>NW_016107351.1:5150285-5174053 GCF_001604975.1 Cebus imitator | reverse complement strand
CACAACCTCCACCTCCCAGGTTCAAGCGATTCTCTTGCCTCAGCCTTTCTAGCAGCTGGGATTGCAAGCACGTACCACCAAGCCCAGCTAATTTTTTGTATTTTTAGTAGAGACTGGGTTTCACCATGTCGGCCAGGCTGGTCTTGAACTCCTGACCTCAAGTGATCCACCCACCTCGGCTTCCTAAAGCGCTGGGATTGCAGGCATGAGCCACCGTGCCTGGCCCAGAAAGTACTTTTAACTGGTTTTTAATAGCCAAAAATGGGAGCTTCACTGAGAAAAGCATTCTTGTTCAGTTAAAAGGGCCAAAATAATTCTCTTATATGAAAAATATTTACAGATTTTTTAAAACAAATGGCACGTATTATTACCAAATATAAAGAAGAAAAATGTGCTGTAATTGCTACAGCTTAACAGAGTGAGTATTTCTATACTCCTTTCTTCCTGTAGCTCTTGGAGCCTCTGCATGCCTGTGCTCTTTGTAGTTGTAGCAATTTTATAGGAGCAGCTGTGAATCTAGTTTTACCAATTAACAGAGATAAACAAGTTACGCAAACTTTTTTCCATGTAGAAATAAGCTCATATGCTGAAACTATGTCGAGTTTAGCGTACTGCACAACATACGATGGGGTTGTTTATTTTTTTCATTTATAATGTTAATCTCTTTTTCTACCACTGGTGTAAAATGGCTACACTATTATTCCTGCTCTATATTACCTGTGGTGTTTAAGTCTCAAGCATCAACCAGGCCTTCTTTAGCGGTGAGAGTGAAGTTCATCACCCTTGAGAATTACAAGTAATCATAGTCTTTCACTCTCCAAGCTTGTCAGACCAAGCGATTCTTTGAGCCTATAGAAGTAGCAGACACAATTCCATACCAGTTCCCTTCATAGAGGTGACCGTATACGGGAGTGGCATTCCTCTCTGGGGACTGTGCCTTCTGGCCATTCAGGAGCAGCAAGGGCAGCAGCAATCTCAGCATCTGCCGGGCCGTGCTGCCCACTGGCTTGAATGCCTGCATAGCTTTGAATAGCTACTGGGATTCCCAGACAAAAACCTTCCACTTGTGACTGCCTCATGAAGCTTCTATTTTTAAGGTTGGTGTTTTTAGGTTTAATGTAATTTTGCTATTGGCCTATGCTGAATTCATAGAATTTTCACTTACATCAGAGTTTGGGTTTTAAATTTTTGATCTTTACCACTTAAGGGTATTGATCTCTCCTATCTTACAAAACATGATTTCTGAATTACATATTGTGTGTGTGTGTTTTAAAGGAGTGAATGCTACGGTACAGTCATTTTTCTCCTGTGTTTGTTGATATTAACTAGTTTTCTGTGAGCCTGAAGAAAACCGATAGTATTTTAGGAAATGCAGTGTAGCTTCCTAAACTGGGTTGTCTGGACCTGGTTCAGATTCATTCTGGAGATAAAACAACAGTATGAATCCAGAGAAATATCCCTGTGCCTGTCTTTTTATCAGAAAGTATAGGCTGCCTGAGAAGGGCTTCAGAGGCTGCACTTGACCCAGGATGTGAAGTTGTCTACACTGGCTTGCACACCTCCTCCTCCTCAGAAGATTCCTTAATTACTCAGTCTCTGGTGCAAGCCAGAATTGCAGGACCTGCACCTGGTGTTCTGCTGTGCATACGAAGCTATTAAGTCGTCGTAAAATCAGTCTGTTGTTTTACCAGTTAGTGGGATGTGGCACAAAGGGAGAAAGGAAAAACGTAGCATTTGTGTGTGTTCTAAGGGAATGAAGCAAATCCTAAAAATACTCAGCAACATGATTACCTTGTATACTTAGACATAAATATTCTGGGACACTTAAAAACCCACTTGCAGGCCGGACGCGGTGGCTCATGCCTGTAATCCCAACACTTTGGGAGGCCGAGGCGGGCGGATCACGAGGTCAGGAGATCGAGACCATCCTGGCCAACATGGTGAAACCCTATCTCTACTAAAAATACAAAAAATTAGCCTGGTGTGGTGCTGCATGCCTGTAGTCCCCCCTACCCGAGAGGCTGAGGCAGAAGAATTGCTTGAAACTGGAAAACGGAAGTTGCAGTGAGCCGGGATTGCACCACTACACTCCAACCTGGCGTTAGAGCAAGACTCTTGTCTCAAAAAAAAAAAGACACTTGCAGACACACAACAGAACATTGAATACTAATTAATAAAACCATTTAGTGAGTGACAGAGCCTCATAGTTGACTCTGAATCTAACAACGAAATTGAAGAAGAACTTCAGGGATTTCATCACTGAACTCAGATTTCACCAAAATGTAGATAATGTTAGAGTAAAGTATGAAGGCCATTATACACTTGATCCAAACTTAACCAGCAGCATAGTGGGGTCTCGACATACTGTGTGTTCAACAATGGCTAGAAATAAAATATTACGTATGCCAATCAGAAAGTGACCTGTGCAGGAAGTATACTGCTAATACTGACCTTAGTCTAGAATTTTTTGTGTTCATTTTACTGCCTATTTGCAGACCTTTAGAGATGTCTCTCGACCACAGCAGGTATTTCAGCTGTGCTGGTGGTGACCACTGTAGGCTACTACAAGTGAGCAAAGGCTCTAGCCAGAGGCAAATTTTACTTTGCATACGGGTACTTAATCTGGTGATACTTGCTTTAAAACTTAGTTTTCTGGAACATTTATCATAATATAAAATATAAAAGCAGAGATTGTGTATGTTAATCATGGAAGAGGCGTATCTCCCTTTCACTAAACTAAAACTTGGAAAAAGTTAGGAAGCTTCTACCTACAGCGATGAAACGTGTATTGTTTCTCTAAGTCTCTTCAGCACCAGAAGCTAGAGAGCGTTGGCCTTCCTTCTAGACTCCTGTCCTAGGAAGTTTATCATTCTTTACTATAAAAACTATCCCAAAAAACAGTCACCTGCAGATGGAGTGAATCAACAAGATCCTGTTACAGCTCAGCTGTTTTCACATAACTTCAGAAATAGATCCCATTGACCTCTCCAGCCAGAAGGAATTCTATTTTAAGCACTACGGAATGGTTACTAAAAGAGGAATGATCTGAGTGATCTACGCTTTTTGTAGATGTGGGATTTTTCTTGTGTTTGGATTTGGTTGGGTTTTTGCTTTCCTGTGTTCGAGGGCTTTGATAAGTGGGGCTGGACTTGAGCAAGGACTGGGGAGTTAGAAGCCTGCTAGGAAGTAGTAAGAGATGCTTCTCAGCGCGAGTCCATGGTGTGAGACACGTGAACCCCACCTGCAAAGTCCTTAGTTTTGGGTAATTCAAAATAGGTAAGTGATGAAGACGGTTGAAAATACCGTCTTCATGGTATGCGCACAGTGTGGGGCCGGACACTGTGGCTCACGCCTGTAATCCCAACACTCTGGGAGGCTGAGCCAGGTGGGTTGCTTGAACCCAGGAGTTTGAGAACAGCCTGGGCAACCTAGTGAGACCCACATCTCTACAAAAAATAGAAAAATTGGCCGGGTGCGGTGGCTCAAGCCTGTAATCCCAGCACTTTGGGAGGCTGAGGCGGGTGGATCACAAGGTCAAGAGATCGAGACCATCCTGGTCAACATGGTGAAACCCCGTCTCTACTAAAACTACAAAAAATTAGCTGGGCATGGTGGCGCGTGCCTGTAGTCCCAGCTACTCAGGAGGCTGAGGCAGGAGAATTGCCTGAACCCAGGAGGCGAAGGGTTGCATTGAGCTAAGATCATGCTACTGCACTGCACACTCCAGCTTCGGTGGCAAAGTGAGACTCTGTCTCAAAAAAAAAAAAAAGTGGCTCAAGCCTGTAATCCCAGCACTTTGGGAGGCTGAGGCGGGTGGATCACAAGGTCAAGAGATCGAGACCATCCTGGTCAACATGGTGAAACCCCGTCTCTACTAAAAATACAAAAATTAGCCAGGCATGGATTAGCGTGCCTCTAGTCCCAGCTACTCAGGAGGCCGAGGCAGGAGGATCATCTGAGCCCAGGGAGGTCAAGGCTGCAGTGAGCTGTGGATACACCGCCACACTCCATCCTGGACAACAGGAGATCCTGTCTCGAAAAAGAAAATACAGTGTGTCCCCCCACCCCCCCATACCAGTAGGGAAGAGTTAGCACATTAAAATCTGTGTTAATGTACTGAAATCAAAACTAAATAAAATGGCTTTTCCTTTTCTAATACTTAATCTATGTTATAATAAGGCAGGGAGAAGCTCTTCTAAGGGAAGTTGCTGTGCAGCTCGAGGCCTGTGGTCTGCTTCTAGAAAGGACCCTGAATCTGAAACCCTCAAATAAGAGTCCCCTGAATTTGGAACAGAAGTGTAAAATGCCCACAGCAAAAGCTGTCAGAAAAGTAGGATACTTTGCCATCTGACTACTCTTCTATAATGAGCAAACTCTTCTGTATAAAGTTTCACTGTATAAAAACCCATCTTGATTTCAGCTATGAAAGATTTATTGATCTGACAACTATCAATTCTGCTCTGTTTCTCCATAAGCCAGTACCCAACCAACCATCATAGTAAATTTACGTTAACTTTTAAAGGCCATTGGTATGAGTAAAAAATGTCATCTAATTAATATTTAGTTCCGTACCTTAAAAAGCCAACACACAGCAAGCACTCAGTAAATGCCTGATCAATTGAATTTTTAATCCTTTATCATATAGATATATATATATATATATATTTTTTTTTTTTTTTTTTGAAACAGAGTCTTAACTCTCTCACCCAGGCTAGAGTGCAGTGGCAAGACTTCAGCTCACTGCAATGCCCATCTTCCAGGGTCGAGCAATTCTCGTGCTTCATCCTCCTGAGCAGCTGGTGTTACAGGTGTGTGCCACCATGTTGGCCAGACTAGCCTTGAACTGCTGGCCTCAAGTAATTCACCTGCCTTGGCCTCCCAAAGTGCTGGGATTACAGGCATGAGCCACTGCGCCCAGCCTAGTCCTTTATCATATACTCTCAATTAATTATAATTGGCCACTTTTTAACTAAACCTTTCTTCCCAAAAAGGACTGCCTATTGCATTTATGAAGCTATGTAAGTGGCGTCTGTGGAACAAGCTACAATTGATTTTTTATTTCATAGAGGAAAGAATTCCATCCACTGACTGAATTATCTGTAGTACTTAAGATGCTATGTGCTTAACAATGTTTAGTGAGTGATTCTCTGTTCCTGGGTCCGATTATTTGGCCTTTTCTCTGTCTCCTGCTCAATTTTATAACCGTCTTCCAGGTGCACACCACTTAGACACTTTGTTTTCTCCATTCTGAAGGACAATTAGAGTATATTTTAAAATTGAAGAAAACTACATATTCTGGCTATGTTTTATTATCTCCATCTCTGTTTGTTAATTTGAAGAAATTGAAGGGAGATAACGATTCCAAAACCCCATTGTACAGAGATATTCTGCAAAAAGCAGTAGTATTTGAAGGACCATTTTTAAAAGTTTAGTATCAGTATGTTAAATGTAAGATAGAAATTTGTTCTACCTCATCAATTCAGACTTTAAAAGAATCCCTATAAATTATTAACCAAAAAAAGATGCCAAATTCACTCTGATGATAAACACTTAACAGTGGAGATTATTTTAATTCTAGGTACTTAAAATTATTTTCTATATGCTGAGAATACTTGTTCTGCATCAAAATTTTCTAATGCATTTCAATTTTTAGCATATCTTCTAAAACCTTTAGAGTGTCAGATGATACATCCTAGTGTTTCTGTTAGGATGGCATTATTGGTAAATTATAATCTTGCCAGATTCAACTGAAAATGAAAATATTGGGCCAGGTGTGGTGGCAGGCGCCTGTTAGCTACTCAGAAGCAGGAGGATCGCTTCAATCTAGGAGTTCCAGGCTGCGGTGCACCTTGATCACACTTAAGAATAGCCACTGCACTTCAGCCTGGGCAACACAGCAAGACCTTGTCTCTATTAAATAAAAATAAAAATGGAAATACCAGGTTTTTTAAATTTTTTGAGTAAGCAAGTGTTCTTTTATTTCTAAGATTTTGAAACATGATGCTTGCAAATCGTTTGCCTTCTACATGAAAATACTCTGTAGGCATTTCTGCTGCTTTTAAGAGGAATTTAAAATTCTTTATAAAAATCAATTAACTATGCTTACCACAATCTTGGTATTTTATTCTTAGTTTTGACTTAAATAATTTGTAATATATATTGACTCTTCAAAGAGATGGAGGTCTAGAGATGATAAACAAATTCTAGGTGAGTTCATTATTTAATTACCTGCAATAAATTAGCATTTTTATAGCTGGTTGGTCTTCAGCAACACATAAGTTATTTTAGCTTCCCAAAACCTTCATGATTTTTATTAGCTATGTTAATGTCCCTGATTTAATTTTGTCCTTTCAATTTGTGTAACTATTTCTCCCGATGTATATTATTGTCTTTTGTGTAATTAAAGGTAATATAGTTATCAGTTGCCAGCAATAACTGGTTAGGGCTAATCCCATGTTATTGGTAACTATTTGCATAAAACATTGCTCAGCATAGAGCTTGTACTTTAAATTGATTTCTAGGTTGTGTGTCCTTCTGTTATTAATCAGTATTACTGCATTTTATTAGAATAAAGAGTATCAAGGGAACTGATTCAATGCTATTTTTAGTCAATATTAATACATTTCATAATTGATATTGTAATATCCATGTTGAAGCCAAACAATGTAAAATTTATGGTTAACTATTTGCATTTTATACTGTAAGTTTTTCTCTTGCACACAGTCACATGCTTTCAACAGTTACGACTTAAAATATTCACACTTCTGTCTCTGAACAAAATGTATCTATGTAAGAATTACAACTGGCTGGGCACGGTGACTCATGCCTTTAATCCCAGCACTTTGGGAGGCCAAGGCAGGCCGATCACCTGAGGTTGGAAGTTCAAGACCAGCCTGTCCAACATGGTGAAACCCCATCTCTGCTAAAAACACAAAAAAAATTAACTGGGCATAGTGGTGGGTGCCTGTAATCCCAGCTACTCGGAAGGCTTAGGCAGGAGAATCACGTGAACCCAGGAGGCGAAGGGTTGCATTGAGCTAAGATCATGCTACTGCACTGCACACTCCAGCTTCGGTGGCAAAGTGAGACTCTGTCTCAAAAAAAAAAAAAAGTGGCTCACACCTGTAATCCCAACGCTTTGGGAGGCTAAGGTGGGTGGATCATGAAGTCAGGAGATCAAGACCATCCTGGCAACATGGTGGAACCTTACGCCCACTAAAGATACAAAAAATTAGCCAGGCGTGGTGATGCACACCTGTAATCCCAGCTACTCAGGAGGCTGAGGCAGGAGAATCGCTTGAACCCAGGAGGCAGAGGTTGTGTTGAGCTGAGATCACGCCATTGCACTCCAGCCTGGTGACAAAACAAGACTCCTCAAAAATAAGAAAAGAAAATTGTAAGGGTTGGGCACAATGGCTCACGCCTGTAGTCCCAGCACTTTGGGAGGCAGAGGTGGGCAGATCACTTAAGGTCAGGAGTTCAAGACCAGCCTGTCCAACATGGTGAAACCCCGTCTCTACTAAAAATACAAAAAAATTAGCCGGGGGTGGTGGCATGCGCCTGTGGTCCCAGCTACTCTGGAGGCCGAGGCAGAAGAATCGCTTGAACCCAGGAGGCGGAGCTTGCAGTGAGTCGAGATTGTGCCACTGCACTCCAGCCTGGTGACCGAACAAAACTCCGTCTCAAAAAAAAAAAAAAAAATTGTGAGGGAGAGAAGTATATTCATTAGGTGGAAGTAGATCATCATAAAGGTCTTCATTCTCATCATCTTCATGATCTTCATGTTGAGGAGGAAGGGGAGGGCTTGGTCTTGCTATCGCTGAGGTGGTGGAGGTAGAAGAAAATCTGTGTATAAGTGGATCACTGAAGTTCACACCCATGTTGTCAAGGGTCACCTGTAATGCCACAAGCTTGTATGTGCATCTGTAACCTGTTTTCACAAGGGACCAATCCCTGAGGATGCAGCTGCAGAAGGACTTGGCAAAGGAATGAAAGGGTTTCTGAAAATCCCTCCCAGAGTACCTGCAGTAACTACTCTGATCCATAATTTAACTCTCTTAAGACAGACATCTCTGATCTCTCTCAGCTTGTGGGTGGTACCATGGGAACTATCTTCATTTTCCAGTTATTACTTTATGTGTTTAATCTGCTGTTTTCTCATTTCTTTGCTCAGATAAGGTGATCTGGGTCTACAGTGGTCAAAAGTTAAGAATAATATTTCACTATATATTTGCAACTCATAAATTTTTCTCAGAATCATGTAACATATTTCTTTTATGTCATTACATATAATCCAAGAAGTAAACAAGCTACTTAATCATAGTTTTAAACTGTTCTTTTAAACCATACTGTGTTGCAAATGCTGAGAATTAAATAGGCTTTAATTTTTAATGGACTTTTAAAGTTGTAAATGGGTAGAGGTCAGGAGTTAGAAAATGGCTGTTTTTTATTTTATATTTTTTGAGACAGATTCTTGCTCTGTCGCCCAGTCTGGAGTACAGTGGCACAGTCTTGGCTCACTGCAGCCTCTGCCTCCCAGGTTCAAGAGATTCTTCTGCCTCAGCCTCCTGAGTAGCTGGGACTAGAGGTGTGCACCACTGTACCTGGCTAAATTTTTGTATTTTTAGTAGTGATGGGGTTTCACCATGTTGGCCAGGCTGGTCTCGAACTCCTGACCTCACGTAATCCACCCGCTTCAGCCTCCCAGAGTGCTGGGATTACAGGCATGAGCCACTGTGTCTGAACAGTTCTAATAAGCTAAACAATCTATGTGCAGTGGCATGCCCCAGGAGTTGAGGTCAGCCTGGGCAACACAATGAGACCCCGTCTCACTGTGTTTATATATTTACAAAAATAAATAAATACAAATTTTAAAATACAAAGCTAAACAAATCTGATTACATATAATACATTTGCCTCCTTTAAATTTTCTACTAAAGGCTATTCTAAGGATAGATTATCTTCAAATTATGTTGAAACTGAAAACCGAATTACATTTGTACTTTTCTCTGATGCACTTTTATGATTTTCTGTACCCCTTGGAACCTTTTTCAGTTTCATCAGGCTGGGGAGAAATGCCTAATGTTCACTCAAAGACTGAACACTCTTGGGGAGAACCATCCTCCCCTTCTACACTGGTGGACAATGGCACAGCAGCATGGGGGAAGCCACCCAGCAGTGGCAGTGGGTGGGGAGATCACCCTGCTGAGCCACCGATGGCATTTGGAAGAGCTGGCGCACCTGTTGCTGCCTCGGCCCTGTGCAAACCAGGTAAGCCTAGCATCTTGCTTGCCCTGATCTGGCAATTAGAAATGATTCTCAAAAGTGTTGAAGTTTAAAAATTAGAGTTTTAGGATACTTTACTCATAATGTTTATATTTTAAGATTAACCACAAACCAAGAATCTTGGCCAAACACAGTGCTTCACACCTGTGATCCCAGCACTTTGGGAGGCCAGGGCAGGAGGATCACTTGAGCCCAGGAGTTCAAGACCAACCTGGGCAGCATAGTAAGACCTTGTCACTACAAAAAAATTGAAAAATTAGCAGGGCATGGTGGCACGTGCCTGGAATCCCAGCTGCTTGGGAGGCTGTGGTAGGAGGATAGCTTGAGCCCAGGAGGTTAAGCCATGACTGTCCCATTGCATCCAGCCTGGGCAATAAAGCAAGACCCCATCACTTGAACAAAAGGCCAAGATTATAAAATATTTCCCATGTCTGATATGTGAACACAAAGACGCTTTTAAGAGATGTCCATGCCCTCCTTTTTTAATAATGCAAATAAATGAAAGAATCAAAGCAACCCAGCAGTATGTTTGATTCTCCTAATAATGCCCACACTACTTCAGCAGCAGTCTTAATGCCTGCCACATTGAGTAATTTAAACCTGCTTCACTGAGCAAGATGGATAAAGCATATCATCTTTTCTTCTTGAGATTAGTTTTGAAAATATGTATTACGTCACGGCAATCTAACATCTTGCCATCTTGCCCTTCTTTTATCTTGCCAACAGAATTCCACTTTGGGTGGAAGTTACCATGTTTATTTTCATGTTATTGTGCTTAAACATAAACAACTTGAAAAAAGGAAAAAACTACATTTTCCTCCCATTTAATTCTGGCTGGGCACCGTGGCTCATGCCTGTAATCTCAGCACTTTGGGAGGCCAGAGCGGGTGGATCACCTGACACCAGCCTGGCCAACGTGGTGAAACCCCGTCTCTACTAAAAATACAAAAATTAGCCGGTAGTGGCGACAGGTGCCTGTAATCCCAGCTACTGAGGAGGCTGGGGCAGGAGAATTGCTTGAACCCGGGAGGCAGAGGTTGCAGTGAGCCAAGTTTGTGCCACTGCACTTCAGCCTGGGCGACAGAGAGACTCCATCTAAAAAAAAATGTTCACATAACTGCAGAAGCTTCACCTTTTCTTTGAACATCTTAAAATGAAATTTTATCGGTTCCATACAGCCACCACTATGCTCAAGGTATTTATTCCATTTATATTACTTTTTGTTACAAACCTAAAAGATAAGGCAATTTCTGAGTATTTAGATTAATTGTGCTGTTTTGAGGCAGTGTATTCTATTTTCATAATTTTTCCTGGGAGGCACAGTTAGGTGCCTATTTTGTGTGTTTATCAGCCTTGTATCTTCATTAAAGACCCAGCTAACTGCGCTGTTACCTAGTGTTTCCCCTTCTTCATATTCTTCAAATAAGTGAAAATTTGGGGTAATTTTGATATCGCAAATCACTTTGTGTTTTAAGAAAGGAGGAAAAAACATCTGCAGTCGAAGTTCAGTGGTAAATTTGTAGCTCCATCTGCCGAAGGCCTCCATCCTGCTAGTTTGTCCGTATCTCCTGCGAGCTTGGGAGAAGTGCAGCCTACCAGGCCTGACCTCAGGCTTGCTCCATTTCACATGTTCCAGCTGACTATCACAAGTGGGCAAGTTTGAGAAGCACTGGTCTGTGTGACATAATGCTCACAGGTTTGGATCAAGCAGTGATTAAGAATCAGACAAGGGTACTAAAATTGGAACAATACAGAGAAGATTAGCGTGGCTCCTATGCAAGGATAAGGTGCAGATTCGTGAAGCATCCCATATACAAATTTTCCTGCCACTTGTGATGGCTCATGCCTGTAATCCCAACACTTTGGGCTGCCAAGGCAGGAGGACCACTTGAGCCCAGGAGTTTGAGACCAGCCTGGGCAACATAGTGAGTCACCGTCTCTATTAAAAAGAAATGAAATTAGCTAGATGTGGTGACACATGCCTATGGTTCTAGCTACTTGAGAGGCTGAGGCAGGAGGATCATTGATCAAGAGTTTAAGGTTGCAGGATGCTATGATTGCATTACTGTACTCTAGTCAAGAGAGCAAGACTGTGTTTCAAAAAAGTAGAAAAAAGTACAAATTTTTAAAACCACACAGGACAATGAAATTTTTTAGGAATCTACGTTTCTGTAGCCTTTTCATACCATATAGAGATTGCCACCTTCCCTACCAGCCCCAGGATTTGCTTTTAGCATGTTTATGTTTTAGAATGATCTGTAGTTGGTCAAGGAAGTTTAGAACAGCACAGAGTACAAATAGCCGGTGTTTGAAGGGAAAATTACATACATATACATGTTTATTTACATATCTAGCAGGAGAAATTCATTTCTTAGATCTGGGAGAAATGAAGGCGTAAAAAGGTAGATTACATCTCATTTGTCCCACTTCCCCTAAATTATATGTTATAGTGGAAGCATTGTCCGTGTTAGGGGCATGAAATTGGTAAGTTCATGTTTGCTCTCTTTCTAGCTTCAAAATCTATGCAAGAAGGCTGGGGCAGTGGTGGGGATGAAATGAACCTCAGTACCAGCCAGTGGGAGGATGAAGAAGGAGACGTGTGGAATAATGCTGCTTCCCAAGAAAGCACCTCCTCCTGCAGCTCCTGGGGGAATGCCCCCAAAAAAGGACTTCAAAAGGTAAATACAACACTCTTAAAGATGATATGCCCTGAAAGCCAAAGGTACTTCAGACACATTCAGTATCCAGTGAATCAGATGAAAAGGTAGACCTGAGTTTCTTAGAGTAGTCTCAGGGCCCAGCAACCCTTTCAAGGGATTAAGCAAGGTCACAACTATTTTCATGCCAGTACTAAGACTGTCTTTTTCATTTGAGATCTGTCTCCAGTATAGCGTGTAGGTGTACAGAGATCTTTATTATAGCAGAGAATCTGCAGAAACAGATAAGAAAATCCAGCCATTTTCTTTTAAGCCAGACATGAGATTTGCCAGAAGGCCGAACAGTACCACTCTTTTCATGAAAACTTAATTACTGTTTATTTTTAAGTGTTATGTTAATGTGCAATGGCTTTATTTTTAAACAAAATTAATATTTCTAAATTTTCTCAGTTTTAATTTCTAATACAGTAAATAGCAGTAGATACAACTCATATAAACAAAAGTTCTTTGGGAGAGAGTATTGTAGGGTCCTGAGACCAAAGTGTTTGAGAGATGGTTAAGAAGTCTTAAAGCAAATGGGCAGGCCAGGTGCAGTGGCTCATGCCTGTAATCCCAGCACTGTGGGAGGCCAAGGTGGGTACATCACTTGAGGTCAGGAGTTCAGTCCGGCCTGGCCAACGTGGTGAAACCCCATCTCTACTAAAAATACAGAAATTAGCCAGATGTGGTGACGGGTGCCTGTAATCTCAGCTACTGGGGAGGCTGAGGCAAGAGAATCACTTAAACCTGGGAGGCAGAGGTTACGGTTGCAGTGAGCCAAGATCGCCTCACTGCACTCCAGCTTGGGCAACGGAGCGAGACTCTGTCTCAAAAAAAAAAAGGACACAAATGGGCAATCATCTAGAAAAAAACTCAGATACATATCTCATATACATGAGATACAGGAGGTGTGTATCTTTTTTCTAGATGACTGCCCATTTCAGTCACACATTCAACGTGACTGAATTTCAAGTAGATCATAGATTTAAATATTAAAAATATTAAAATGTGAAAGACATTAAAAGCAATTTTGGAGTCAGAGAGGCCTATGAATGACCAAAATCTAAAAGCCATAAAATAAAATTTTTTGTCAATAGACACAAATACAAAAATATAAAAACTGTACATGATAGAAAATACTATAATCAAAGTCAAAAGAAAAACTGCAAAGTGGAAAAACGTTTATAACTCATATCATGGAGAGGGCCAATCTCCCTGATACGTAAAGTCCTAGAAACTGATTTAAAAAAAAAAAAAAAGCCGGAAACCCAATAGAAAAAGGAGCACAGAATGTGAACAGTAGATAGTTCACAGAGAAGGAGCACTGATGGCTGCTAGACACAGGGACTCACAGGAAGGCAGTTCAGTTTCAAACAGCACTCAGAGATGCCTGCCATTTTTCATCTCTCAGACCCGCCGAAAGCCAACATTTTTATTTTTGTATTTAAAAAAAGTTGTTTAGAGACAGTCTTGCTGTGTCACCCAGGCTGGAGTACAACGTTGAACTCCTGGGCTCGAAATGTCTTCCTGTCTTAGCCGCCCGAGTAGCTGGGACTACAGTTACATGCCACTGTGCCCAACTAATTTTTTTTTTTTATTTTTTCTGTAGAGACAGTGTCTCACTTTGTGGCATTTATACAGTTTTGTATTGCAGCATTTTTGTACTAAAAAGATAAAAATAGTTTAAACATACATTGATGGAATAACCAGTTAATTACACTACTTCTGCATTCTGGAAAACTATTTAAAAGGAAATTCTGTATATGTATTGATATGGAAAGATCACTAAAGTACATTGTGAAAAGATGCAGAAAAACATAACACACACCCAATTTTGTGGGGTAAGAGGAAGAAAACAAGTTTGTGTGTGTGTGTGCATGCATGCACACGTAGTGTATCAGCCTCTCTAGAATGTTCTAAATTCTCTGGAAGGGCAAATAAGAAACTGCTATGAGTAGTTTCCTCTTAGAGAGAACAGGAACTAAGCAGTTTGGGTGGCATGAGATGAAAACTTTCTTTATACCTTGTTTATACTTTTGAATGATGTGAATGTATTCATGGTCAAAAAAACTTAGTTTAAAAAGCGTTCAGTTAACCATCAGCAGAACCCAGAAACTAAAATCAGGACTCTCTGCTCATGAGGAGTAGAAGTGATCACGGACATTCTAAAGAATCCTTTTGGCAGTTGGGCTGGCAGATAATCCAGTTAATGATGGGACCAGAAATACCAAATTGGTAAATTAAAATCTTGGCTGATCCGGCTCTGGCAGTGTAGTAATGATTAAAATACCCCAAATAAGCTAGTTCCTTGAGGAAAGAAAGCATGTTTGTTTATAGAGCTTCATGTGCTCCATTATATAGCTATGGCAGGCTCAATTTTGGAAAGTACTATGAAGAATATTTTTAGAAGGAGATTTTTTTTTTATATTGGAATAATGCTTCATTAGAACCTTTGCATTTATAGGCTCAGAGGGAAGTTATTGAGAAGCCTTCTGGCTTCTCTGTGGTGCCAGGCCCTCCCCACCCACTGCTCATTCTGTAGCTGACCTTTTCCTCATCGTCTCCTTCACTGACATTTTCGTACTTACTCCTTTTCTCTACCCTATGAGCTACAAGAAACAAATAGTTAATAAAATTAACAGGTTTTTTTCTTCCTCTCTCCTTGTTGCCTCCTTATTCTTTGGAATAAACCCCCTCATTTTATCATTTTTCAGAATAAAGCTTATAAAAGGACAAAAACTGTAATTTTTAATAAACACATAGGGCTGTGTTCAAGGGAGCACTTAGGATTTTTGGACGATAAAAGTAATGTGTATTTGTGATGAACTAAATTACCTGGGAAAGAGAAATATCCTGCTTTTTTTTAAGTTCATAAACTGCACATATATACCAACCTGCAAATGTACCTTGATGCTTTCCACAGTAGAAGCCATGAAATACTGTTAGGGAGTTCCTGGAATACAGCATTATTCAACGTTAATACAAAAAGATTCAGTGACTTTTAAATGACCTTGTCTCCTGTTTCTGGAAGAAATGCATTAAAATGTAGTTCATGGACTTTCCCCTTTCCCACACTTTGTTACAGGGCATGAAGACGTCTGGCAAGCAGGATGAGGCCTGGATCATGAGCCGGCTGATCAAGCAACTCACAGACATGGGCTTCCCGGTAACTGGCATCTTGGTTTACTCCTACCTACCATGCTTCCCAAAATGAAATGCCCTGATAGTTTCCTTTCCATGTTTATTATATGTGATAAAAGACACCAAGAGCATTTGAGGAATGAGATATTGACATTGTCTAACTTTTTTGTTTTTTTGTTTGTTTTTTTGTTTTTTGACATCATCTAACTCTTAAATCTCCCTTTTACCTGGGTAGTTTGCGTTAGGGATCATTGCTTTGTACCACAGCAAAGACCCACATAACTTCTATCAAGAAAAGTGTAAGAGCCTTTTCCTAAAACAGAAAATGCTATTTGTGGTTTTTTGGTTTTGAGATAGGGTCTTGCTCTGGCACCTAGGCTGGCGTACAGTGGCATGACTGGGCTCAAGCAGTCCTCCTGTCTCAGCCACCTAAGTAGCTAGCGCACAGTCATGCACCACCATGCTCGGCCAATTTTTGTATTTTTGGTAGAAACGAGGTTTCACCATGTTGGCCAGGCTGGTCTTGAACTCCTGGGCTCAAGCAATGTGTCCATCTTGGCCTCCCAAAGTGCTGGGATTACAGGCATGAGTCACTATGCCTGTAATCCATAAAATGCTGTGTGATCTTTAATTTTCATTGGTTTATACAGTTTTATATTTTCTTTTAATTTATAATTAAAAGTGAATTTCATTAGTGTATACAGTATATTGATAAAGATGACAAGAGAAAACTTGATATAAAGTACTAAGGTTTTGTATCCAAGAAAAGTATCCTAACCAGACCTACTTAGTTCCCAAGATTCCAATCATGTGTAGGGATAATTCATATTGCAGGGCATTCTCCTGAAAATATCATAGTCTGTTCAGTTCCTGAGACTGGGTAGCAGTTAAGATGGCAAGGGATGTTGCCCATTTTCACCATATATTCCCTTCATGTGCCTTCTTTCAAAATCCTTATTCAAATGAGTGTTTGTCTTTCAATTACTGTGGATGTCCCTTAAAGAATGAGTCCAGAATGGCCTCCATGTAGAGGAGGAACCCCATCCTTCACACTGGGCACAGGCCCTCTGCATTGGGCAGGGCATTGTGTTAGTGGGCCAGGCTCTGCCTGTGTGAGAGGGCAAGAGGTTGACCGTGGCCTCAGGGTGTCTTGATGTATACTGTCTGAGTTACCATGGAACCCTGGTGTCTTCGATCATCCACTGAGATTACTGTGTTCTGATCGTAAATTATCAAAATGAATCTACTTGTTTTGTTTTTCTGTTTCTTAGAAAAAGGTTGATGATGATAGAGTTGATGAAGTACAAAATGAAGCTCTGCACCCTGACAGTGACTGTCACAGTTGCTGGCACTAGAAAGAGGCATGGAGATGGAGCCGATCTCTACAAAAATAATACTGATAGTTAACATTTTTTAAAAAAACAAAAAAGACTTCAGGAGTACTTACAAGGTTTACTGTCACTCCGCGTTTTGTTTCCAAGGTGTTAAATACAAGTTCTTTACTCTGAAAATCAAGTCAGTACATTTTATTGTTAGAAGTATTTTTTAATTTAAAAGACATTGTCTGTAACCTCAACAGTGAAGAAATATATTTCCAGTTCCAAACCTAATAACTGTGTCTTTAAGTAGATAGTGATTAAACTATTTATAAACTTTCCTTTTGTTAATTAATGTGCCCTAAAGAATACTCTGTTTTCCTACACAGAGAGAACCAGCTGAGGAGGCCTTGAAGAGTAACAATATGAATCTTGATCAGGCCATGAGTAAGTTATACAACATACCTTCTAAAAAGGTACCCAGATGTGAAGTTTTACTTTCCAGAAGCATTTTATTGTAGTCATGGTTTAATGGTTGAAGATGTCCTGGTAGACAGGACCAGGCCATGGTGAAGGAGCAGCCACACAACAAGCTGGAGCCACAGAGTGAGTCTCTTGGGACTAATGGACTTTGGAGATAAATGGCCAATGCCATATTTGAAGCTTGGTGGCTTTTTTTTTCATATTTTCCAGTCTGTTTTGAGGGGAAGTAATAGTGACACTCTGAGAGACACTTGCACCACAAACCAAACTTCAGTGGACAGTGAGTAAGTTCCTCGTGCCTTGCCCCAGAGTGGGCTTGCCTAGGGGCCAGCAGAAGCATCGCCTTGCTGGCTGAGCACTGACTCTTATTGAGAGATGAGATTTTCTGTCAAGGAACAAGCAACCCTAGTTCTGGAGCTGTTTTAAAAGTAATAATAATGTTAAATATTTATATTTAAATATAGCTGATTCTTATTTTCTTGGTTAGTTATATTCTGTAAAGTCACCACAAACGCCAAATTGACAAATACTGAACCAGTGCTCCTAGGAGACATGTAGGGTCGGCTTCCTATGAGCCCCTGCTCATGTCATTTTTGTCAACCAATCAATATATAACCTTGTTTTATGTGTTTTTTATTTCAAAACACCTTATTTAACATTAATATATATTTCTCGGCTGAGCGCGGTGGCTCACGCCTGTAATCCCAGAACTTTGGGAGACCAAGGTGGGCAAATCACCAGACGTCAGGAGTTTGAGACCAGCCTGGACAACATGGTGAAATTCTGTCTCTACTAAAAATACAAAAGAAATCAGTCAGACATGGTGGTGGGCACCTGTAAACCCAGCTACTCCAGAGGGTGAGGCAGGAGAATCACTTGAACTTGGGTGGTGGAGGTTGTGATGAGCCAAGATCACACCACTGCACTCCAGCCTGGGTGACAGAGTGAGACTCTGAGAGAAAAAAATATATATATACACACACACACATATAATATATATTTTTTTCTCTCACAAATAATTATGTGCCATATTTGTTAATAATAAAACATTAGCCAAGAAGAGTGTAACATTTTTGTGACCCTGGATAATGTGACCATAAATTTATTTGGCTTTCAGACTCATAACAATGACATCCACTACACTTATCAGTCATAATCTCATGAATCCACAAATATAGCCTCTTTTTCATAGCTCTATTACATGCCCAGCTGTTACTTGAGTACTTTCTGAGCAGCCTCACATACAGGTCAGTGAATTTCTCTTCCTTTTTCAGGATGTACTTTATCAATGATTCATGATCATTGAACTCAGAGCCAACAGTGCTTTTTAACTCAAATTAAACTTGCCCGACACACATATCTTCTCCATAAGGCACATTACTGCCTTTTTGAACCTAGAAACATGAGATAGCACCTCCGCACCACAATGGGGGACCGTTTTAAACACTAGAATCACTACAGAAAGCACAATATGAAAAGAATGACAGTCGATGGACCACAAAACGGACACGTCTTTACAATGTGAGATCTGAAGCTAGACCTGAGCTGGGAACACAAATGTTGGGTAACTCAAATTTTTGCCAGTCTGTCCACAAATAGCCACAAAAGTGCCACAGATATTGATTTGGGGGTTACAAATTTTAGCAAGCAGGCCAGTTTTACAAGTACAGAATTCATGAGTGATGAGAGTAGATTGCACACTGTCTAATAATTCACGTGTGATGACATGTGGTGTAAACTGCCAGGCGAGACAGAGCAGCGTGTGCTGCAGGCAGCGAAGTCTCACTCCCTCGAACTGAAGTAGGAAAGTTACTATGGGCTAAACAAAAAAGAGCCATGAGAACAGCAACAATGTCTGTTTTGCACAGTATTATATCCCGAACATCTGGAGGAGTCCTTGCAGATATCAGGACTCAGTGAAGGGAAAGGCCTGGCCATGCAGTAGGAGAGAAGCTGGTGCAGACAGAATCATCAGGAGGCCCCTGCAAGAAAGCCACCATGAAGCCCTCGTAAAATGAGGAAGCAAGCCATGTAGAAAACTTGGGGAGGGGTACATCCCGGGGAGAGGACAAGCTGAGCCCCTGAGGGCCAGCGGTGGCTGGTGTGGCTGCTGTGGAGAGGTCCGAGGACAGCAGGGCCAGATCACAGACTGCAGGAGCCATGGAAGGATGTAGGGGGTCAGCCTCCATCCCCTCCCTGTGAATCCTTGTCAGCCCCTTGTTGGGCTCCGCCCTAACAAAGCTAAGGGCTCTCTCTGCCCCTGGCTTCACTATATTTGAAGGGGTGGAGGGTCTTCATCCCTCCTTGAGGCCTTAGCTGGTACCTGTCTTGTGCTCAGCACTCATTTGTTTTGTTTTCAGCGTTGCTTCTGTTTGTTGTGCTCCAGGCGCTCTGCTGGAAAAGAAGGTGGACGTGGACAAGCGTGGGCTGGGAGTGACCGACCATAATGGAATGGCCACCAAGCCCCTCGGCTGCCGCCCGCCAATCTCCAAAGAGTCTTCCGTGGACCGCCCCACCTTTCTTGACAAGGTATGAATTTAGGTGGTTTTTTGTTTATTTTTTTACAAGAGGAGTTTTTCATTTCAACTGTGTCCTTAATGCAAGCCAGATTAAAAACTTGCTGGACTGTAATACTTAAGTGACTTCTTTCCATTTTTTTCTAACATTATGAATGTTTAACCCAAAGAAGGAAATGTTGTATTTCATATGATGTTACTGAGAATGGAAAAGATGGATTGAAAACTGATTTTCATTTTTATTGTGTGAACTTGGCTGGTTATCTGCTTCAGTTTGTCCAGTGGGCAGGGGTCATCAAATTTCTATTTTGCTATCTCATTTTAAAAACAGATCTTCTGTTTGGAAATGATGTGTTACCTGTTTATCCTCAGGAAAAGGGACTGGAAGTGGTGAGGCTTAAGCACCCATCTCTGGCTGTCCCTTGTCAGTTGGCCACATGGGTGACCACAGCAGTCATCTGTGGAAAACTCCCTGGATCTTTAACAAGTCCAGGCACAGCTCAGTCCCCAGTGTTGTCATGTAATGATGTCCCCACTCCAGATTAGTGTGACTACAAAGCGAGGAAAGGCATTGCACTAAATTCACTGCAAATGTTGATCCTTGAAAATAAAATTGAAGCAAGGAAAAACACATTTTAAAAAATACAAAGCAGTGAAAGGAGGCCGGGCGCGGTGGCTCATGCCTGTCATCCCAACACTTTGGGAGGCCAAGGCGGGTGGCTTATACTAAAAAATGACTTGCTCATCTGAAATTCCAGTGTAACTCAGCATCATATATTTTTATTTGCTAAATCTGGCAACCCTAAATTGGGACCCTGACATTTAAAATACGGAATAATGCATAGGCTGGTTGTGTTGTTAGATGAGATAAATTTGCAAAAGACCTGGCACATAACATGACCTCAATAGATGTTAAAAAAAAAAAAAAAATTAGTAAGGTTCTGTTGTATAACTTACTTTTTTTATAAGTCACCCTCTTCTTAGATTACACCCTATGAAACCGCTGTGTTTGTAGGTAAACAAAAAAATGTCCTAGAATTCAACCTAATGTATTCCTATAGCTTTGGTAATAACTTCTCAAAAAGAATATTTGAAAATTGTTGTAAAGTGCTTGCCATATGAGACTTGCCAGTGCCTCCATCCTTCCTCCTTACTCCCACCCCTGGCAGGGCCAATAGTTAGAATAGTAGCAGCTAATATATGTGTTTGTAAAATACTTTTAAACTGAAAACAGCATCTTAATCCTATTTCTCTTTTTCTTTTTCCCCTCTTCCTTTTGCCCATGTTCTCCATTCCCTTATCCATACTTTTTTGATCCATTAATTATTTCTCCATCCATGCCTCCTCTATTTCCTTGGGAAACTGTTTGGTGCTTTGTCTGCTGATGGACACTGCACACAGCTCACCATTTCTTTCTCCAATCAGGATGGCGGTCTCGTGGAAGAGCCCACGCCTTCACCGTTCTTGCCTTCCCCAAGCCTGAAGCTCCCCCTTTCACACAGTGCACTCCCCAGTCAGGCCCTGGGTGGGATTGCCTCCGGGCTGGGCATGCAAAACTTGAATTCTTCTAGACAGGTAAGGCTGTTGGGAGAGAGCAAAACGTTGCCTTTGTTTTACCTGCCTTTTAAAACAATGTGTTTGAGACATAAACTTTCTTATTTGTAGTTAATACCTCTATTTTAAAATATAACTGAAAATGTACAGGTAGTTGAAATACTACCAGGATTTCCCTTCAGGTGACTGGAGTTAAGAGTTGAAGTAGGAAATGCTTTAGTTGTATTTATTCTTACACTTAACCATGTTTGACTCTCAGCACCCTTGGTGCTAACTTGGCCCTGGTTGAAGTGATGATGTGTTACACAGTGGTCTTTGGCTGCCAGATCCATCCAGGGGTCCAGGTAGTGCCCAGCCTCTTCCCTCCTGGCAGCCAAAACATTATATCTGTTGATCTGCAAGAAAGCACCACATTCTCCTTTTTCCCAGAAATAAAGATGACATCTCTTACAAAGTGGTTTTCAGGAATCACACTGGCATCAGGTTGACACACCCACCTTGGAGACATGTCTCTAAGTAGACATTGTGAGATGTGGGCAGCCAAACAGCCTCTGTGTGCCCATTGTCCTGGTGTTGTTACCAGCAGTGCCCCTTCCACTCACCAGTGCCCAGCTGGCGTGATCCTGGTGATCTGACATTGCCCGCCTCCCCTGTGCTGGTGCAGTGAAACGCCAGCTTGAAGTCAGCAACCCAGCTAGGGTGTGCGCTGGAGTTAGGTTCGCAGCAGGGGGTCTCGCCCAGTGCCTTTCAGGTGGCTCTTGCCAAGTGAAGCTATAGAATACCTTCCCTCACCTGTTTGTTAGGTAACTCATTACACAGGAGTAAAAACTACAGCTACCATATATTTATCATAGTTAACACAAAATTAACTGCCTGAATTTGTCAGTTTATTCCATTTCAAGGCTTGTTGAAATAATAACTATATTTCCTGTCAGAAATGTTGCTATCCTCTGAGATTAGTGATCCCCATACATTATTACTCTCTAATTCTTATCACATCCTTTTGGAAGTGTATATTATTCAAATAGTCATACTCATATTGCTATTGTGTGTGAAACATTGTATGTTGGTAGTTTCCTGGAATGGTGTAGCCTTCTTGTTGTATAAATAATGCTCATTAAAAATTCGTTTGGCACCTGGCAAGGTGGCACACGCCTATAATCCTAGCACTTTGGGAAGCTGAGGTGGGTAGATCACCTAAGGTTAAGAGTTCGAGAGCAGCCTGGCCAACATGACAAAACCCCATCTCTACTAAAAATACCAGAATTAGCCTGGCATAGCAGCAGGCACCTGTAGTCCCAGCTACTCAGGAGGCTGAGGCAGGAGAATCACTTGAACCTGGAAGGTGGAGGCTATAGTGAGCCAAGATGGCTCTACCACACTCCAGTCTGGGTGACAGAGCAAGAATCTGTCTCAAAAAAAAAAAATCTCTTGGAAATTAATCGGGCATGGTGACACACACCTGTAATCACAGCTACTTGGGAGGCTAAGACAGGAGAATCGCTTGAACCGGGTAGGCAGAGGTTGCAGTGAGCCAAGATCATGCCACTGCACTCCAGCCTGGGCGACAGAGCATGACTCCATCTCAAAAAAAAAAAAAGAAAAGAAAAAGAAAACAACTTTGGTCGGGCATGGTGGCTCATGCCTGTAATCTCAGCACTTTGGGAGGCTGAGGTGAGCAGATCACTTGAGGTCAGGAGTTCGAGACCAGCCTGACCAACATGGAGAAACCTCGTCTCTACTGATAACAGAAAAATTAGCCAGGCATGTTGGTGCATGCCTGTAATCCCAGCTACTCAGGAGGCTAAGGCACAAGAATCACTCGAACCCCGGAGGCGGAGGTTGCAGTGAGCCAAATTGCACCATTGCACGCCAGCCTGGGCAACAGGAACAAAACTGTGTCTCAAAAAAATAATAATAAAATTCTCTTGGGTATAAGTTGACAGTAATAGGAAGTAGAAATAATTTTGCATTCACTTTAGAACAGATCACTTCACCCTACCTGCAAACAGTGTTACTCTAAATGCCTGCCTTGAATGTGTCTGATTCTGTCTCTGTACAGATACCGAGTGGCAATCTGGGTATGTTTGGCAATAGTGGAGCAGCACAAGCCAGGACCATGCAGCAGCCGCCACAGCCACCAGTGCAGCCTCTTAACTCTTCCCAGCCCAGTCTCCGTGCTCAAGTGCCTCAGTTTCTATCCCCTCAGGTCAGACGCACATCCAAGCAGTACTGCGCAACAGGATGTAGATGCCGGCGTTTTGTGGGGTCCTGTGTTACCTAGAAGTCACTATTTTAAAGTGAGAGCCGACTTAATCCATGTTTAAGAGAAGGCCTTCTGGTTTTGAACCTATAAATTACTTTCAGACTATAAAGTAGTAAACTGATTCTCCTGACCCAGGAGACATTTTCAGAGCTTTCTCCTTGGAATGCCTCAGCCACCCAAACCAGCATTTGGCGTCTTCCTGGTCAGAAGCAATATTGAGGGGGAGGGACCTGCACAGCACACTCCCATTGATGTGTTTTTGTCCCAGCCTTTCTCGAAAATTATTTAGATGAACCCAGTGAACTGCCCTAGATTGGTGGGAGAGGAAAGTGACACGCCTGTAGTAGTGCTGAGGATGTTCCCTTAGAGGCAGCCAAGGACTGAACCATGCTTTAATGAGGAACTAAATGTCGTCTTACATAATATTATATATGTTATAGATTTTTAGTTATGTTTAATATTCAGTATTAGATCATTTTTGCCCATAGAGTTTTTTTTTTTTTTTTTTTTT
>NW_016107351.1:5147009-5150249 GCF_001604975.1 Cebus imitator | reverse complement strand
CTTTAATCCCTTTTCAGGAGTAAACCATAGAGATTATTAAGAAAAACGGTTACTGGGCAAGGCAGTTCGCACCTGTAATCCCAGCACTTTGGGAGGCCGAGGTGGGTGGATCACCTGAGGCCAGGAGTTCAAGACCGGCCTGGCCAACATGGTGAAACCTCGTCTCTACTAAAAATACAAAATTAGCCAGATGTGGTGGTGCATGCCTGTGATCCCAGCTACTTGGGAAGCTGAGGCAGAAGAATCACTTGACCCTAGGAGGCGGAGGCTGCAGTGAGCCAAGATCATGCCATTGCACTCCAGTTTGGGCAACAAGAGCAGAAACTCCATCTAAAAAAAAAAAAAAAAAAAAAAAAAAAAAAAAAAAAAAAAAAAAAAAAAAAAAAAATGGAAAAAAGGTCAAATGAAATTGAGGAAAAGGATATTTGCTGTTTTGCATATCTCTGAGGCCTAATATATATCATTTGTTAATATTGTTTATTTTGGGCACATTTTATAATTTTAGATTTTGGACTAAGTTTTTAATAACAGTGTTAGTTCTTACCCCTTATAAGATACTTGATAATCTGTGGTATTAACAACATCTTTGCTGCATGGGGTAACTCAGGGCCCTACTTGATACATGACTCTGGAGTGAAGCTTGACTGGAACCCTGCCCTGAGAGAGCAACAGCATCTTGAAGTGCTTACCGTATTCTAGCTTCTAGCAGAGAGGGAAAAAAACTGCTTCCTTCCCCAGGAGACCTCTGTTACCAGGAAGATAGTTAAGATTTCTGAGGGGCCTTATTTTCAACCTGTTCCAAAAGAGAACATGTTAACTTATCAATCTTCTATTATTCATAAAATTTAATTTAAATGTGTTTAGTTTGTTGGAATATGGAGGCTGAGAAGTCCAAGATCAAGGCGCCAGAAGATTCAGTGTCTGCTGAGGGCTCGTTTCTCATAGATGGCAACTTGCATCCATCCTGATGTGGTGGAAGGGGCAAACAAGCTTTCTCGGGCCTCTGTCTTTAGGGTGCTAATTCCGGTCATGATGGGGCTTCTGATCACCCCCCAAAGGCCCCAGCTCTTAATTCCACCACGGGGTTTAGTTTTCAACATAGGAATTTTGGGGGGACACAGACATTCAAACCATAGCCTATGGGAAGGCAGTGCTAGCATACGAAAAAGAGCAGGATGCGCTGGCACTGCACTGAGGGTAAGTATCATTCTGTCTTTGTTTGAACCCAGGTTTGTGCACTGAGTTGATAGTGCACAACTATCAATGTAACTAATGCATTTAACTATTGTCAGGTAATAAGATAATAGATAACAAGATAAGATGCAGGTTATCTTAGTAGATAATAATTGAATGTATTAGGATATAGGATAAGCTGCTACAACAAAGAGGCCTCAAAAAACAGTAGTTTAACTAGGTAGACATTGAGCGCTCTCAGGTTACAGTGCAGAAGGAAAGCAGTGCAGGGGTTGGGGGCAGCTCTGCCACAGCCACTTCCCAGCAACAGGGAAAAAGGCAGCACCGTTGTGCGGGTGGCCTTGAAATTGCACAGACCACCTTTGGTAGCATCCCACTGCCCAAACCTAGGCCACAGCTGCACCGAGTCTGAGAGCTGATAGCAGAAGAAGCAGTTAGCAGTCTTCCCCACACAAAGCAAACCAGCGTGTCCCAAACGGGAAGGCATCTGTGTGCCATCTCACTGTTTCTTCCATATCTCCATGTTTACGTGTAAGTACTGATAGGAAGGACACAGAACCTTGGAAAGTTCGTTTATAATTAAAATACTTGGAGGAAGAGATCTCTGAAGACTTTCCTTCCTTCTTTCTTTTTCCTTTCTTTCTCATTCTTCACATGCTAACTGCTAATGTTAAAATGTCCATAAATTTTGTTAATGGCCTTGTGACCTTTGAACTTAATTCTCTTACAAAACCCCAGTCAAGAATAGCTGGTGTAACCTAATAATTCTTGGAAGTTTTATAACTTCACATAATCTTGTCCTTTTTATTTTCAGTCTTACTGATTTCACCATAAATCAGTCTTACTGATTTCACCCGTGAAATAAATGATTATCACTTATTTAATCAGTTTTGAATTTTGAAAAACTATATGAACAAGCAACTATTTAGTAGAGATACAGTGGCTAATGGTATATTTTATGTTAAACAGGTTCAAGCACAGCTTTTGCAGTTTGCAGCAAAAAATATTGGTCTCAACCCTGCACTATTAACCTCGCCAATTAATCCTCAGCATATGACGATGTTGAACCAGCTCTATCAGCTGCAGCTGGTAAGTGGATAGACACGTGCGAGTTAGAATGTGAAGGCTGAGTGCTCTCCTGCTGCCCGTGCAGATCCGACAGCGTGGCACGCCACTGAGAGCAGCAGTTATGATAATGTTTGTGTTCACATCAGGGATGTCATTGAGACTCTGATGAAGTGTTTAAACTCTTCATGATTTAGGAAGTTCTCACTCAAAAGTGTCTACTAAGTTTTGTCAATTTTTTGGCCTTTTGTTTTGGTTTTTGTTCAGAGACAGTATCTCACCGTGTTGCCAGGCTGGTCTAGAGATCTCTCACCTCAGCCTTCTGAATAGCAAGACCACGGATATACACCACTGCACATGGCTTGGCTTCTTTGTGTTCAGAAAATCTACTAGATTTTATAATAAGGCATGTCTTTTTATTTGAGCTCTCAGCCAGAGTTTTTGACAACCACTGAACACAAAAAAATCATTTGAGTGACTGTTTTCTCAATTTTTCTAAGGATGGTTTACACAAACACCATTCTAGAAGCATAGGAGAAAATTTGCTTTATTACATATAGTAGCTGCCTGAGAGCATTAGAACTTAATTCTCTCACAAAACCCCTGTCGAGAATAGCTGATGTGACCTAATAATTCTTGGAAGTTTTATAACTTAACATAATCTTGATTGTCTTTTTTATTTTCAAACAGTCTTACTAATTTTACCATAAATTGCCATGTCATTGTATATCTAGATGCTAACTGGAATTATATGCACTAAAGGACCACGTGTATTATTTCATTCTTTAATGCAGGCACCTGATTTATTTAGCAGTCTTAGCCAGCAACTTTATTACCTAGAAAAATGACCAGGAATTGGCTCGGCACAGTGGTTCATGCCTGTAATCCCAGCTCCTTGGAAGGCTGAGACAGGAGAATCACTTGAACCCATGAGGCGGAGGTAATAGTAAGCCTCGCACCATTGCACTCCAGCCTGGGCGA
>NW_016107351.1:5143159-5146980 GCF_001604975.1 Cebus imitator | reverse complement strand
AAAAAAAAAAAAAAAAAAGAAAAGAAAATGACCAGGAATCATGAAGGAAGAAAAAAATAAAGAGTGGGGGCTCTGAAAGAAAGAATCGTTGACATAAAATCTTTGCTAATAATAAAGTACTTGAGCCCTCAGTCCTTCCCCTTTGCTGATTTTTAGACATGTGTCCAATAAGTTTGAGGTCTGGCTTTTCTGTAAGCAGCAGGGAAGGATAGAAGGAAGGAGGGAAGGACATGCCTGGAGACATGTGCTGTGTGTCCTTGCCTTAGTGGAGAGTACAAAGCTCTAGACATGGGCTTAGGACCAAGGGTTGGCCCTTAGAGACTGTTTTTTCTTTTCTTTTTTTCCGACAGAGTCTTGCTCTGTCGCCCAGGCTGGAGTGCAGTGGCGCAATTTCGGCTCACTGCAACCTCTGCCTCGTGAGTTTCAGCGATTCTCCTGTCTCAGCCTCCCAAGTAGCTGGGATTACACCACGATACCCAGCTAATTTTTGTATTTTTAGTAGAGATGGAGTTTCCCCACGTTGGCCAGGCTGGTCCAGAACTTCTGACCTCAGATGATCCACCCACCTCAGCCTCCCAAAGTGCTGGGATTACAGGCATGAGCCACTATGCCCAGCTACAGACTGTTTTTTCATCTATCAGAAGAGAGGCGGTGCTGTAGTTAGGACTCGCAGTGGGTAGGCTGTGCACGTGTGCAGTCCTGTTGGTTTCAGTCCTGACAGCTGGAGACCACTGACCTCTAAAGGAAAGGAGACCGCTCTGAAAACAGGCACACGTAGAAAAAGCATTCAGGTTTAGAACTGTTAATACAGAGGAAGATCACTTTCTGCCACTTGATGACGCTGCAGGCATTGCTATACAGACCTAATTATCATACTGCTGTGTTAGAATCATTTAGTTACACAGCAGGTTCTTATTGATTACTGTGGTGTGAAGGACATCAAGAAAATGTTGAATTACCATGAGTGTGTTCTGATTTTAAAACAATGTATTCTGTTCTTAAATTTTTTTCCAGAAAAATTGAAAAAATAAAGTTTCAGTGCTTCCTAAGGTTAAGTTTTAGGGCCAGTGAGGATACACTTAAGTGAGGTATTTTATGACTCCATGATTACAAATTAATGAGGCATTTCTAATAGTATAATCTCTACCTTTATTTGGATACTATTTAAATGAGTTACCTTACCAAAAATGTCCCCAAAATTTATGTTGTAAGAAAAAAAATTATGATATTCAACCAACATTTCAAAACAGTCAAATGACTAAAGCTTCTATGTCAGTGTACAAAAGAATATCATTATAACTTTAACCAACTTTGTAGATGACAAGTTTATGTGACAAAAGTGCTCACAAATCTGTATTTCAGGTTCTCTCTTAGCTTTCATTCCCATGACATGATGGAGAGAATCACGCTGTTGAACGCACATTACTTTTGGATGCTACTACCAGTGTTCTGACACATTGTCTGGGCTGTCCTGGACTTCAGCCTTCATCATTATAGAATAGGTGGTTTTTTTTTGTTTTTTTTTTTTAAGTTTCAGTTTGTATGAATCAGGCAGAACAATTTTGATCTGTTTATTAAATGAAAAATATTTGCTGACCAGCATCATTACGAACACTAAATGGATATAGACTCTGATTTTTTAAAATTCTGTACCCTAAAAAAGTTTTGATAAGACATTGATCTTTTAAAAGGGCTCTGTGCCTCCAGAATATGTGTTAGCCACAATCTG
This sequence comes from Cebus imitator, assembly GCF_001604975.1. NCBI lineage: Eukaryota > Metazoa > Chordata > Mammalia > Primates > Cebidae > Cebus > Cebus imitator. Next base: position 5,145,251 of record NW_016107351.1, on the reverse strand, counting down.
GTCAGAAGGCTAAGAAGTGTGGCTAGGTTCTTTTTTTTTTTTTTAAACTAATGTCAGAAAGTTGAACCATTAGTTCAACTTATACTTAATTCTTATACTATTTTAACTCTTCTTTCCATCAACAGGCATACCAACGTTTACAAATCCAGCAGCAGATGTTACAGGCCCAGCGTAATGTGTCTGGATCCATGAGACAACAGGAGCAGCAAGTAGGTGTTACCCAGATTAATTTTTGTCATGAGCTGTAATTGTCCTTGATAGAAGAGACGCTGATTGATGAACTTAGATGATGGTTGATTTTTCTCTAGCCAAGCCTTCCTTTGTTGCTAGATTTGGGAGGAGGTTGGCCTGACTAGTGGTGGCCTCAGCATAAAGACAGTGAAGAATGCACTCGGTCCCTAGACAAGCATGAGTGTCCCTTCCCACCCTGGTTAACCCACCTGCATCTCTGCCTGCCAGGTTGCGCGCACAATCACTAATCTGCAGCAGCAGATCCAGCAGCACCAGCGCCAGCTGGCCCAGGCCCTGCTCGTGAAGCAGCCACCGCCGCCGCCACCCCCGCCGCACCTGTCTCTGCACCCCTCTGCAGGCAAATCGGCCATGGACAGCTTCCCCTCACACCCCCAGACTCCCGGCCTACCTGACCTGCAGACCAAAGAGCAGCAGTCTTCACCCAACACCTTTGCTCCTTACCCTCTTGGTGAGTGTCCCATGGTCTTCAACAGCTGCACCAGATGGAGAGGATGCCCGGAGTCCATGTGTGGTGGCCAGGGCTGCACTTCAGTGTTAGGAGGACTGGCCAGCACTGAAACCGCAGCCTGTTGGAAGGGCAGCCCCAGACAAAATCAGAGAACAGGCATCTCAAGGCTTTTTAATTTAAAAAAAGTTTTTTTAATTTTTTGGAGAGATGTTGGCGGGGAGGTCTCGCCATGTTGCCCAGACTGGTCTCAAACTCCTGGGCTCAAGCAGTCCTCCGACCTCGCTCTCTTAAAGTGCTGGGTTTACAGATGTGAGCCACCATGCCCAGCCTCAAGGATTTTTAATAAGGGAACAATACTAAGTACGTTCTATAGAGCAAAACTTTTGCTGCTGCCATAATACTCTCAGTATAAAATCTGTAAAGGTAGTACCAGTGAGAGCCCCAAAAATCTCATTTCCGTTGTCAAATCTGCAAAGTTTGCTCCATTCCTGGTTTACTCTGAACTGTACTTTGCCAGCCACTGTCTTCCAGCCTGAGCTGCAGAGAAGTTTGGTCATGGTTTGGTCAATAGAAGTATTCAGATTTACATTAAAAACACTTCTTAAAAAGCAGTGGTTGTTGATACAACTCAGTTTTGTATGGAATGTGATTTGTATAATCGACCAAATCAGCATATATACGTTGAAATCTAACTTGTAGAAGCACACTCATTTACATGAAACCTGCAGGTGAGTAAGACATGGTGCCCAGCCTCAGGGTCAGGCCAGCCAGGAGAGACACAGCTCACCTTTCGAGACCAGCCTAGACAGTGAAACCTCGTCTCTACTAAAAATACAAAAATTGGCCCGGTGTGGTGGCACGTGCCTGTGATGAATACACCAGAGGCTGTAAATTAGTAAATTGATTCTGCATGGACTCATTTGCTGTAAGAATTCAGATGTTAGTGAAAGCACTTTAGGCTTGTCTGTTGATTGCTATTGGAATCCATAGATACAGGACAAAGGGAATCAGTAACTTGGAAAATACATCTCTAAAGGGGCAAAGGCCAGTTAAGTGATAGTGAATTTGCTACCAGCAGGTAATATTCATGTATTTGATACTATTCAATGTCTCTGAAAAGAGCAGTAGATTCTAATCATATGAATACTTTTTACTTGACATATTATAAATGTGGTATATCTTTAATATGAGATTGATAAATACTAGATTTGATTATCTCGTTCCTTAATTCCTATCTCATCCATTAGCACCCTTTGTGTCTAAGTAGGTAAAATCTGACTTAGGAATTAGACTGCCTAGGTTTGAATACCAACTCTCCACCAATAGGCTCACTACTAACTTTAGCAACTTGCCTAAATGCTGTTTGCCTTGATTTCTTTCTTTTTCTTTTTC
>NW_016107351.1:5137059-5142895 GCF_001604975.1 Cebus imitator | reverse complement strand
TTTTTGGCTGGAGTGCAGTGGTGCAATCATAGCTCACTGCAGCTTCAAACTCCTGGCCTCAAGTGATCCTCCCGGCCTCAGCTTCCCAAAGTGCTGGGATTACAGGCGTGAGCCAGCACACCTGGCCTAATATGTAAAGTTCCTAAATAGTGCCTAGCACATAGCAAACTCTTTGTAAAATGTCAGCTACTTATGTAAGCACTTCTGTTATAGAAACAAATTTCATTCCACCTATTATCCTAAAATGTGTTAGCTTCAGATTTCTAGTATTCAGCTATCTTCTTAACCTATATTTGGAGAATAAAGTACACATATCTTTACCTTTCTTTGTGTGTGTGTGTGTGTGTGATGGAGTCTTGCTCTGTCACCCAGGCTGGAGTGCCTTCCCACCCTGGTTAACCCACCTGTGTCTCTGCCTACCAGGTTGCGTTGTGGTGCAAACTCAGCCCACTGCAACCTCCATCTTCTGAGTTCAAGTGATTCTCTTGCCTCAGCCTCCTGAGTAGCTGCATTACAGGCATGCATCACCATGCCCAGCTAATTTTTGTATTTTTAGTAGAGACTGGGTTTCACCATGTTGGTCAGGCTGGCCTTAAACTCCTGACTTCAAGTGACCCACCCACCTAAGCCTCCCAAAGTGTTGGGATTGCAGGCGTGAGCCACCGTGCCCAGCCACTTATCTTTACTCTTCAGGATTTTTTCTCTTAGTACAAGTTAAAGAATTCATGCAGTGAATCTTCAAAATCAGAAGACAAATAATTTGGATAATATTTTATAATATTCACAGTAAAGTTATAAATGTATCGAAAACAACTAATAAAGTATAGGAAACTTTGGTTGTAAAATTGCCTATCTTGTTGACTCAGCATTTCTCTGCACCAGCACCTGTGTTGAAGAGCCTGTTAGAAACTCACCAATTCATGTGAAGAAGCCAGCAGCCCATGGTCAGCAATGGGGGCTTCCAGCTACCTTCCTTCACTCACGTTCAACCTCTCCTTGTTATTCTTAGTCTCTTGCCACCTGGAGTTCATCATCTAGATGGGAAGAGCAGGCATATAAACAGGAAAAAATAACCTTGATACCAGTGTGATGCGATTCTTACAGGGCTCTAGAGGAGGAAAAGTTCACTTTCACTTCGAGTGGTGAAGGAAAAATCAGAGAATAGGATTTAAGCTTGAACCTCGGATGATTAGATGGGATTGCAATAAGTAAAGAGAAAGTCTTTCCAAATAAAGGGGAGGCCTTACACAGGAGCACAGAAGAAAAAGGCCTGGCCTGTTTCAGGAGTCCATTTTGCAAGGGCCAGGCCAATCCAGTGACTTACTCAGAAAGGGAAGTTGGGAGAGATGGGTTGGGGCCAAATTGTGTAATTTGGAGCATTCTGAAGGCCAGGTTAAAGCCCTGACATTGTTGCCACCTTACCTGACTAGACCTGTACAAGCTGAAAGCAAGAGAACCCATAAAGCAGAGGGTGCACGTAGGCAGCCCCTTGGCACTATTGGACTGACTTGCAAAGGTATTTTGTTAGGTCTGTAAAGTGTGTGTGTGTGCGCGCACATGTGCCTATGCGTGTGTTAATTCCCAACATTCAAAAATTGGGGCAAATGGCTTCTGACTTCTCTTAAAAATGGCTGTAGGCTGAGCACAGTGCCTCACGCCTGTAATCCCAGCACTTTGGGAGGCCGAGGCAGGCGGATCACGAGATCAAGAGGTTGAGACCATCCTGGCCAACTCAGTGATACCCCATCTCCACTAAAAATACAAAAAAAAAAAAAAATAGGCATGGTGGCACGTGCCTATCATCACAGCTACTCAGGAGGCTGAGGCAGGAGAACCGCTTGAACCCTGAAGGTGAACACGGTTGCAGTGAGCCAAGATTGTGCCACTACACTCCAGCCTGGTGACAGAGCGAGACTCTATCTTAAAAAAAAAAAATCTTTTAGCTACGTACCAGGTACCAGGAAAAAGAAATAAAATGGCTGTAGTGGGTCTATGTTCCATGTAGCAGTAAGTGATTGGCCCCAGTAGCACCTATTTATTGAGACAGGACAGACACTGTCTGGTTTGCCACAGTCCCCATTAGGCCCACTTCTTCACGTGCATGGCCCACTTGGCACCTATGGACATTTGAATTTGCAGCCTCTGAAATAAAACTAAGAATCCGAATGTTCAGCACCTGGCTTAGTAGTAGAGCTCGCTGTGCTTACTTACCATGTGGCGTAGTTGTACATATTAAGGATTTATGGGGTATGTATACGTGGTATGGGAACTACAGCTGTAAATACAAGGGGAGAGTGCGCTCCTGTTGGTTATTCCCTTTTAAACAGGCAATCTGTCCTGCTCCAAACGAGCAAACTCTTCAGCCTTTTTATCATTGTCCTCCTCATCGTCTTTTTTATTAACCTAGCTTAAGTGAGTACAGGTCCTGGACATATAACCCAGCACCTGCTTTTAGCTGTAAGAAATGAGCCCAGAAACCTCAGCTCAGCATCCCAACTGGGGGCAGATGGCAGCACCCACCCTCTCAAATAGTTCAGCTCCTTAAACGTAGTTTGATATTTATATTTAATTCACAAACTCTTTCAGGGCAGACTAAAGTACTCACTAAAGGTAGAACTGAATTTTCCTATCAGCATGCGTCATAGGTGTTTTTGACTCCTATCAGCATGTGTCAAGCGTGTTCTTGACTCAGTGAGTTTCCATAAGATACCCCAAAACCAGGAAAGATTTTCCTGATAGTTTGGACTTTTTCTATTTTCTTGTGGCCTCTGAGAAGCCTCAGGACCATGTTTATGTGTCACTGAAACAAGTAAATTGAAGAGAATCATGGCCCTCACTTAAAGACTCTGCTTTTTCACCAGCACTAAAAGTTACAGTTAAAATATTTGGCTGTAAGTGAAGACTGAAATAGCTTCTGTAGGAGAGTTTTAGAATGAAGTCATTTAGAGGAGCAGGTGAATCCTAACCACATCTCTCTCTTTAGCTGGACTGAACCCAAACATGAATGTCACCAGCATGGATATGACAAGTGGCTTGTCGGTGAAGGACCCATCCCAGTCCCAGTCACGCCTCCCCCAGTGGACGCACCCCAACTCCATGGATAGCTTGCCCAGCGCCGCTTCCCCCCTGGAGCAGAACCCTAGCAAGCATGGTACGTCTGAGCTAGGACACCTGTGGTGGGATCACTGCTGGCTTATTAATCGATCATCCTATTATGTAGTGTGCCCATTCTATACTTTTCTAAGAATTGAGTGCTGAAAGTTGGTTTTAAAATAATCCATTCTATTACCGTGCACATAAGATCTCAGCTAGTCAGTGATCAGACTTCTTAAAACCCAACCATTAGATCTCAGCTACAAACCTAGAAATAATTTGAAAACCCCAGAGCAGCAAATAATCTAAGTCATAGCCTGTGTACTTTTTTTTAAAATATATCTGTATTCATCAACAAAAAACTTGAGTCTGCTGAAATGTTTTCAATAAAATGGTAAAACACAAATAGAAAATCGAATATACGGTATGGCAACTGCAGCTGTAAATACTAGGGTGCATTTCTGTTGGTTATTCCCCTCGATCAAGCAGTCTATTGTACTCCAAACTGGTATCCCCATCAGGAACTCTTCACTGATGGACACACCAGTAAGGTGGAAGCAAAAATGCTAACTGTAGAAGGTCATCTCACTCTCAAGCATTAAATTTAGCTCTGAGCTTCCTTGTAGAATAAACAGCAAAGAAAATTTGGTAGGTTATGTAGTTCTCTCTTGATACAAAGCATTCTAAGAAGAAAAAGGAAATTATGTCTCACAGTTACCGTATGGAAAATCATCACACCCTGCTGGTACCTTTCTTAGGAGGGCTCTGCTGCCTGTGGCTGCTTGGTTTGGTTCCGTATGAATTTCTAACATCCATTCTGTTCTTCCATAGTGAAGGTTTCAGACTAAAAGGAGGGAAGAGATAACAGCAAATTTGATAGCTAACCACAAAAACTCATAAGTTGTCCCCGAAAAGGTTTATTAAGGGCAGCTTCCCATGGTATAGATACATATTTTATGAAGATTTCCTACTGGACAAACTAAAATTGTTCTTCAAGGGTTTCAGTCTTTCAGAGCTGAAATTTGAGCTAACTGAAATGGTCACTGGCCAGACAATGATGGCTCACACCTGTAGTCCCAGCTTCTTGGGAGGCTGAGGTGGGATGATCGCCTGAGCCCAGGAGGTTGAGGCTGCCGTGAACCCTGATTACACCACGACACTCCAGCCTGGGTGACAGAGCGAGACATTGTCTCAAAAAAAAAAAAAAAAAAAAGGGGTAAAAATGGGGCCAAAAAACAGGAAAAAAAAAAAAAAAAAAATAAAAAAAAAAAAAAAAAAAAAAAAAAAAAAAAAAAAAATAATCTCAAAAAAAAAAAAAAAAAAAAAAAAAAAAATAGTCCTTGATTCTTAGGGAATCCTAGACAGACCAAGTCGTCCAATTCATGTAACCGAATAGGGCAAGGCATTGGACCTAGAACAGAAGGTGCATAGGGAGGCTTAGGGTATCTTCTGGTGTCTCTCAAATGGAGGTATTCACTTGGTTCTTTGTTTCCTCTTGTCCCCTTAGGTGCTATCCCTGGAGGTCTAAGCATTGGGCCTCCAGGTAAGTCCTCCATTGATGACTCCTATGGCCGGTACGATTTAATCCAGAACAGTGAGTCACCAGCCAGTCCTCCCGTAGCTGTTCCCCATAGCTGGTCACGTGCCAAATCTGACAGTGATAAAATCTCAAATGGCTCTAGCATCAACTGGCCCCCAGGTAAGACCATGTAACACTTCTGTGCAACAGCGGCAGGTCAGAACGTGCACTCCAAGCCTGCAGAGAGTGATTAGGCTGAGAGGACCCAGAAGCTGAGCTAAGGATCTGGAAGCGTTAAGCCCAGAGCTTTGGGATTTTCCTGGGAAATCCATTTGTCAGAACAATTTTGGGTATAGTTAACATCAGGCCTTTTTCTGTAACCCCTTAGTTTGACATGAGGACTAGAAGGGGTGGCAGGGAGGAAGCACACTGTATACCATCTAGTAAAACTATTTCCACCCTGTGTGAAAACTCTCTGAATATGGTAGCTGTAATACCTGGTTCTGGTTTGGTCCAAAGGATTGATTGCTTTCATGAAAGAGAATATAAAGTGTACCTCTAATTTAATTAGCAGATTATAAAAATTACTACAAACAGGACACAAAATCTCTTAAAATGTCATGAATCAATGTGCAGGTGTTCTGATCTGTGGCTTCCCGTTTTGGTTTCATAAACAGAATTCCATCCAGGAGTTCCATGGAAAGGACTGCAGAATATTGACCCTGAGAATGACCCTGATGTCACTCCTGGCAGTGTCCCCACTGGGCCTACCATCAATACCACCATCCAGGATGTCAACCGCTACCTCCTCAAGAGTGGAGGTGAGGGTGCAGCTCTTTCTACCTGTGCATGGATGGTCTCTCTAGACCCCTTTGGAGTCGTCAGGGGTGACAGGTTGAGCTGTGAGGCAGGGATGGTACAAGGCACAGTTGGCAGGCACCTTTTCTAGTCACCCAAAGCAGCGTGAAAAGACAGCAGGTAGTACTTACGGGAAATCTAATGCTTATGGAAATCTATTTGAGTCTCTGCTGGTTTTGTTTTTGTTTTTGTTTTTTGAGACAAAGTCTCGCTCTGTCACCCAGGCTGGAGTGCAGTGGCACGATCTAGGCTCTCTGCAACCCCCACCTCTCAGGTTCAAACGATTCTCCTGCCTCAGCCTCCCAAGTAGCTGGGATTACAGGCGTGTGGCACCATACCAGGCTAATTTTTATATTTTTAGTAGAG
>NW_016107351.1:5133008-5136644 GCF_001604975.1 Cebus imitator | reverse complement strand
ATCTCTTGACCTCGTGATCCAGTCCGCCTCAGCCTCCCAAAGTGCTGAGATTACAGGCGTGAGCCCCCACTCCCAGCCGATAGGTAATGTCTTATCATAGAAGTGCCATCTCTGATAAAGTTTTATCACAGCAGGCTATTTTGTGGAAGAAAAAGCCAGATTGCCATAGGTACTAATCAAACACCTAGGTACTTCCCAAAACATTAAGGTTCCCACTTGAAATATGACCCATTGGTGCCATGTGTTTGCTTCTTTTGTTGTTGTTGAGACAGATTCCTGCTCTGTCACCGAGGCTGGAGTATAGTGGTGTGATTTGGTTCACTGCAACCATCACGCCCCAGGCTCAAGTGATTCTCATCCCTCAGCCTCCCAAGTAGCTGAGACTATAGGTGCACACCACCACACTAAGCTAATTTTTTTTTTTTTTTTTTTAATATGGGGTTTCACCATGTTGGCCAGGCTACTCTCATACTGCTGACCTCAAGCGATCCGCCTGCCTTGGTCTCCCAGAGTTCTGGGATTACAGGCGTGACCCAGTGCACCTGGCTGCTTCTGTGGTTCTTTAAAGTGACAAACTTCTAAGTGTATCTGTGGTTTGGCTGCAGAGCCAACATAAGTACAGAGTGCCCTTTCTGTTTAATGCTGTGCATTTCTTGGGTTTGATGCAGCTGCTTTTCGGAGCAGCGGTGTTATGGGTGTCCCTGCTGTGAGACACAGGCAAGTGGTGCAGGAAACAGAGCCGTGTGACATGGCAGAGGACAGGTGAGGCACCAGCCAGAATTGGAGACCCAACCCTCCCTGCTTGTCATACCGGGTGGGACACCAAGGTTGTGCCAGATAGGAAAGTTAGCGTATTTTGAGGGTTGTGGAAAAGTGGGATGCAAGTTGTACAGATCCAGTTCGTAAGAGAAGTTGGAAAGAATAGAAGTTGCTTGATACATGCCAGAGCTTCCTGCATGGTGCCCAGATGAAGCATCAAGTGGCCCCTTAGTCTCTAGGCAGAACCAGGGGCATTGGGAATGTCCTCTGCCATCACCTGAGTGTGCCATGGTGTGATGAAAATGGCCTGAGAAACATGTGGCAGCTGTCCTCCAGCTCCATAGCCTGCCCAGTTAAGGAGCTATACTTGCAGGGAGGGCAGAAGAGAACCTAACCCTAACAAATGCATTGGCCATGAGATATCGCAAGGAAATGGCATCTCTAGCTCGGAGACTAAAGAAATCAGCCAGCCAGCCAACCTGGGTGACTTGTAGCTCCAAGTGAACATTAGTTGACTTCTGGGGTGCTTGATGTTGGGGTCTTGAGCCTGCTTGGTGCTTGCACGTAGACATCAGTATTCAGCAGCAGCCAGCTCAGGTGGCTCATGCCAGGCCTCTCCTTCAGCTCATGACCAGCACTGGGAACCTCGTTCCTCCACTCTGGTACCTCTCATGGTTGTGTTTAGGGATACGTTAGGGTTTGTTATTGAAAGAAAGGGGAGTACAGTGAACATCTCCTCATGTAGAAGTTGCTAGCCAGAAAGCACTAGCAGGCCAGGAATAGTGACTTACACCTGTAATCCCAGCACTTTGGGAGGCCAAGGTGGGAGAATCACTTGAGGCCAGGAATTTGAAGCCAGCCTTGGTAATATAATGAGACCCTTCTCTATAAAAAGTTAAAAATGAAAAAATTAGCTGGGTGTGGTGGCACACATCCATGGCCCCAGCTACTCGAGAGGCTGAGACAGGAGAATCAACTTGAGCTTGGGAGGTCAAGGCTGCAGTGAGCTGTGATTGGGCCACTACACCCTAGCCTAGGTGACAAAGCAAGACTTCATCTCAAAAAGAATAAAGAAAAGGAGGCACCAGCGCCATGGTGCAGTAGGAGTGGACTGCAGGAGTGGACTGCCAGACCTTCTCAGCAGCCCTCTGCCACTGGGCTGGGCTGGGCTGGGCCCCACCTCTGGCAGCTTCCAGGCTTCTTGCAGACCCATCACCTGGCTCAGGTACCCAGCCACAGATGGTCCTTGTATTATTGAGTGACCAGCTTGATCTATTTACAGAAAGAGAAAAATTAAGAAAATGTGCCCCAGAAGGAAAAGAGTGAGAAGTAGCCACAGCTCTCTTGATATTGGTTGGTTTGTTTTACATATTTTATCATGGAATTTTGTTTTCTTTTACTGAATATATTGGGTGTGGGCTTTTAATTTACTTTTTTTGTTGTTTTCTTATTGCCATTGGCATTAAGCTCTGATTTATATTAAAACTTACATTAGGTCAGTATTTGTTTGGATATTATTTACAGTTTTAACCCTTATGAAGTGAATATTAACTAGAATAATGAAATGCAGTTATGCAGTTTCATAACACATTGATACTAATGCTTGTCAAAAAGAAAAATTAGTTGTAATCCAATAGAACAAATTTTGCTACTGAAACTAAAAGTTTCAAAACTAGAAAACTATTAAAATTTACATACTCTGTTGTTAATTATAAAATAAATGCCACCGGGCTCAGTGGCATGTGCCTGTAGTCCCAGCTACCAGGGAGGCTGAGGTGTGAGGATCTCTTGAGCCCAGGAGTTCTGGGCTGTAGTGCGCTGTGCCTATCGGGTGTCTGCGCCAAGTTCAACATGAGTATGGTGACCTCCTGGGAGCGAGGGACCACCAGGTTGCCTAAGGAGGGGTGAACTGGCCCAGGTCAGAAATGAAGCAGGTCAAAACTCCGTACTGATCAATAGCGAGATTGCGCCTGTGAATAGCCACTGCATTCCAGCCTGGGCAACATAGCGAGACCCCGTCTCTAGAAAGAAAAAAAAAGAAAATTAAAATTTAGAAAAAAGGAAATAAATAAATGCCATATAAGGCTAATAGCCTATAACCCTGGGATCCTTAGGTTGATTACGTTTTGCTGGTAAAGGAAGAGCATTTAGGAAACAGCTGAGGCTGTCGGAGCTGACACTTTTTTTTTTCCCCCTTTGGGACAGAGTTTCACTCTTGTCGCCGAGAATGGAGTGCAATGGCACAATCTCAGCTCACTGCAACCTCTGCCTCCTGGTTTCAAGCGAGTCTCCTGCCTCAGCCTCCCAAGTAGCTGGGATTATAGGCGCGTACTACCACGCCCAGCTAATTTTTGTATTTTTTGTAGAAACGGGTTTCACCATGTTGGCCAGCTGGTCTCAAACTCCTGGCCTCAGGTGATCCACCCTCCTCAGCCTCCCAAAGTGCTGGGATTACAGGCATGAGCCACTGCACCTGGCTGAGCTGACACCTTTTTAAAGTGAAGACCTTCCTGAGCGAATTAACACAGGAACAGAAAACAGCTCAGGTTCTGACTTACAAATGGGAGCCAAACACTGAGTTTACATGAACACAAACAAGGGAGCAGGGGACACCGGGGCTTGCTTAAGGGTATAGGGTGGGAGGAAGAGGAGGACTGAAACACTGCCTATTGGGTACTGTGCTCACTGCCTAGGTGATGGAATGATCTCAACAGCACACCCCCTCAACACACGATTTACCTGTGTGACAAACCTGCACATGTGTTCAATGAACCAAAAATAAAAAGTGGAAAAAACAAAATTGAAGACCTTCAGATTACCCATAAATGTTGCTTTCCTCAACGCTGGTGCCCTCATTCTTTTCTTTTCTTTTCTCTT
>NW_016107351.1:5106108-5131843 GCF_001604975.1 Cebus imitator | reverse complement strand
GTTTCACCATGTTGGTCAGGCTGGTCTTGAACTCCCGACCTCAGGTGATCCGCCCGCCTTGGCCTCCAAAGTGCTTGGATTACAGGTGTGAGCCACTGCGCCTGGCCGCGAGCTGAGCTTTTTCACAAGGAATCGAGGTGCCTTAAGGATGGCCCATTTACCCCAACTCTCCTGTCCAGGCACAGGGACAAGCTTTCCTCAGAAAACTGCAGTCCTAGGGATAGAATAACTCAAGTTCATATAAATAGTTATTAGAACAGATAGCTCTTAAATATTCCTATATTTAAAAATGGAATTAAGAGCTGGGCATGGTGGCATGCACCTGTGGTCCCAGCCACACAGGAGGCTGAGGAAAGGGGATCACTGAGCCCAGGAGGTAGAGACTGCTGTGCACTATGATCACGCCTCTGAATAGGTACTGTGCTGTGGCCTGGGTAATGCTGCAATGACCCCGTCTCTAAAAAACACAATTTTTAAAGCAAAATATGAGTGGAAGCTGATGGGACACCCCAATCAGAAGAAATGCTCAAATTTTTATGGCAAATTTTATAATAAAAGGCTTGGAGTTTTGTTCTTCTATTTGTGGCCATTGTTTGAACTGTGAAAGGGCATAGATTGCTCTGGATTTTTATTTTATCTTATTTGGGAGAGGAAATCAATGTAGTCCTTTAAAACTCTGACATGGTATTTTAAGCATTCTGGCAGGAATTCTCTTCTCAAAGAAGCTGCTGCTGCTCCTTGCCCTTTGATCCTCAGCCTTCAGCCACACCCTACGCCTCCCTGAGTGGCTGCAGGGACCCAGAGTAGGAGGCATGCCCTGTCCCTTCCTTCCCACATGACACTTTCATGTTCAGCCTTCAGCAGCCTAGGGAGAGATTGATTGTTGATGGTTAAGATTCTCAACTCCCACAGTTGGAGTCACGAACCCGCATGCTGCCACCACCTTGCTCAGTGCCGCCTTTGGTTCTGCAGGGTCCTCCCCGCCATCATCTCAGAATGCCACGCTGCCTTCTTCGAGTGCCTGGCCACTCAGTGCCTCCGGCTACAGTAGCTCTTTCAGCAGCATTGCATCCGCACCTAGTGTTGCAGGTACGCGCCCAGCCTCTCCACTTGCAGGTAGAATTTTATTTCTTTCCACAAACAAAACTTTTGACAGGCCCCCAGCTTTTCCCGTCTCTTTACTGACTCCCTGAGCTGGGAGGCTGTGTCGTGGGATGGAGGATGTGTGGCGGCCTTGCCCAGGCACAGCCGGTGCCTTGGGCATATGGGCTTGCACATGCATGGAAGTGGTTACCTCTTCTCCATACAAGTGTGTAGGCCCGCTGCCTTCTCTCTTCCTTTCCCCCATGGCCACAAGACAAGGGGTATGCAAGGTTTTGAAAACTTAGATGCAGAAACTTCTGGGAATTTAGTTACTTGAGTTTGCCAGGGGCTTGACTCGGTGTTCCTTTGTCTGTCACGGTCTGCTGTGGCTCCCCAAACACAGCAGTGACTTTTCTTTGTCTCAAGGCTGCATATGTTCCATGTCTCTGCTTTTCTAGGTAAACTGTCAGACATTAAATCAACGTGGTCCTCTGGCCCGGCCTCCCACACACAAGCCTCTCTGTCTCATGAACTGTGGAAGGTGCCCAGAAACACTACTGCACCCACGAGGCCACCTCCAGGGTTAACCAATCCCAAGCCTTCCTCCACCTGGGGTGCCAGCCCCCTCGGCTGGACCAGCTCCTACTCCTCGGGTAAGCTCCATGCTCTTCATGTTCCAGTGGGGGCCTTACCCTTTAGGGGATGTGCTCATCATTTTGTCCTCCACTTCCTTTGTAAGGACCCCTGCCTCTAACTCTGGAGCCTGGGAGGCTTTAGGAGGGCACCAAGGCTGCCCTAGATGTCCAGGGCATTAGCTGGGTGAGCCTGGTGTTTTTAGCATCAGCCTAGGTGTGCCAACATGCAGCAGGTTTGCTCTGGGCCAGGAAGTTCCAGGCGGTCCCAGCACCCATTGAGGGCCCACACTGGCCAACTCCATCCTCAGGAGTGCGGCTGCCCTGTACTGGGCCGTCAGAGGCCTGCACAGCCCTTTAGGCTCTCTGCCCCCATTAGGCCCCATCGCACAGGGATCTGGATTTCTGCTTTTTTTATTTGCTTCTCCACGAGACATCATTGGAACATAAGGCTTTTGCAGGCCAAAAACAAACCCTACCAGTTTGAAAACACAACTCTCATAATATTGCAGCTCTGTAGGCTCCTCACAGGTGCTGCTTGCTGAACCTCAGAGATGAAATGTACTGGGAATTTAAGAAACTGAAGATTTAAACCATTGTGGACAACAAAGCAAGACCCCCATTCCACAAAAAAATAAAAAATTTAGGGGGGCACAGTGGCGCACACCTGGGATCCCAACTGCCGGGGAGGCTGAGATGGTAGGATGGCTCAAGCCCAGGAGATTGAGGCTACAGTCAGCAATGCTTGAACTACTGCCCTCCAAACTGGATGACAGAGTGAGACCCTGTCTCTAGAAAAATAATAATAAATAACAAAATTTTTAAAATCAACTACAGATAGTGTATTAGTCCGTTTTCACGCTGCTGCTGAAGACGTACCCGAGACTGGCAAAGAGGTTTATTGGACTTAAAGTTCTTCATGGCTAGGGAGGCCTCACAATTATGGCAGAAGGTGAAAGGCATGTCTCACGTGGCGACAGACGAGAAAAAAGAGAGCTTGTGCAGGGAATTTCCCATTTTTAAAACCATCAGATCTCAGGAGACTTCCTCACTCAAGATGGGAAAGATCTGCCCCCATGATTCAGTTACCTCCCACTGGGTTCCTCCCATGAAACATGGGAATTGTGGGAGTTACAATTCAAGATGACATTTAGGTGGGGACACAACCAAACCATTTAGTTCCTCCCCGACTCCTCCCAAATCTCATGTCCTCGCATTTCAAAACCAAACATGCTTTCCCAACAGTGCCCCAAAGTCGTAACTCATTTCAGCATTAACTCAGAAGTCCACAGTCCAAAGTCTATTTGAGACAAGGCAAGTCCCTTCCGCCTGTGAGCCTGTAAAATCGAAAGCAAGTTAGTTACTTCCTAGATGCAGTGAGGGTACAGGCATTGGGTAAATAGAATCATTCCAAATAGGAAAAATTGGCCAAAACAAAGGGGCTATAAGCCCCATGCAAGTCTGAAATCCAACACGGCGGTCAAATCTTCAAGCTCCAAAGAGACTCCATGTCTCACATCTGGATCATGCTTAGGCAAGAGGTGGGTTCCCATGGTCTTGGGCAGCTCCACCCCTGTGGCCCTTCAGGGTACAGTCTCCCTGTTGGCTGCTTTCACAGGCTGCTGTTGAATGTCTGCGGCTTTTCCAGGCACACAGTGCAAGCTGTCAGTGGATCTGCTGTTCTGGGGTCTAGAGGACAATGGTCCTCTTCTCACAGCTCCACTAGGTGGTGCCCCGGTAGGGACTTTGTGTGGGGGCTCCACCCACATTTCCCTTCCACACTGCCCTAGCAGAGGATCTCCATGAGAGCCCTGCCCCTGCAGCAAACTATTGTCTGAACATCCAGGTGTTTCCATACATCCTCTGAAATCTAGTTGGAGGATCCCAAACCTCAGTTCATCACTTCTGTGCACCCGGAGTCTCATACACCACGTGGAAGCTGCCAGGCCTTAGAGATTGCATGCTCTGAACCATGGCCCAAGCTGTACCTTGGCCCTTTTAGTCACTGCTGGAGTGGTGGGGATGCAAGTCACCAGATTCCTAAACTGCACACAGCATGTGAACCCTGGGCCTGGCCCATGAAGCCATCTTTTTTCCTCGTAGGCCCCTGGGCCTGTGATGGGAGGGGGCCTCCATGAAGACCTCTGACATACCGTTGGAGATAGTCTCCATTTTCCCTATTGTCTTGGGGATGAACATTCAGCTCCTCCTTAACTTAGGCAAATTTCTACAGCTGGATTGAAATTTTTCTCAGAAAATGAGACTTCCTTTTTTTTTTTTTTTTTTTTTTTGAGATAGAGTTTCACTCTTGTCACCAAGGCTGGAGTACAATGGAGCAATCTGCAACCTCTGCTTCCTGGGTTCAAGCGATTCTCCTGCCTCAGTCTCCCAAGTAGCTCCCGTGCACCACTATGCCCAGCTAGTTTTCATATTTTTAGTAGAGGTAGGGTTTCACCATGCTGACCAGGCTGATCTCAAACTCTTCACCTCAGGTGATCCACCCATCTCAGCCTCCCAAAGGGCTGAGGTTACAGGCATGAGCCACTGTACCCAACCAGTTTTCCAAGCTGAAGTGCAATGGTGCCATCTTGGCTCACCATGACCTCTGCCTCCTGGGTTCAAGTGATTCTCCTGCCTCAGCCTCCCAAGTAGCTGGGACTACAGGCACATGCCACCATGCCCAGCTAATTTTTGTATTTTTAGTAGAGAATGGGTTTCACTGTGTTGGCCAGGCTGGCCTCAAACTACTGACCTTGTGATTCGCCCACCTCAGCCTCCCAAAGGTCTGGGATTACAGCCATGAGCCACTGTGCCCAGCAAAACTGAGTGCTTTTAGCAGCACCCAAGTCACCTCTTGAATGCTTTGCTGCTTAGAAATTTCTTCTACCAGATACCCTACATCACCTCTCTCAAGTTGAAAGTCCCACAGATCTCTAGGGCAGGGGCAAAATGCCACCAGTCTCTTTCTAAAACAACAAGAGCCACCCTTGCTCTGGCTCCCAAGTTCCACCTCAGCCTGGACTTTATTGTCCATGTCCCTGTCAGCATTCTTGTCAAAGCCATTTAACAAGACTTTAGGAAGTTCCAAATTTCCAACATTTTCCTGTCTTCTTCTGAGCCTTCCAAACTTTTCCAACCTCTGCCTGTTACCCAGTTTCAAAGTTCCTTCCACATTTTTGGATATCTTTTCAGCAGCACCCCACTCTACTGGGGTAACAGTTTTCTTTATTTGTCCGTTTTCATGCTGCTTATAAAGACATTCCAAGACGAAGCAATGTACAAAAGAAAGAGGTTTATTGGACTTGCACTTCCACGTGGCTGGGGAGGCCTCATAACAATGGCAGAAGACGAAAGGCACATCTCACATGGTAGCAGACGAGAAGGGAGAGAGCTTGTGCAGGGAAACTCCCATTTTTTAAACTATCAGATCTTGTGAGAGACTATCACCAGAACAGCACAGGAAAGACCTGCCCCCATGATTCAGTTACCTCCCACCAGGTTCCTCCCACAAAATGTAATCGTGGGAGTTACAATTCAAGATGAGATTTGGATGGGGACACAGCCAAACCGTATCAAACAGTTTGAAAGTAACAGTGCCCTCCTTTTAGCAGCAGCCTTTAGGGTTTTGCTCTGTTGTATTAACCAGAAGAACCTGCAAGCACTGATTCCACTTGGGGGCTGGGGGCAGGCAGACGTGAAGACCAGAGCTTCCCTGGAGATTCTCAGGCCTATCATCACCCCGTCACTGCTGGCACAGATGGAAAAACACGGGCCTCCTGGCCTGGTGGGAAGATCCAAGAAGTCAGAGTTTCCACAGGGCAGCAGGAAGGGGGTCTGCAGGGACTGAGATTTTGGTTTACCAAAGAAAGCACAGGCCCCCCCAGGCTGAGAAGGCTATCCTAGCGCATGCGGTGACGACCCGTGCTGGCCGACACTTGAGCACAGTAAGAGGCGGGGGGGCACACTATCCACTGGCACGGGGCCTCGTCAACTGGGTTCCCCCTCTTGTTGCAGGTTCTGCCTGGAGCACCGACACCTCAGGAAGAACCAGCAGCTGGCTTGTTCTTCGAAACCTCACTCCCCAGGTGCAATGCCGGTGCCCCTGCGTCACTGAGCACGATCCAGGGAGGGGTCCTGCTTGGCTTCTGATGCAGATGAGGCTGTCTGGTGTGGCAGGGTGGCGGGGGGTTCTTGGTCAGGGTCCAGAGGTGACACTGCACAGGAGGAGATGAGCAAGTGCCAGGATTGCTCCAGCAGCAGCAGTAGCAGATGGGGCCCAGGGGCCTCTTTTGACATGTTCCTGGTGAACTGTTTACCCACTAGAGGCTGGAAAAGTGTTGTTCTCTGTAAACAGAATTGTTTATCTTACAACTACCCATTCAAGAGTGGTTTGGCCTGGCCAGATGCAGTAGTTCACGCCTGTAATCCGAGCACGTTGAGAGGCCGAGGCCAAGGCTCACCTGAGCCCAAGAGTTCAAGACCAGCCTGGGCAACATAGTGAGAACCCATGTGTATATTTTTATAATGTTTCTTATAAGAGTGGTTTGGCCACGTCAGACTATGGGCTAGCCAGTCTTCCTGAGACCCAGGCCACACCTACCTGCATGTCTCCCAAGTCCTGTCTGCAGCTGGGCCCAGGTGGCTTTTGCAAACCAGAGGCACTGTGTGACGTGATCTGGTGAAAAGAAAGCAGAACTCAAAATGGAGCTTTTCTCCTTCCTCCAATTAGCCTAACTCATAAAATAAAACTGAAACATCCAAGAGGTTTTTTTTGTTTGTTTGTTTGTTTGTTTGTTTTAGACAAAGTCTCACTCTGTCACCAAGGCTGGAGTGCAGTGGCACAATCTCAGCTCACTGCAACCTCTGCCTCCTGAGTTCAAGCAATTCTCCTGCCTCAGCCTCTGGACTAGCTAGGATTACAGACACACACCACCACGCCTGGCTATTTTTTTTATTATTAGTAGAGACAGGGTTTTACCATGTTGGTCAGGCTGGTCTCAAACTCCTGATCTCCTGAGCCACTGTGCCCAGCCTCATCCACTATTTCAATTACACATTTGGCCACAGAGATAAAATGTTAATGTTGTAAAGTTTTTAGCCCTTTTAAAGAAAACATTTTCCTAGTGTTTAGTGTATCTGATGTCATGTTTTTTCTTTGGAAGGAGGTAGTGAAAGAAATTAGAAGCAAACTCATTCATGCCCCTGTGCTTCCTCTGTCAGATCGATGGCTCCACACTGCGGACACTGTGTTTGCAACACGGGCCTCTCATCACATTCCACCTGAACCTGACTCAAGGCAATGCCGTGGTCCGGTACAGCTCCAAGGAGGAGGCTGCCAAGGCCCAGAAGTCTCTGCACATGTATGTTTCCTCACAGCCACCTCAGCGCTCCAAGTAGCTCCACATCCCCCAGAGTGTTAGGTTAGGGGTGTTGCACGGGTGTCCTGAGCCACAGCAGGATCCCACAGGCTGGCCACCCACCCACTTCTGGAGGCCAGAAGTCTGACACCCAAGACGAAGGTGTGGGCAGGGCTGCTTTCTCCTGAGGCGTCTGTCCTTGGTTGTAGATGGCTGCCTTCTCCCTCTGTTCTTTTTTTTTTTTTTTTTTAAATAGAGACGGTGTCACCATGTTGGTCAGGCTGCTCTCGAACTCCTGACCTCAGGTGATCCACCTGCCTCAGCCTCCCAAAGTGCTGGGATTACAGGCGTGAGCCACTGCGCCTGGCCTCTCCCTCAGTGTTCTTTTATGGTCATCTCTTTGTGCATGTCTGTGCCATTATCTTCTCTCCTTATAAGGACACCAGTCATGTTGGACTAGGGCTCACCCATGTGACCTCATCTAACTTAATTACTTCTTAAAAACTCATCTCCAGACACAGTTGCATGGGAGGTACTGGGGGTGAGGACTTCAGCAAAGGAATTGAGGGAAGGTGACGCAGGTCGGTTCCTCACAGGTATCCTGGGACTTACTATTGGTTTCTTCTGCTGCTGAGTTACTGTGTCTACCCCCTCCGCTAGGGAGAGACCCCCCAAAAAGTACACACAGATCACAATGATAGAAAACACCCTCCCACCGGCGGAAGCGTGGGGGACTGTCACCCATTTCTACATGGGGCCCTGCAGCGGTCCTCACAGCCAGCCCTTCAACGAAAGGTTGGTTTTGATAGAAGTATGAGTAGACCTGATCAGTCACATCACTTGAGACATGCGACCTTGATATTAGTCCTTCCTGTTTTTAGCCCAGGATGCAAATGACAGTGGGTGACCCTGGCCCTAAGTGAGCCTCGAGCTTCCTGGTGTACTCCTGCACTTGCAGAGGTGCTCTCTGTACCCACCGGAGGCTGCTGCCATCCACCTTCCACTAGTCTCAACTGCGAAAAACATTCACAGGCTGGGTTTGGAAATGGCAAAACAGAAACCACAGGCTGACTTCCGGGTGACCTTTCCCAATACAGAGACAGAAAGCCAGTGCCACAAATGCAGCAGGACTTGGGGTGGCCCCGCTCACGCACCCCATCTTGCTGTTGCAGGTGCGTCCTGGGCAACACTACCATCCTGGCGGAGTTTGCTGGCGAAGAAGAAGTGAATCGCTTCTTAGCTCAAGGCCAGGCACTGCCACCCACCTCCAGCTGGCAGTCCAGCAGCGCATCCAGCCAGCCGCGGCTCAGCGCAGCGGGCAGCTCCCATGGCCTGGTGCGCAGCGATGCTGGCCACTGGAATGCCCCGTGCCTGGGTGGCAAGGGGAGCAGTGAGCTGTTGTGGGGCGGGGTGCCCCAGTACTCCAGCAGCCTGTGGGGCCCGCCCAGTGCCGACGACAGCAGGGTGATCGGCAGTCCCACCCCGCTGACCACCTTGCTGCCCGGGGACCTGCTCAGCGGGGAGTCCCTGTAGGAGCTGCCATCATCAGCACCAGGAGAGCTGACCCCTCCCGGTACCCTCCCAGCTGGGCGGCCCCCACACACCCGCTGGACCCGCGGCGGCCGCCCTTTTGAGTACCTCTGTCCAGGACTGAAGACGAACCTTGGCCGTAGTCCTTGCGAACTGTTCCCAAAACAGTGCGGGCTGCGGTCGGTCAGCGTCACATGCTAATGACAGGATATTCCTCGTAGCTTTTTATTTTGTGTGTCTTATGTTTGTATAGTATGTTGTCATTTTGATTTTTTTTTTAAGTATAAAAGCTGCTTAGAATAGTTCTATCATGAAGGGCACTTTTCAGATTGTGGGCTGGAAAGGGTTATTTTATCTGTGGGGGAGGGAGGGAGACGTGAAGCCTATTTAAAATGAGCCTGTGACGATTATGCACATTACCAGAGGCGGCCGGTAATCAGGGCAGAGTCTGGTGTGGACCGCTGGGCGCAGAGCGGCTCCGCACGGGAGCTGAGTGGAAGGCGCAGGCTGCGATCTGCTCTCTGTTCCCCTGGATCCGCCTATGCACATTACCCTTGTTTCATTACTTTTTCATGTCATTTTTTTTATCCCAAAAAATATTTTTTAAAAGTTAAAAAAAAAGACATATCAAACATACAAATACTTGAATCCAGCAGGCCAATAGTGAAATGTGAATACTTTCTAATTCTACACTTCCAGGTTGACACCAGTACACAGAACAGGCTCTAGGAAAAATTTCTAAGTTCATAGCCTACGTGAGTGTGTATGTGTGCGTGTTGAAACAAGTGTGTGTGTGCGTGTGTGGTGCGTGATTCTCACAGCGCGCAGATCTCTGTGTCCGTGTGTTTGAAAGCGTGTGAGGATTTAACTGTGGGTTTCCCTTGTATTCAATATATGCTTTTTTTTGGCGCATTGGTCAAACGTTTGTTACTATTAGCTTCTAACTTTGCACTGAGTGTCCTCGCCCTTCCTTTAGCTAACCCTATACATCACAGAGAATTCCCAGGACAGGGCCGGCGACAATTCAAGTGTAAATGTTTACTCAAGGACTCTGTGACTGCGTTTTAAAAGTACAGTGTATATCTCTGGAGAAATAATATGTATACCTACCTTTAGCAGCTTTTTATTGTGGACTAATGCAAGAAAATTATTACCAGAGTATTGCACCATTTTTCCATTTGGAATATAAAGTTAAAGAGAAAAAAACTGTTGTTGAACTGTGGCCATAGATACTTGTAAAGAACGGATGGTTCCGCGGCAGGAACAGAAACAAGCACTTGGACATGGGTTGTGACTGCTTTTGGGGGAGCCTGGGGTTTGGGCTCCCACCTGTTTACAGACCTTTTTTTCTCCTTCAGACTTTAAAATTTTAAAAATTTAAAAAGGAATTAAAAAAAAAAAAAAGACTTCCGTCGTAAAGAAACCTATTTTCAGAATGCAGATATGCTCCTTCAGAGCTCTGGGACGGGACAGTGTTGTTCCCTCGGCCATCGTCGTGGGCTCTGTCGATTGCTTTCGCCCGTTCGTCAAGGTGACAGGCGTTGTGGCAACTGTCTTGCACATGCCGGACGCGCTCTCAGGAAAGCCAGGGCTCCCGAGGGCAGCTCCACACCATTTCATGTATTTTTAAACCCAACTCCTAGCACTGAAGATGTTATTTAAAAAGCTGAAATATTTTGCAAAGTGCATAATGAAGAAAAAAAAAAAAAAAAAAAAAAAAAATGAAAAAAATGAAAAAAAAAGAAAAACAAAAAAAAAACAGACAAAGAAGAAAAATACCTAATCTCTAATGTGTAGCAGTTACATATTTACCAAATAATGGACTCAAAAGAAATAGATGTTTGAAGAGTGCTTTATATATTAAAAATTGCTTTATGTTTTAAGAATGATCAATGTTTTGATTGTTTTGCAAGGAAGAAAGACAATGGAATAACATACCCTCAAGTATGTTTTAAAATATATATATATGAACATTGTGCTCCCTGCCTGCTTGATCAGGAAACTTGTGCATTACATTTTTTTTAATTAGCTTTTTAATGGTTTTATCAAAACAAAAATATATACAAAAAAAAGGTCCTGCAAGGTTGCAGATCAACAAAAGCTGGTTTTATAGAGGATCATGAACTATGCACAAACTGGGTTCAAGACTTTTTTTCTCAAGTTTAGTAGGGTATTTAGCAAAACCAACCTCCCTCAGTGACTGCATCTCATTGCCATTACATGCATTCTATATATTCGATGGACATACACCTGCGTATGTATATCCAATATATGTGCGTGTGAGCGTGCGTGTGCGTGCCCGACATACCACTTCCTGTGCTGCCAGTGAGCACTGAGCTGTAGAAGAACTTCTGATGTTTTAAAATTGGGGATGAAAGTCAACAATATGTTAGTTTGTTTTGGGGGTTTGAGGTTTTTTGGGGTTTTTTTGGACCTTTTATTTTGGATTTAATTGTAACTCTGAGATTAAAAAACAAGTTTGTGGCTCTTAACGTTTTTCTCATAGAATGTGATTGTTGAAGAACATGCATCGAAATCTGCTTTCAAAAGTACAACGCTTTATTGAATCTTAATAAATTGCAATTTTTTTTCTTGGCTGTTCAAAGTAACGTGTATTTCATCTTGCAAAATGGACACTGTGGATGTGCACTCTGCACGCTGCAGCTGGGAGAGCTGGCCTGCCATCATATTCTCAGAGTCCACACATGTCTCCGTCTCATGAGGGAAACGTAGACTTCCAGTTGTTTTGCTTTATTCTGTCATTTGCTTTGTGAGTTCGCTGTAAATATTGAAATTTTACTAATAATTGTTGAGAGGCACAACCAAGCTTTCTAGCTCTCTAGCCACACAGCCCGTCCGAGTCAGTATCTGGTAACTGCTGTTGTCTGGGACGGCAGCAAGAGGAGGCTGGGGCCCGCCTAGAGTCCTGGCAAAGGAATGCCGCTCACTTTTGCCTAGGGTCCACTTTGAGCTTAAAAAGTCTTTGGAGAGAAGAGTCATGAGGGTTTTTTGTGTTTCCTAGACATCTTAATGCCATTCATTTTTGTATGAGCACAGTGGAACGTCGGTGCTGGGTGAGGCAGCAGCAGCCTAACCCCAAAATCTCAGTGGCACAGCCGAAGTCCCTTCCTAGGACACTGGTCGTGGCCTTCAGGGTGGCCAGTCAGTGCCACCGGTGTGGCATTGGTGTTACAGACAGGCCTTTGAAGAGAGATCAAGCACCCCCGGTGGCCCCTCAAACCAAGCAAGTCTCTTTTTCTGTTTCCACTTCAGAGAGCAAGGTCAAAGGTGGACCTGCCCATTGCGGGCCAACTCCATCAAAAGGATGAGACCCCCCCCACCCCGCCACAGGCTGACCCCCGCAACGGGGAAGGCAGGTACTGCTGGCTCTGAGCAACCTCTTGGAAATTGAAAAGGAAAGCAATGAGTGGGACCTAATCCAGAGAAGAAATTAAAGACCAGAAAAAGGATTCTGGGAATGAAACTCAAATGCACTTGAACCTGGAAGCAGCAACCCTTTGCTCTGCGCTCCGGACCCTCTGCAAGAGTTCATTTTGTGCCTGAGTGGCTACAGGGGCAAGCTGTACCCATGCATGTGTGCTGGGGGAACAAGGTCAGTGCCCGAGTGTGCAAAGGATGCGGCAGGCTCCATGGAGGACGTGGCATTTGCCCTGGGCCTGGGAGACCAGGTTGGATTTTGACAGACTGGGAACTCGGGACAGGTGGGGAGCACAGTGTAAGCCAAGGCCCCATGTGGGGAGCCCATGCAAAGACCTCGTGGCCCTGGAGCAGCATTTCCACCATGGGTGAAAAGCAGGTTTGAGGAAAATGACAGATTCTTCACTTGTATCCATAATTTTTTTTTTTTATTTTTTTAATGACAGGTTCAGAGTAGCCCTTTGTGGTTTGTATTTTTGTTTGTTCATACAGTCTCTGTCTCCCAGGCTGGAGTGCAGTGATGTAATACCAGCTCACTGCAGCCTTGACCTCAAGCAAGCTTCCCACCTCAGCCTCCCAAGTGGCTGGGACCACGGGCATGCATGCGCCACCCACCCAGCGCATTTCATTTTTTTTTTTTTTTTGTAGAGATGGGGTCTCGCCATGTTGTCCAGGCTGGTGTCAGACTTATGAGAATACAGGTATGAGCCACTGTGCCCAGCCTCCTTTTTGTTTTTTAACTAACTTGGCAATACCATGACAAAATGGTAAAGGTCGAAAGCAGGGTGTCCAGTGGCTAGCAGTGTGGTATGCAGAGAAGATTGTTCAAACGCGGGAGGAGAAGCCAACAGACCAAGAGGCGTCATGGTGAGCCCAACGGAGGCAGTGGGTCATCCCACGAAGATCCGGTGCAGGAGTGCAGTATCTACGGATGGACCAAGAAAACCTGCGCAGGATCCAGATGGAAACAAAGCTGCCTAGCTCTGCACATCGGTGCTGCTCGGAGGAGCTATGGCTGATGGGCCTTCCCAGTGCAGGGCTGGCCCCGAACAGCAGCAAGTGTAGAGTGCCTGGCCCCCAGGTCGTCATGAAAACCAGAAGCAGCCACTTGGGAGGCTGAGGCACCATCACCTGAGCCCAGGTGGTCAAGGCTGCAGTGAGCTATGATTGAGCCACTGCACTCCAGGATGGGCAACAGAGCGAGACCCCGTCTCAAAAAAAACAAGCACGTTTCCGAAGCCCTCCAAGCCCACAGGTGTGAGTGCGTGCATGCGTTTGTGACAATCTGGTGCTTGGATGGGGCCCAGAGAAGGGGTTCTCAACCTTGGCCCATATTAGAGGTCTCTGTTGTTTGTTTGTTTTGAGAGTCTTGCTCTGTCACCTAGGCTGGAGTGCAGTGGCACGGTCTAAGCTCACTGCAACCTCCACCTCCTGGGTTCAAGCGATTCTCCTGCGTCCGCATCCCAATTAGCTGGGATTACAGGCACCTGCCATCACGCCTGGCCAATTTTTGTATTTTTGGCAGACACCAGGTTTCACCATGTTGGCCAGGCTGGTCTTGAACTCCTGACTTTGTGATCCGCCCGCCTTGGCCTCCCAAAGTGCTGGAATTGCAGGTGTGCGCCCCTGTGCCTGGCAGATAATTCACATCCAAATCAGCTGGGGGTGGGCCTCAGGCACCAGAGGTTTTTTGTTCGTTTTGAGGCAGGTCTTGCTGTTGCCCATGCTGGATTAAAAACGGCTCAGTGGGCACAGTGGCTCACACCTGTAATCCCAGCACTTCGGGAGGCCGAGGCAGGCGGATCACTTGAGGTCAGGAGATTGAGACCAGCTTAACCATCACAGTGAAACCCCATCTCTACTGTACAAAAATCAACCAGGTGTGGTGGCCCAAGCCTGTAATCCCAGCTACTCGGGAGGCTGAGGTAGGGAACCAAGATCACGGGACTACACTCCAGCCTGGGCAACAGAGCAAGACTCTGTCTCAAAAAACAAACCAAAAATTCTGGCCTCTAGCAATCCTCCACCTCAGTCTCTGAAGCAGCTGCCACTGCCTGCAGCGAGTACCAGTGTTTTCAAAACCTCCGCAGGGGATTCCGTTGTGCAGCCAAGGCCGAGAAGCAGTGGCGTCGAGGAGCCTTGTCATTCATCCAGAAATAGCGTCAAGTTCCCATCCGCTAGAACAGTTTCCAGTTTCCACATCTTAGGCTGCACTCGTGGGGCGAGCATGGCCTCCCTGCAACGTGCCAAACAGTGCCAGGTGTGGTATGCAGCACACACAGGAATCATGCCCCATGAGGCGAGGAGCTGGGAGGTCACAGAACATGCCCCAGGGCTCCCAGGGACAAGCTGAAGCCTGGTCTGCAGCGTACAAGGGCTGCTCTGAAGAAACACGGGCGGTCCTCACTGGAGGGTCTGGGGCCACACAGTGAGTCCAGAGACTGAATCAGTAGGAGACAGAAACAGGGAAAGAGGACAGGCTCACCCAGCCGTGGGGCCACAGGCTGGACATAAAGCGGGCGTGGACGCCTCCCTCTGAGGCAGAATTCCTTCTCTAGGAAACATCAGTTTTTGCTCCGAAGACTTTCAGCTGATTGGATAAGGCCCACACGTTCTCAAGGATGATCTTTAGGTGAATCGACTGTAGGTGTTCACTGTCTACAGCAGCACATGTTCACAGGACACCTCGGTTCCTGTTGAGATCACTGGGCCCCACAGCCTGGCCTGGTTGACACAAAAGACTGACTAGCACACACACTGACTCCAGAAATATCTGGGGCAAGTTCTTCCACTTCCCTGCCATAAGCAGCCACTACTGTCCTTTGTGAGGTTGGCAAGGCGAGCTTGACAGATCACAACCAGTGATCATGCTGTCAAACCAGCAGTGGCAGGCGTACGTCCCCATCCAGAGAGAGACCGTAATGGTTTGGAGGACAGCGTCTGCACAGATGGGGGCCACAAAGCCGAGGTCAGTCCCTCTGGACTGTCTCACTTTCCGGACTGCCCATGCAGCTTCACCCAGCAGCGCTCATGCCTGAAGATGCTGCCCCAGGCAGCCGCCCAGAATCCACACCAGCTACTTGCAGAGGCCCCGAAGCACCACTTTGGTCAGATCCACCCGAATGCCCACTCTGTTGGGCCCCAGTGGCAGCACCCAGATGTCTTCAGAGTGCAGGAGCCTCCCCACGGGTCCGGGTGGGCTGGGCCCAGCTTGGGGCTCTGCTAACGGCCAGTGGCATCTCCACCTGGGTCTGACCCTTTTCTGGGCCCATTGCTTTCTGACCCTGGGCTCACCACCCTAATCCCAAGCACAGCTCCTACAAACATGGAGCCCTGGGCCATGACAGGCTGGAGACATGGAGCCCCGGGCTATGATGGGCTGGTCCCCGAATCCCTGTCCCCACCCCACAGCCTTGGGTTTTTGGTATCCCACGGGCTCCTCACTCAGCCCAGTCAGACCCAGGGTCGCCACCCCCCAAGCTAGCTGCTGGCAGCCAGAAGCAGGGGGCCAGCCCTACCCCACCAAACCCTGTTCACCTCCAAGTCCAGGCTGCCTCTGTGTAAGAGGCACCTGTCACCACAGCTCATTTGTAACTGAAACGTCATCCCAAGTCCCTCTAAATTTCCCTCCTGCTCCAATAGTTGCTACAGCATCACCCAATGGTTGATGCATCGCTCTGGTCACAATCTCTGCCTGCTCGGCTCATCTGTGCAGGTGAGCGCCCCCCAGGCACAGGTTCAGGCTGGTCAAAAGCAGTGAACAGATCAAGCCCTGGCACTGTCCAGCCCCTGCCATCTGGGGCTTGGCCAGCAGAGGGCGCCCCTGCTCCAGCTGAGGTTCCCACGACCTAGACCTGTGCCCAGAGGTGGCCCCAAGGCAGCAGGAAGCAGGCCCTGGACATGGACATGGTAATCACGCACAGAGTCCCAAGGGACAAGCCCATCTGCAAAACCCCTTTAATCGGAATAAATAGAGTCACAGGGCAGAGTTCACTGGGGGTGCCCAAGCTGGATTCACCCACCCTTCTAGCTCCAGCCTAGCTTTCAAGAGGAGAAGCAGAGTGTCGTCCTTGTCCTGGTATCCAGCGGGGTCACTGGGAGACACCAGTGTGGTCTCAGGGTGCTGGGTGGGCCCTCGAAGCCCATCCCCGTCCTCCTAGGCATCCCGTTCATCTGTGATCAGGGTAGGAGGTACCACAGCCTCACTTGTCCTAACCCTGCCAGAAAGAGATGTCAGCAAGGGAACCCCACAGGCGTCAACATCCCTGCAACCTGGCTGGGCACAGCCAAGGCCAAGCAAGGGACAGGCCAAATTCCCCACAGCCTTTCTCCTGAGATTATTTCAAGTCCCTGTCAAAATGGTCAGGCTCCAGAGGCCAGAGAAGGTTCTAGAGACAGTGAGCGTGGGCCGGAGGCCAGGGTGGGGACTTTTGTAGGTCAAAAGTGGTCAAGTATCAGCAATGTCATGGTGCAGCCCCAGGGAGCCCCACTGTCCAGCCGTGACCCCTCTCTCCTGGCTCAGAGTGGCCCCAAACCCTCCACGGACTCTCACCTGCTCCTCTCCTCCCTCTCCTTCTTCTCGTAGATGGAGTGAAGCTTGTTGATTAAGAAGATTTTGTCCTCCCCCTCCTAGAAAGTCCAGAACACAAAGGGAAGGAAAAGTCACCCATCCATCCATCAACCCATCCAGAGCCACCCTGTTCCAAACTGCATTTAAGGGAAAACTCATGAGGTGTATTCAACATCACAAGCAGCAAAAAGGTAAAATAAAAGGTGAAAGAGCCACCAAAACAAGGACAAGGAAAAACCAAGAGCCAGGAATTGGGCATATGTGTGGATCTAAGCTTCCTAGTGGCCAAAGTGAAAAGGGAAATGTGATCAGCAGCCCAGAGCCAGCCTGACTCAATTTAAAACCAGCCTGGCCACTTACTGGCTCTGCCTTGGGTTACTAACCCTCTGACCTCAGTGGCAGCATCTGTAAAGGGGGTAATAACACACATCATGGGGGTTACATTAGTTTCCTGCTTCAGCCGTAATGAACTATCATCATCTTCGTGGCTTAAACCACCACCAGTCTCTCATCTTTGAGTTCCGGAGGTGAGAAGTCCAAACTGAGTCTCACTGGGCTACAATCAAGGCATCGTTAGGGCTGCGTTCCTCCTGGAGGCTTCCAGGGAGAATCTCCTTCCTCACCTTTTCCAACTTACAGAGGCCTCGGCAGTCCTTGGCTCTTAGCCCGCCCAGCTCATGTGGCACCACTCTGACCCTGACCCTCTGGCCTCCATTTCTCACCTCTAAGGACCCTAAGATCATGCTAGGCCACCTCAGTAATCTAGGGTCGTCTCCTACCAAAAGTCAGCTAACTGGCAACTTTAATTCTACCTGAAACCTTAATTCCCCAAGCCACATAACAGTCACAGGTTCCAGTCTTAGGACGGGGACTTCTCTGGGGCCAGTCCTAGAGTGACCCACAGCTCTTTCGACAATGAAATGTGACAAGCAGAGGGGGCACTCAGCATAGGACCTGGTGCACAGGCACTGGGGTCAGACCGGGATTCCCTGCTGGGAACCTTCACAAAGAGGACAGAGCAGTCCTGTCAGGATCCACGCTGACTGGCTCTGGGCACCTGGCAACCTGGCGCAGCCTAGGAGGACCACTTCGAACACCTTCAAGGAGGGACCACAGGCCCCTTAAGCAACATCCCAAGCTGCTTCTGTCAAGTTGCTGCTGAGGACAGAGGGGCTGTACGCGTGAGCCATGATGACCTGCCTGGGGAAAGCTCAGGTCGGGCCCCAGAGACTGGGGTCAGAGCTCGGCCTTGGGTAGCCGCTGCAGCCAGCATCCCCCAGGAGAAAGCTCCTCCCCATCCCAGAGCATCAGCCAGTGGAGGGAGCTGGGATTCTCCTCCCCTGCATTCCCTGCCCACCCCACCTGGCCCCGGGGGCTCTGAAATGCCACCCAGTAGGGCAGGAGCCATTTCCCACTTCCAATGTCTATGGCCAGATGACCACTGCAGTCAAGATGCCCTGCTTTCAGCTCTGTGTGGCCAAATGGAAAAGGCAGGAGATGGGACAGTGTTCACAACCCAAGAAACAGGGGAGCTGTCCCCATAAGCTCTTGGGACGAGCTGCCTGGAGCCTGGCTCCTGGCACCAGCTAGCCAGCAGCAGGGTCATATGTCTGCCGAGGCCCACTGGCTGCAGCCCGCCCTGCCCTCACCTTGGAGACACCAGCCACTGACCCCAACAAGCGCCCCCCAAGCCCTGGTGTGGAGCACACCTGAGGATGCACGCATTCGCCAGCCCGAGTGAAATACTGCAGGAGGAGAGGACAAACAGCAATGGAAGGGGACTGGGAGCCCTGGTGGGGGTGGGGCAGAGCCCAGCAGCAGGAAGCAAGCCAGGAAAGGCCAAGACCTGCCTCTCAGGCCATTCTTCAGGGGGAGAGGTCTCGGGGAGGAGGCCAGGCTGGGTGGCCCTGGGGGTGGGGGGAAAGTGCCTTGTGTCCAGCCTGGCGGCTGTCCAGTGCACAAGGAGGTCCTCCTGGGCAGAGAGGAGTGGAGGGAGTGGGCACGGGGGCCAGCTACTGGGTGAACAGTCCTCCTGGGGGCTGCCACTGGGATGTGGGGTCTCACCTCCATATGCAGCTCACTCCCATGACAGCATGAGAGCCTCATCAGCGCCCTCTGCCGCCCAGGCTGGAGTGCAGTGGCGCGATCTCGCCTGATTTTCCTGCCTCAGCCTCCCGAGTAGCTGAGGTTACAGGTACACACCACCATGCCCAGCTAATTTTTGTATTTTTAGTAGAGACAGGGTTTTGCCATGTTGGCTAGGCTGGTCTCAACCTCCTGACCTCAAGTGATCCTCTCCCTTCAGCCTCCCCAAGTGCTGGGATCACAGGCCTGAGCCACTGCGCCCGGCCCTTTTTATTTCTTTTTTTTTTTTTTAATGAGACAGGTTTTCGCAGTTACCCGGGCTGGAGCGCAGTGGCACAATCATATGATCATAGCTCACTGCAGCCTCCACCTGGGCTCCAGCGATCTCCGCCTCAGCCTCCCAAATAGCCAGGACTACAGACGCACACCACCACACACAGCTAACTTTTAAGTTTTCGTACAGACGAGGTTTCACTGTTGCCCAATCTGGTCTCGAACTCCTGGGCTCCAGCCATCCTCCCACCTTGGCCTCCCAAAGTGCTAGGACTACAGGTGTGAGCCACCGCGTCCAGCCCAGCAGTGTTTTCTTCAAAAAACTATTTTCAGTCCTGACTGCACCTGTTTGTAAAATGAATGAAGAGTCCACAGGGACCCAAAATCCATTTCTAGGATCTCGGAAGCCCTCACGGAGACTGTCTGAACCCTCAAGCAGGGCCACACCCTGGGGCTGAAATCACACACCCCCCCCCCAGGGCCCCAGTTCCAGTGGGTCCCTGGAGGTCCCTGGGGATCTGTCTCACGGCTGCTTTGTCACTTGCACTGAAGTGCACGTATTGATCAGGGTCACTTGTTTGGCAAACAAACCCTCTCACCAGCGGAGGCCTAGAAGGGAAGGTATGCAGGGGCTGGGGATGAGCTGGCAGGGGAGTGGAGAGGAGTGTCACCCAGATGACTGAGAAGGTGGGGGCGAGGGTAGCTGAGGCGGGGGCACTCACGTTGCTGATCTGCTCCTTGAGCAGGCAGATGACTTTCCGCTGGCCCCGCACCACCTGGATGTTGAGATAGATCACGGCCCTGCAGGAGAGGGGCTGTCGGGTTGATGCAGGCCCAGCGAGGGCCATCTCCCCAGGGCCACCCCCACCTGCAGGACTCACAGCAGCAGCGCCGACACCAGGAAGACGAAGAAGGTGTTTTCCACCAGGTACCGGTGCACCCAGGGCAGCCAGGAGACCCTGGGGCCCGCCGCCTCCAGGTGGCGCACCCACACCCTGCCCGCCTCGTACATGGTGTCCAGGGTCCGGAAGGGGCCACAGATGTCTGAGGGCTTCACCCTGGGGAAGAGGCTGCCCAGGAATCCCTAGCCTAGGCAACAGCCCGCCAGGCTCCCTCCCAGCCTGCCTTCATCCCAAGCCTCGGCCCCCCAGGTACCACCACCCAACTCCGGGATGGCACAGAAGGGTCTCCCTCCACCCGCCTCACTCACTGCCAGACGGCATAGCAGAGGAAGACGGCGGCGCCCAAGAAGGCGGGGAAGCAGAGCAGCGTGAGGAAGACGGTGCTCATGTGCGAGGCCAGCCAGGGCCGCCGCGGCGCCTGGCAGTTGGCCAGAAGGCTGGTCTGCGGGGAAAGGCTGCGTTCTGCCAGCGTCCTGCCACCCCTCGGCACCCTCCAAGGCCTGGGGGAGCTCAGGAGGGAAGGGCGACCGAGGCTGTGTGTCCAGGCAGAGCCCAGGACAGGAGCCTGCTCCCTGCAGCTACCTCATTTACAGAGGAAAACGGAGGCCTGCAGGTCACCCACATGCAAAGGGGTGATGCCCACAGCACCTCCGTCCACTGAAGGTCGCTGCCATACCAGGCTCTGCACACAACATGCTACACGCCACCTCCCTCAGTCCCCACTGGAACATGGTCCCCATTGCGCGGATGAGGAAACAAGGCCAAAGAAGACAGGAGCCAGCATGGGAACAAAGGTCCCAGTTCTTAGCCACTGGGCATGCCCCGGTTGAGGACAGAGGACCAGGGTCACTTTCCCAGGGACCCAGAGGGCCGGAGGGAGGCTTAGTGTCTCCAGAGCCCTGGCCAGGTGCACACAGGCACCCGGTGATGACCTCTGAACCCCATCGAATGCTCCCCGGCCTGCCTGACCTCAGATGATCTGCCCCCCTCAGCCTCCCAAAGTGCTGGGATTATAGGCGTGAGCCACCGCACCCAGCTCCGGTCTGCCAAAGACAGCGATGCCAGGAGAGGTCAGCCGCCCCTTGGGCTGAGGAAGAGAGCCCAGGGCAGCCAGGGCTGCCAGCCACACTCCACTCTCATGGGGAGGGTTCCAGTGTCCCACGCTTTGCCCACTGAGTCCTGCCCCACTGCCAGGCCACCCTGCTAGCCCAGCCCTTGGCAACCTCACCTTCTTGATGTAGAAGACAAGCAGCAGCTTGATGATCTGCACAGCGGGGAGGAGGGGCGAGAAGAGCACCCCCAGCCTGGGGAGGAACAGTAGTTCAGGGACCGCTCCAGTGCCCCCTGGCCACCAGGCTGCTTCCAGACCACGGGCAGGGCAAGTGAGAGTGGCCACAACTGGGTCCCCGGGGTCAGGGCCCGCATCACTCCAGGGTCCACGGCTGGGCCTGGCTCTGGCCTCGGGGAAAGGAGCACCGACCTAGGGGCCAGACAACAGAAGGCACGCGGAGGCCCCTCACCAGGTCAGAGTCTGCCCATAAATCAGCTCCAGAACATTCCGGGCAATGTCAAACTCAGGCTTCCGCCTCCTCTTCAGCTTCTTCTCGGAGATAATCCTGCCACCCAGGAGGACCCCAGAGAGTTAGATGGAACAGCCACGTGCAGGGAGGCGGGCCCGAGTCCCCACACCCAGAGGCACTGCCATCCAGGTGACATCCTGGCCCTTCCACAGATAATGCCAAGGAGAGACAGCCCCCAGCCTGGGAGCCCCCACTAGGGGTTCGGTCACACTGGCCTCATCCTAAGTAGGTCCGGATACACCCAGTGCCAAATAACAGCATTAACTCCAGCACTAAGTGATTTTTTCTTTTTTTATACAGAGTCTGCCGTCCAGGCTGGAGCACAGTGGCACAATCACGGCTCACGGCAACCTTGACCTCCTGGGCTCAAGTGATCCTCCCACCGAAGCCTCCCAAGTAGCTGAGACTACAGGCACACACCACCATATCCAGCTAATTTTTATTTTTAGTTATTATTAGAGATGAGGTCTCGCTCTGTTGCCCAGGCTGATCTCAAACTCCTGGGCTTAAGTGATCTTCCCACCTCAGCCACCCAAAGTGCTGGGATTACAGCGTGAGCCACCGCACCGGGCCTCCTCCTGATTTAATCTTATTATTATTATTAAATTTACATATTCTCAAAGAAAACACCAAGAGGATAAAACAGCTGAAGTGCCAGGACCTGCAGCAGAATACCTGAAACTTTTTTTTTCTTTTTTTTTTTTTGAGACATAGAGTCTTGCTCTTGCTCTGTCACCAGCCTACAGTGTGGTGGTGTGATCTCGGCTCACTGCAACCTCCGCCTCCCGGGTTCAAGAAATTCTCCTGCCTCACCCTCCCGGGTAGCTGGGATTACAGGCGTGCACCACCGCACCCGGACTGGAACATTTTTTAAATGTTCCCCTGCTGTCTGTTCCCTACCGCCTGTTTTTCCTTTGCATCCTAGACTGAGGCTGTGATATACACAACACTCTGAAACTGTTTTCCTTTCCAATCTAAAAACGAGTTAGGTTCTGTTCCCTGCGTGTTCCTCTGAAGGGTGGAGACACGGGGCCCTGATTTGAAAGATCCAGGTCGGGGAAGCTCCCTGGCCACACGCCAGGATGGGGAGAATGCTCCCGCCAGCCCCGCCCAGGGTGCCCAGAGGGCGCTCAAGGGACTCAGGGGTGGGCAGATGGGCCTAGCCCAGCCCACCCCGGGCCCCCTCACCTCCACACCAGTTCCCCAAAAAGCGTGTCCAGCAGCATGAGGACGAAGTCCATCACCAGGAACCGGTACAGCTCCTGGCCCACTAAGTCCTCCCAGCACTGGCCCTGCAGGACGCCCACCCTGCGGCCCAGCCAGTGGTAGCACAGTGTCCCCAGGACGGCCAGCTTGAGGATGAGGTGCCTGTGGAGGGCGGGGCGCAGAGGCTGAGGCATGAGTGCAGGAGACAGAAGGTGCACCCCAGGGCCCCCACCGAGGGCTTGGTCACCCAAGATACACCCAGAGCCAAACAAGCGGTACCAGCTCCAGCACCAAGGGTGTTTCCATGTGCAGCCACACACCTGCAGATGGCCACGTACACCTCCAGCACTGGGGAGTCCTGCGGCTCCAGGGCAGCCAGGATGCGGCACAGGTAGGGGGCCCCCAGGTTGAGGAGGCTGACCACCAGGGGCAGGACCAGCAGCGAGGCCTCCTGGCCAGCAGCCTCCGGACTCTGCAGGGGTGCAGGGGGCGGTGTCACAGAAGCCCCCCATCCACGGTGGGAGGCGGCAGCTACAGGGAGGGGCCGGGGTGGAACTGGCAAGTAGCATCTCCCTCCTCCAAGATCTGGCCCTCCCCAGTCTCAAGTTCAAACCACACAGGAAGTGGGAGGGACACACGTTGTGGAAAAGAAACAAGAAACCAAAAAAAAAAAAAAAGGCCATGAGATAAGACAAGGGCGAGAAGCGGGGCTGGGAGGGAGCCCCAGCGCGGGGCGCAGCGCACACGGCACCCTGGCCTGGCTGGGTGGAAGAAGGGAGGCAAGGCTGTC
Organism: Cebus imitator; assembly: GCF_001604975.1. NCBI lineage: Eukaryota > Metazoa > Chordata > Mammalia > Primates > Cebidae > Cebus > Cebus imitator. The sequence continues at coordinate 5,108,397 of NW_016107351.1, read as the reverse complement.
TCCCCAGGGGGCTGGTGCCCAGAGTCGCTGGGGACATGTTCCCAGCAAAGGCCAGGCTCCCCCCAATCCCTGCACCTGGATCGTGAACTCCGAGAAGACGTGGACAGCCACAGCACAGCCAAGCGCGGTCCCCAGACACAGCAGCCACACGAGCCCCAGTGTGGCTGCCTGCCGCAGTCTCCTGCACACACTCCTGGGGCTCTGCCGCAGCTGCCACTCGGCCAGAAGCTCCTGCAGGCAGCACCGTGTCCCTGTCACCCACACCAGAGCACGGACACGTGCAGTGCGCGGACACAGCATGACACACAACACACGCCACACACCAGGAGGCTTGACCCAGGACAGAGGGTTGGACCCCAACACCCCACCTGCCCTCTCACCTGTCCAGAGCCCTCCCTCCGCACAGAGGGGACCCAGTCCTCTGCTGGGAGGCCTCTGTGCCTCGACTGGCATTCACTCCCGAGGCCTGCCTCAACCGCTCTCCTCCCGCCTCCCAGCCCTGCCTGCTGGGGCCAGAGCCTTGCTCAGAGGTCCCTTCCTGTTCCCTGTGGATGTGGATGGCTCCCCAGTGACGAGAAGCCCCGCCATGGAATGACTGCTGACAGGTCACAACTCTGAGCTCCTCAAAGCAGAGAACCCCAGAAAGGCAGAGAATGCTCCACGAGCCCCCAGCTCTGCAGCCTCCTGGCCCCGAGACCTCTGCAAGGGCCTTGGCCTCAGCCTCAGTCTCCTCACTCAGACACAGAAAAGATGACAGTCGGCCGGGTGCGGTGGCTCAGGCCTGTAATACCAGCAGCACTCTGGGAGGCCGAGGCGGGCGGATCATGAGGTCAAGAGATCGAGACCATCTTGACCAACACCGTGAAACCTCGTTTCTACTAAAAATAGACAAAAATTAGCTGGGCATGGTGGTGCACACCTGTAGTCCCAGCTACTCGAGAGGCTGATGCAGGAGAATCTCTTGAACCCAGGAGGCGGAGGTTGCAGTGAGCCAAGATTGCACCACTGCACTCCAGTCTGGGAAACAGAAAGACTCCATTTCAAAAAACAGAAAAAAGAAAAGATGACAGTCCTCACCCACTGGGCGCCTGGGGCCACCAACCAAGCTAACACCAGCCAGGGGGTATGTGCCAGCTGGGGCCTGAGGCCTTGGGGCTGGCTCCTGGGTGCTCACCAGGCACGGTGCTACCACCCACTGGCAGACAACAGAGGCAGCACGTAACTGAGGGGCGCGTACCTGAGCAAAACCCAGGGCCTGCCCCGTCACTGCGAGCAGAAGGCCACGCCTGCCCAGTGCCCGGACTTCAGCTCACGGACAGATGGCCCTCCCTCTAGAACACAGTTCTGGCCATGTGGTCCTAAGTGGGCCCAGGGCCAGGCCTGCAGGGAGCTGGGCAGGCCAGCTAGGTGCTCCAGGGCCCACGGGTGGGGGCTCCCAGGGCCGCTCACCTTCAGCCGGGTGCGAATGCTGTCCTGCTGGAGGCGGGCGGCCCGCTTCTGCGTCACCTTGTAGTCCCAGGAGCAGAAGATGGTCATGGCGTGGATGCCAGAGGTGCTGCCCACCCGGTAGCTCTCCCCAAAAGAGTGAGCCATGCTGAGGAGAGGCACACACAGACAGGGCAACCGACAAGCTGAGGGGGCAGAGGCCAAGGGGAGAAGGCAGACGGGGTGCTCTCGGCAGCCAGGCCCCGCCACCTACTCAGGAGCCTTCTGGGCCCTGCATGGACCTCCTGCCATGCTTCTGCCCCACCCCAGCCCTCTACACCAGTCTCATCCAATACGGCACCCACCAGCCGCATGCCCAGAAGGGGCACGGCTGCATTCACCACTGACTTGGCTGGCTGCCTCCCAGCGAGACACGGACAGAACATGCTGGGCTCACCTCAGAACTGCTGGGCCCATTGACCAAAACATCTTCCCTGCTTCTTCATCCATCCCCACTCTTATTTAACCTTCCTCTCCTACGGCAAGTGCCACCTCACCTGAGAAGCAACCTGACTCCTTCCCCAGTGCTCCCATAACATGGGGAACACCGCTAAGGCTCCTGGATTGTCCCAGCCCAGTGGTCCACCTTCTCCCAGAGACAGCACGCCCCCACAGGACAGGCTCATGCTCATTTACCATCGTGCCCTGAGCTGACCACAGGGAACGTTTGTGGAATACGTAGATGCGTGTGGGTAGGTGGGTGGATATATTTGTAAATGGTTGAATGGATGCATGGATGAATGAGTGGCTGAATGGGTAAGTAGATGGATGAATGGGTGGGTGGGTGAATAGGTGGATGGGTGG
>NW_016107351.1:5095496-5105876 GCF_001604975.1 Cebus imitator | reverse complement strand
TGGGTGGATGGATGGGTGGGTGGGTGGGTGGGTGGGTGGGTGAGTAGATGAGAGCAGATAGGTGGATAGATGCGTAGAAGGAAGAAAGGGAAGATCAATGGCCGGGTCAAAGGACGAATGACGGATGAGCGGAGCTCGGGCCTGGGTCATGAGGGGGAGGCGTTACCTGTACACCAGGGTGATGCAGGTGATGAAGAAGCCCACGCCCACGGTGAAGAGGTAGGCCAGGGGCATGTTGTAGGGCAGGCCGCCCACCCTGGGTGAGCACCGGCCGCCCTCCGGGGCTCCACCACACGGCTGGTTCAGCGTGGCGTTACTGTAGTGGCCATAGTACATGACAGTGTGGGTGAAGCAGCCCTGCAGCAGGGAGAGCCACGAGTCAGGGACTCCCCACCCTCACCCCGACCTCAGGCCTGACAGCCACGGGCAGAGCAGGGAGGGCAGGCAGGGGAGGCAAGGGACACAGAGAGGGGCCGTGGCCACAGCAAGCTTAGGCCTCCCAGCCCCATGGGAACCTGGGCATGATGGGCATCCAGGGGCATTGGGGGGGGTGGGGAGGTGGCTGTGGCCACCTGGAGTCACAGTGGGGGCACAGCTTGGGAGCCCCAGGGGCACTGGGACAAGAAAGGGACACAGTACCAAGGCAGCAGAAGACAGGCGCCCCCCAGCCCCCAGCCCTAGGGCTTCCTCACCGCGCCTGTGAGGAGCTCCAGGCCTGTGCAGACGGGGACAGGGCCCGGCAGGGCGGGCGGGAAGGCAGCCTGCGGGCCCACGATGAAGGCCAGCAGCAGCAGCAGCAGGAGGACATTGAAAGCCAGCAGGGTCTTGAGAAAGAGGAAGTAGGAGAGCACGCTGGAGCCGAACTGGCCCCCGATGCGCTTCAGGGCGTAGCGCCACGGCGTCAGAGCCTGCAGGCTGGACAGCAGCGCCAGCCCCAGGCTGTGCAAGGTCTGCGGGCACAAGCAGAGAGGCCCTGGGGGTGAGGCCGGAGGAGGGACCCAGGCGATGGGGCCCTGCCCAGCTGCCCGAGCCCTGGGGCAGACCAGGGACCCCTACCAGCACACAGGCATATCTGAGCCAGCCACAGGAGGAGCAGACGCCGCCGTGGTCCCGCTGGTCCCTCCACTTCCCCCTCGGGGTCCGGCTCTTCTCTCTGGGGACAGAAGCAGCCATAGGTGCCCAGATCAATGAGGGGCCCGACTCCCTCCTTCCTGGGGACCAGCCACCCACAGGCTCAGCCCCTTCTCCCGAACCACCCAGTCCAGTCTGGGGGTTGGGGGCACAGGGGCTGGGGGCGCAGGAGCCGGTGGGGGAGCGAGGCGCTCACCGCAGGCTGCGCTTCTCAGCCAGGCTTAAAGGCATCCCTCGAAGCATGTGGTCCCGCTGTTCCACCGCCAGGCTCTGGAGCTCCTTCACCAGGAGGCTCTGCTTCTCTGCGAGGAGAAGAGGCAGGTCCCATCCATCCCCAGTGCCCCTCCCTGCTGCCCGCAGCCGGGACCCTGGACAGTTCTATGTGCCCCTGAGGCACCGTCCTGACACATCGGTGCCCTTATCTGTGCCTGAATCGCAGCTTGTCCCTGTGTTTGCTTCAGTTGAGCAGGAAGCTCACAGACAAGGCGGCGTGTTTCCCCTGCACGGTCCCCAGCGAGGGGGCCCAGGGTCACAACCCTCCGAGCACTCCAAGATGTTTGTGAGGTAAGACCCCCCTTCCCTGTCCCCGTGGGTCCCTGTAGAGGGACGGGGAAGCCTTCAGGCAGCCTGCTAAGGGATAGGGGAGGGGGCCCCCCGCTCTGCCTCACCCCAGCCCTCCCGGCCCCGCCACCAGGCTGGCCTCCTGCACCCCCCCATGCCAGTGTCTGCCACTGGGGCTCTGGTGCCCGCTCACTCACCCTCCTCCTCCTGGGCCCTGGGGTCCAGCTCCAGGTCGTACATGCGGAGGCTGGGCCGGGCAGAGCGCACCAAGTTCCCGAGCAGGGGCCGGCTGCTCCGGCGCCGAAGCTGCACCGTGCGGTTGTAGTACTGGGAGATGATGGCGCCCCGGCTGCGGCCTACGGAGGCGGCTGGGCAAGACGGGGCCAGGCAGGGCCAGGCCTCCCTCCCCTCAGGATGGGCTCACCATAGGCCTCCCTGTCCCTCGCCCCTTCCCAGGACCCAGGAAAATCCTTTCAGCTGAGACCTTGGGCACCACTGCATTCCAAGAGACTATTTTTATCCCATGACGACTCTGGAGTCGTTTTTGGAGCCCAGCGAGGGCCGCATGGGGCTGTCCAGGCAGCAGATCGGGCGGGCTAGGAACCCGCGCTGGGCTCTGAGCCACACAGATGCCCGGCAGAAAGCCCAGCCTGGCCCGGCCCAGCCCAGGCGCCGGGGCCGACTCAGGGCGAGGCCAAGGGTCCCACTCACCAATGGTGCGGCTGGGCATGCTGGCCAGGATGCGGAGGGTGGCCGTGCTGCGGGTGCCCTCAGACCCCGAGAGTGTGTGCGGGCCACTCCCTACAAAGCAAGAAAGACTCACCAGGGGTCCTGGAGATGCCTCTGGCCACGGTCTCTCCCACCCCACCCTAGGCCTGCAGAGCTGGGAGGCCCGTCCTGAGGGGCTAGGGCACCCCAGTCTCGGTCCACGCCTCCCAGCAGCCAGGCCCGAGCTCACCTGCGGCCCCCCTCGCTCTCTGCTGCAGCTCCAGCCCCTCCTGGGCCTCTCGGATGAGCTGGTGGAAGGAGTCGTGCACTTCGCTCTCATCATAGGGACTGGGCTCCTGGCTGCTGTGGGGAGTGGGAGGGGATCAGCTTCCAGCTGCCGCTCTCCTTCCTCAGGCCCCTGCTCAGGTGACCTCTCCATGGGGGTGGAACATTCCAGCCTCCAGCCCCCAGCCCCAGAGCACTTACCTCTGGTCCCCTGGGGTCTCAGGGACATCAAGGACAAAGGGCAGTGGCTGGGCCATGTCCACGGCCAACGCCCCGCCAGTCTGCAGACCTAGGCCAGCTCAGAGCCTGGACGCCGCCTCCAGAGCCTCTTGCTGCCCATCTGACGAGACAGCGGCACTGAGCCAGAGCCCGCCTTCAATGCCTGGCGGGCGTCCACACCGCCCACTCCTGGGGGACCATGGCAGGTGCCACTCACAGCCCAGGCAGCCTTTCCCACCCCCCACCTCAGGTAAACTCGTGGTCAGGCCCGAATAAGCCTCATGCCAGAATGGATTGGGGGCCTCTCCAGTGTCTGGGGAGGGGAGACAGGAAGGAAGGGTGTGGGTCTGCCGTTCCCTCTCTGTTTCCTTGATGTCGCCAGTCCCTGGGAAATGGGGAAGAGGTGGGGTGCCTGTAGACACAGCCGTTTCAGACCCTCCATTCCCAGGGTTCTGGCCCAGAGATACCTCCTTTCTGGAGAGAAGTGGCAGGGCAGGCTGGCGGCCTCTGCGTCTGCCCTGTGACCCCAAAGCACTTCCTCTAGCAGGAACTCAGCTGCTGGAGCCCTCACCCCAGCCCCAGGCGGAAGCGGCAGACAGGCCGCTCCTCCCCACACAGCAGTCACTCCCACCACCCCCATCGGGGCTCCAAGGTCCTTCTGTTCTGAAGACCCACTCTCCCACATTCCATCATCCCAGGGAGGCCAGCTGGGGAGGGGTGGCCAGGGCCTCAACAGGCCTCCTTTGTAGACCTCCTTTGTCCTGGCTCTGCCGCCACCCGGCACAGTTGGAACCAGAGCAGCCTTGCCAGGGGCCCTGGCTCCGGGCCGATTCGCCCTGCTCACCCTGCGGGAGTGGAGCCAGGACTCTGTCCCAGCCACCAGCGAGTGCCCCAGGCCCCTTCCCTGGGATTCTCCTGCCCTCACCCTCAGGGAACTCAGGGCCGGGTCGAAGGGCGCTGACTCCGGCAGCCAAAGCCGGGTGCCCCGACAGGACCGCTCCTGCAGGGCTGCCCATCCCAAGGCCAGATGGTGCCCTCCCTCAGTGTCCAGGGTGCCATCCTCAGGCCAGGCCCCACACCACCAGCCCTCCCCTCCCACCAGCAGGAGTAAGATGAGGGAAAACCAGACCAGAGCTGGGTCCGAGGCGGCCCCTACCCAGCCTAACACGGGACAGCTGCCGAAGGAGGGGCTGAGGGCGCCCCATCCAGTCCCTAGAGCTGGAATCCCCTCCTCCAGTCAGGCCCTCCGAAGCTCAGGGGACCTGGGGACCCAGCGCCCCAGCACCCCGCCCGAGGCCCGGGCAAGCCCAGCGGAGTTTCCGGGGCGCACCATTCCTGAGCCTTGAGCCAGGTGGGGAGGGGCTGGGTGGCGCCCGTTTCCAGGAACCCCCACCCCAGCCGGCAGCGAGCTCCCCGGAAGCAGCCGCTACCCATGGAGAGCCTCAACCCGGCCCCGGAGCCCAGGGCGGCGGCAACTCGGGGGCCACCGACCCCCGCCCAGCCGGCCTCCCTGTTCCCCGCCCCGCGCGGCCCGGCCTCCCCGCCCCTTCCCATCCTGGCCGCTTCCCCCCTTCCCCGGTGTCCCGGGGCCCGGCTGGGGGTTCTGGGGCTGCCCTCCCCGCCCCTCCCGCTCCCAGCTCGGTCCAAGCCCGAGAGTCAACCCCTGGGAGCTCCGGGAGCAGCTGGGAGGGAACCCGGCTGCCAAGGGGCCCCAGTGGCCGAACGGAGTTCAGGAGGGGTTGCCGCCGTCCCCGCAGGGGAGAAGCGACCGCGGCTGGCAAGACCCGCGCGCCGCCCCCACTTCCACCCCGCCGGGAGCTGCAGCCCCGCGGGACCCGGAACCGGGATCGCGGCCGCTCACCTGGGAGGCGCCGGGGAGGAGGGGCCGCGCGCGCAGCCAGGCTCACCTGTGCCCCGCCGGGAACCGAGGGAGGGGCCGCGGGGTTAGTGCGAGGGAGTGGCAAAGGACCCCAGGGGGCCACTGGGCCGACGCAGGTCTGGCGGGGCCGGGTGGAGCTGCACCGCCTGGCCTACGGGGCGACGGGCCTCGGCTGTCACGTGGTCCCGCCCGTGGCGCCCCCTTCCCTCCTCCGGGCGCCCCGCGGCGACTGTGCCTTCCTCCTCTGCCAACTTGCGACCCCTCCTCGCACCGCATTCTGAGGTCTGAGCCGGGTGAGGGGGGCCGAGTGTCTGGATTCATCCGAGTCCCTGGTGGAAGTCCCCAATTTTTGTGAGACTCAGTTTCCCCAAGTTCCAAAAAGGGACGATAATTCCAGACCCATCTGCTTCCCATGGTTAGGGATCATCCATGTAAGATGCCGCTGAAAGCCCGAGGAACACAGAGTCTTTCACACCAGATTGGGCAACCTCCCCCTCAGCTGCAAGCCTCCTGCTGACTCTCCCCGACCCACGCTGGGGGAGCCTGGTTATCGGCCCCTCCTGACACCCGGGTGGGGCTCATTGTTTATCTGTAAGAGTTCTGGCTCACTTCCTGTGTGTGGTGTGGAGAGGAGGGGGTGAAATGAGGTCACACTGACACTTAACGTGAACGTCCCCAGGTGCTGGACCTGAAGGTGCTTTACCTGTTGCTCTATTTTCTGTAATTCCCCATGAGCCAGGAAGGTATGCACTGATAGTCCCATTTTGCAGATGAGGAAACTGAGGCTGAGAGAGGTTAATCACCCTTTAGGGTGCCCCCATGCAAAGCATGAGACTTGGTGGTCCACCTGGGAACCCTATGGAGGAAACTGGCTTTGAGATGGCACCCACCACCCCAAGCCCATTTGAAAGGGAGGGTCATTCCTGGTGGGGAGAGGCCATGAAGCATGAGAGTAAATGTGAGCTGGGGCCCAGGAGGGCAGGAGAGGGTGCTGCTGCCGGGGAGAGCAGGCAGGCAAAAGTGAGGCCCAGGATAGGGCCTTTTGCAGCTGCCAGTGTGGTCCTCAGATGGCTACTCCAAGCTGGTTCTTGACAAATGGCACCCTGGCATGGAGGTCCAGCCCCTGCCTCTCCTCCCACTCTTCCCCCTCCCTGCATACCCACACTGAATTTGCATGAATGCCACCTCCTGTGGGGAGCCTCCCCAGATTGAACCCTGGTGGAGCACCTGCCACTTCCTATTGACATGCACATCTGTGGCGCTGTGCCCCCTCCCACCCCAGCCCACTGTGTGCCCAGCACCAGCACACGGCTCGGGCCTGACTTACAGCAAGGACTCTGGAAACCAGGAAGGATGCCTCAGGCAGAGAGGGAGAAAAGCTATAAACATTCAGACCTGAGACGACTGGGCCCTATAGCAGGTGGAGAGGGAGCAGGGAGGAAGGGCTGTGGGCCCCCCAGGGGCCCGAGGACAGGAAATTGGCAAAGGTGTGTCTTAAACATCTAGCCTGGGCGAGCACAAATAGAGCCGATTCCTGGGCACTTACTATGGACCAGGTGCCAGTCCTGGGCCTTGGCACAATGGTAGCACCAATGACAGAGGCAAGAAGTCCAGCAGTAACACCAGGAGTATCTGGAAACCCAGCAGCTGGTGTTCAGGGGACCCCACCATTCTGTCATATCGCGCCCTCCAGGGACCCTGTGGCAGGCAGATAAAGAGCTTGGCCCCTGCGCCTCCGACATCCGAATCCCCACCCATGTCAGCCTCCCAGGTCAGGCCCCAAGGGCAAACAGAGAGGGCCTCAGCCACGGGCCTGGCAGCCCTGGAGGCAGCCGGGGGCAGACCCGGACCAGTGGACCCTAAGACCACAGGAGACCAGGCTCCTGTGCAGAGGGAAAGGAAGGGCGGGTCCCCAGACCAGTGCACACAGAGCTCCCAGGGAGCACGAGCTGCCAGCGCCTGTCACCTGCAACTCTGTGTCTCAGGGGCCCTCAGGAAGTGCCTGCTCAGCCTCAGTTTAGAGCAGAGGAAACCGTGGGGTGGGAGGGGAGGAGGGAGGTAGTGGAGGGGGAAGCTGGGGTTCCTGTCACGTGAGCCCTCCCCTGGACTCCCTTACCGCCCTGCCTGCCTTGGCAGGAGCCGTCTGAGGAGGGGACTCATCCAGGGACTTTGTCCCTTGGTCTCCAGGTGAGCTGGATGTCAAGTGGAGGGAGGATGCAGAGGGTGACGGGCTGTGGGGGGCCGGCTAGAGCCTCACAAGGGCAGCAGTGGGTCCCCTGCTCCTGTCCCCACTGCTGGGGCTGTAACCACAGCTCTTCCTGGGGGGATTTTGGGGGTACCTGGGCAGACCCAGGCTTGGAGGCTGGACCACGAGAAGGAAGATGGAAAGGGATCCCCTGACATCAGATGCAGCAGATGCTGAGTCCCAAGAACTGTGGGGTTGGGGACACGGGCTCTGCTGGAAGGGCAAACTGGCACATGGAGAAAAGCAGGAATTGTCTCTCCACAGGGCGAAGGTGGGCGCCGGTGGGCTCGGGCACAGGTGGGTGCGCGGTGCAGCAGGTCTTGGCTTTGCCTGTGACCGTCCTTCTTTCTGTGCCGTTTGGGTCTTTCACCCCATTTGACAGATGGGGAGACTGAGGCTGGGGCTGTGTGTCCCTCTGAGAGTTGGAGCAGGACTGAGTCTGGATTCGCCCACACCAGGATTCTCTCTCCTCATTTCTGAGCCCCGGAGGCGGCCAGGCCACAGACCCCGGCAAGTGGACCCTTGGGCCGCCGCAGACCAGGCCCTGACGCTGGTGCGGAGGGGAAGGAAGGGCCCGCCCCCAGCCCAGCGCTCCCAGAGGCCAGGGCCAAGGCCTTGCGACTCATCCACCCAGGGCCCCACATCCCCCGCACCCGCAGCCCCGCGCCCCAGCCTCCACCCGCGCCTGCCGAGATGCTGCGGCCGCAGTCGGTGCCATCGGAACGGGGCCCTGGGGGGCCGGAGCCCGAGGAGCTGTGGGAGGCGGAGATGGAGCGGCTGCGATGCTCCGGGGCTCCAGTGCGCGGGCTGCCCTATGCCATGATGGACAAGCGCCTCATCTGGTGGGTGCCACGTGGGCGCTGGGCGGTGGGTGGGGGGCGCTTCCAGGCTACCCCGTCGGATGGGGCGGGAAGACTCCTCCAGCCCATGCGCGTCTGCCTGGCGCGGGCGGGCAGGGTGGGTGACTCAGGGTCGCCCCTGTCCCCACCCGCGTCCAGGCGGCTGCGTGAGCCCGCGGGAACTCAGACCTTGCGCTGGCAGCGGTGGCAGCGCCGGCAGCAGACGGTGAAAAGGCGCCTGCGGGAGGCGGCACAGCGGCTGGCCCGGGGCCTCGGGCTCTGGGAGGGGGCTCTCTACGAGATCGGGGGTAGGACCCGCGCTAACCCCGCCTCTCCTTGCCCTCTCCGGAGCCCCACTGTCCAGATTGGAAAAAAGGAGGGAGGCATCATCCCACCCGCCTTCGGCCGGGTCCCCCGACCAATCAGCCCCTCCTCGCTCCCACCCCCTCCTCCCGCGGGCACCGCAAACCTCAGGCCCACGCAGCACCCCCAGGCAGCTGTCAGCCGCACCGCCGGACTCGCGTGGGTGGGAGCCGGGCGGCCACCCCGCCTTGGACTCTCAGCCGGGTCCCGGCCTCCCCGGCCCACCCCGCTCTCCCTCCCACGCCCCCGCAGGCCTCTTTGGCACCGGAATCCAGTCCTACTTCACCTTCCTCCGCTTCCTGCTACTGCTCAACCTGCTGAGCCTGCTGCCCACCGTGAGCTTCGTGCTGCTACCCCTGGCCTGGCTCAGCACCCCGGACCCAGGCCCCGCCCTGGACTTGAGTAAGCGCGCGGCCCACCAGGGGAAGAGCTCCGGTGCCCACCTGCGCCACCGGGGGCTGGCCCAGGGCCCAGAGCGCGGGGGCAACCCTGGGCGTGCTCCCGCCATGCCCGGCCGGGGCTCTCTCTCCCTGACCCCGCCTGGTGTGGGGCACACCCCGGCACATCCGCAGCGCCCTGCTCAGGCCTCCCCCGGGTTGGGGCTATGGAGCGGTATCCGCACGGCCTCGCCGCTGCCTCGTGGATCCCTCTCGATCAGCCCCTCCCTCCCAACAGCCCTCCAGTGCCCCGGAAGCAGCCAGTCCCAGACGGGCGTTTTGAAGTTCCACAATCAAGTTTGGCATGTTTTAACTGGCAGGGTGAGTGGGGTCCCTACTAGCTGTGGTCCACAGAGTCTGGGAGACCCAGGGAAGTGGCTTCAGCGGACACAAGTCTAAGAGGACCTCTACCTCTCCAGGGGCATTTCGGCTCCTCCCTGATGATCTCACACAGACAGACTGGGCTGGCCATTGGTGGGGTTAGGGACAGGCAGAGGCCGCTGTGCCCCACGCAGACTCTGGGGCATATGCCCCTGGCCCCCGGAGCCCAGCTGGTGTAAGGGTGCAAAGGACAAAAAGGGAAAAGTGTCCCAGCCTCTGGGAGAAGCACTTCCCCACCCTCATCCTGGGAAGCCACTGGGGGAGTGGTTCCCATCGGGGGTCCTGGGTTCCAGTCCCGGCTCTTTCTCAAAGCCCTGTGACCTGGGGACAGTTGCCAAACCTCTGTGGGCCTCTGTAAGATTGGACACTCCCTACCTGGTGGGGATTTCAGGGGGCTAATGCAATCCTTTATGGAAAGCACCTGAGCAGCGCCTGGCGCTCACCTGGGCTGGGCGTCTCCATTGCTGTCCCCAGGCCCTCACCAATACCTACCTCTTCTATGGAGCATACCGGGTGGGGCCTGAGAGCAGCTCAGCATACAGCATCCGCCTGGCCTATCTCCTCAGCCCACTGGCCTGCCTGCTCCTCTGCTTCTGCGGAACTCTGCAGCGGTGAGAGCGAAGCCCATGCCTTCACCCACCGCCGGGGCATCTTCCCTGATCACCCCTTCCTTGGCATGGTACCCTCCCACTGGCAGGAAGGCCTCTGGCCCCACACCACTGGCTCCTGGGTGGTTCCTTAGCCCAGGCTTTGGCCACAGACCTTATGAACAGGGCCACCACCCCCTGCTCTGACTCCTCACTCACCAGGGCCTGCACCTGGGGCTGCCAGGGCCTTCCCCACCCTAGACCCAGAGCCCAGCCGAGGCTGACACTGGATGGTAGAGGTGCCCCTCCTCCAGCAGCCCCTGATCTCCTGCCCTGCAGGATGGTGAAGGGGCTACCGCAGAAGACTCTGCTGGGTCAGGACTACAAGGTGCCTCTCAGCAGCAAGGTCTTCTCCTCCTGGGACTTTTGCATCCGGGTGCAGGAAGCAGCCACCATCAAGAAGCATGAGATCCGAAATGAGTTCAAGGTGTGTGTGTGAGCCTGTGTGACTGCGCCAGCATGTGTGAGCGTGTGTGACCGGTGTGACCATGCCAGCATGTGTGACCGGTGTGACCATGCCAGTGTGTGTGAGCCTGTGTGACCGCGCCAGCGTGTGTGAGCGTGTGTGACCGTGCCAGCGTGTGTGAGCATGTGTGACCGGTGTGACCATGCCAGTGTGTGTGAGCGTGTGTGACCGTGCCAGCATGTGTGAGCGTGTGTGACCGGTGTGACCATGCCAGCGTGT
>NW_016107351.1:5076359-5095376 GCF_001604975.1 Cebus imitator | reverse complement strand
TGTGTGAGCGTGTGTGACCGTGCCAGCGTGTGTGAGCGTGTGTGACCGGTGTGACCATGCCAGTGTGTGTGAGCGTGTGTGACCGCACCAGCGTGTGTGAGGGTGTGTGACCGGTGTGAGCATGCCAGCGTGTGTGACCGGTGTGACCATGCCAGCGTGTGTGAGCGTGTGTGACCGGTGTGACCATGCCAGCGTGTGTGAGCGTGTGTGACCGCGCCAGTGTGTGTGAGCGTGTGTGACCGGTGTGACCATGCCAGCGTGTGTGAGCCTGTGTGACCACGCCAGTGTGTGTGAGCGTGTGTGACCGTGCCAGTGTGTGTGAGCGTGTGTGACCGGTGTGAACATTCCAGCGTGTGTGAGCGTGTGTGAACGCGCCAGCGTGTGTGAGCCTGTGTGACTGTGCCAGCGTGTGTGAGCGTGTGTGACCAGTGTGACCATGCCGGTGTGTGTGAGCATGTGTGGGAGTCTGTGGGAACGTGACGAAGAGCATGCGAATATGTGCGGATCTGTGGCTGCGTGTGAGGCCACGTGTGACTGAAGGGGTGATGCTGAGGCCACATGTGGCTGAATGTGTGAATCTGAGTGTCTATGGGAGCATGGCAGTGTGGGAGTGTGTGACTGCATGTGACAGCGTTTCCTGCACCTGTCCCTCCCACGCCTACCTTGCCTGGCCCACCCTGCCCTCAGCTGCCTCTGTCCCCACCCTTCCTGGCAGGTGGAGCTGGAGGAGAGCCGTCACTTCCAGCTGATGCAGCAACAGACCCGAGCCCAGAGGGTCTGCCACCTGCTCTCCTACCTTCGGGTCAACGTACTCATCGGGCTCCTTGTGGTTGGGGCCATCAGCGCCATCTTCTGGGCTACCAAGTACTCACAGGACAACAAGGAGGTGCCAGGCAATTACATTCATTTAATCCTGACCAGAACTGCGTGGTGGGGGGAGATGGGATGATCCCATTTTACAGATGAGGAAACTGAGGCTCAGAGAAGTTAAATTGGTCGTAACCACCACAGGTCACGGCCAGGGCAGGCGGGTTCCCACCGGATATCCCCACAGACTGCCAGGCTGCTGAAGGGAATGGCCTGTGGGCTTCCTTATTCCCAGCCTGCCCCAGAGGTACACTTTAGGGCAGGGAGCTGACAGGGCCCCCCCAACATGCAGCTCCTCTGACCTGCCTTTTCCCGCAGGAGTCCCTGTTTCTGCTGCTCCAGTACCTGCCCCCTGGGGTCATCGCCCTGGTCAACTTCCTGGGTCCCCTGCTGTTCACATTCCTGGTCCAGCTGGAGAACTACCCTCCCAACACCGAGGTCAACCTCACCCTGATCTGGTGAGTGCCACCTTTGGTGGGGACAAGTGGGCACGTGGCGAGTCTGCCCCCTGCTGCTCTGTTTTCCTTTTTGTTTTTTGGAGTGCAGGGGCGCTATCTTGGCTCACTGCAACCTCTGCCTCTCTGCCTCTCGGGTTCAAGCAATTCTCCTGCCTCAGCCCCCCGAGTAGCTGGGACTACAGTCTCCCGCCACCATGACTGGCTAATTTTTGCATTTTTAATAGAGACAGGGTTTCACCATGTTGGCCAGGCTGGTCTCGAACTCCTGACCTCAGGTGATCCACCGCCTAGGCATCCAAAAGTGCTGAGATCACAGGCATGAGCCACTGCACCTGGCCAACGTTCTCTTTCGGTTGTCACCTGGCACCTGGGGTCCCCAGCTGAGAGGCTTCCCCGTTCACTAGTGGCCCAAGGGAAGGCAGGTGGACACCTCACAGCACACAACCTCAGGGCCCCATGTCTAAGGCTTTCCAATCCCCCACCTCCGAAGGAAGCCTCCAGTCTGGACCAAGCTCCGGCCATTCAGTAGGGCAAGGGACTGCAGCCAGGGGTGCTGGGAATGGGCTTCTCACACAGAAAAACTGGCAACACGGGACATGCAGAGCTTCTACACCCTGAGGGCTTACATGCTTACCTGGACAGCCCTCACGTGACCTGTTCCTACTAAAATAGTGAAACCCCATCTCTACTCAAAATACAAAATCCCAGGCTGGGATGGTGGCTCATGCCTGTAATCCCAGCACTTTGAGAGGCCGAGGTGGGCAGATCACCTGAGGTCAGGAGTTTGAGACCAGCCTGGCCAACCTGGTAAAACCCCATCTCTCAAAAAAAAAAAAAAATATATATATATATATATATCTCCCCTTTGAAGGATGAGGAAACTGAGGTTCACATGGGTGAAGTGCCCAGCCAAAGCCAAGCTCATCGTGCCTGCCAGGGGCAAGTTAAAAGTAAGCCCTTGACCTCCTGGGCTGCAGCTATCCTCCCGCTGGAGCTGCCAGGACTACCACCCCAAGGCTCTGCCACCCTCTGTCTCAGCACTTAGATCCTGTCTAGATCCTCTACTTCTCCA
Organism: Cebus imitator; assembly: GCF_001604975.1. NCBI lineage: Eukaryota > Metazoa > Chordata > Mammalia > Primates > Cebidae > Cebus > Cebus imitator. The sequence continues at coordinate 5,092,979 of NW_016107351.1, read as the reverse complement.
CCCCTCACCCCGCCACAGAAATTCTGTGTGAAGCCCACCTGAGCTCCCACTGGCTCCTCTCCCGCCCCCCACCCTCACCTGCCACCTGCCCTAACTGCTTTTCCCTCTGCTTCCTCAAAGTCAGCTGTGTTTGGTTTGCTTTGAAACTTTAGTTTTTGAGGGCAGGCGCGGTGGCTCACACCTGTAATCCCAGCACTTTGGGAGGCCAAGGTGAGCGGATCACCTGAGGTCAGGAGTTTGAGACCAGCCTGGCCAACATGGTGAAATCCCGCCTCTACTAAAAATACAAAAAATTAGTCAGACATGATGGGGGAGCCTGTAATCCCAGCTACTCGGGAGGCTGAAGCAGGAGAACCACTTGAACCTGGGGGCAGACATTGCAGTGAGTGGCCATTGTGCCACTGCACTCCTGGATGAGAGAGTGAGACCGTCTCAAAAGAAAAAACAAAACAAAACAAGAAACACCTTTATTTTTTGAAGAGTTTACAACACATGCATGTACTAAAAAATTCAAAATGCTCGGCCGGGTACGGTGGCTCACGCCTGTAATTCCAACACTTTGGGAGGCTGAGGTGGGCGGATCATGAGGTCAGGAGTTCGAGATCAATCTGGCCAACCTAGTGAAACCCCGTCTCTACTAAAAATGCAAAAAATTAGCCAGGTGTGGTGGTGGGCACCTGCAATCCCAGCTACTCGGGAGGCTGAGGCAGGAGAATCGTGTGAACCTGGGAGGCGGAGGTTGCAGTGAGCTGAGATTGTGCCATCACACTCCATCCTGGGTGACGGTACAAGACTTCTTCTCAAAAATAAGTAAATAAATAAAAATGCTTAACAGGATGAAGATTTAAAATATAAACCCTTGGACTGAGCTGAGTGGCTCATGCCTGTAATCCCAACACTTTGGGAGGCCAATGTGGGAGGATTGCTTGAGCCCAGGAGTTCAAGACCAGCCTGGCCAACACAGCAAGACCCCCATCTCTACAAAAAATTAAAAACTTAGCTGACCTTGGTGGTGCACACCTGTAGTCCCAGCTGCTTGGGGGGCTGAGGGAGTAGGATGGCTTGAGCCCAGGAGTTTGAAGACACAGAGCTGTGATCGCACTAGGGCCCTCCAGCCGTGGTGACAGAGCAATACCTTGTCTCTAAGTAAAAAAGCTCTCACCTACCCCTGCCTCCCTCAACAGGAGAAGCACCGTTCCTAGCCGCTCTCTAGCCCTGTATCAGCAGTGGGAATGTCCATCCTTAGAGATCACACGTGGCCGGGCACAGTGGCTCACGCCTGTAACCCCAACACTTTGGAAGGCCAAGACGGGAGAATCACTCGAGCCCAGGCATCTGAGACCAGTCCAGGCAACATGACAAGACCCCATCTCTACAAAAAATACAAAAAAATTAGCTGGGCGTGGTGGCACACAGTCCTAGCTACTAGAGGAGTGAGGTGTGAGGATCACTGAAGCCCAGGAGGTCAAGGCTGCAGGGAGCTGTGATTGCATCACTGCACTCCAGCTGAGCAATGGAGTAAGACCCTATCTCAAAAACAAACAAATCAGATAACAGGCATGTGACGATGTTTCGGTTTAGGCAATCACATCTGTGTGGTCTGGCCATGCATCGTGAAGTGCATTTGTGCGGCACATATGTGTGACATGCAGGCTCATGTCAGTGGACTTGGATGTCCACAGGTGGTGGAGGAAGGAGGCGCTTGCCTGCAGTCAGGATCCTGAAAAGGCCACAGGCTTCTCCACGGCAGGGCTTGGCGCCCATGTTCTCCACACCAGGTGTGGGGGACGTGGCTGGACTGTGCAGTGTTTCTCAAACTGCTTTAAAAACAGAACACTTGGCTGGGCTCGGTGGCTCACGCCTGTAATCCCACCACATTTGGAGGCCGAAGCGGGTGGATCACCTGAGGTCAGGAGTTCAAGACCAGCCTGGCCAACGTGGTAAAACCCTGTCTCTACTAAAAATACAAAAAATCAGTCAGAAATCACTTGAAACCGGGAGGCAGAGGTGGCAGTGAGGCGAGGTCATGCCGCTGAACTCCAGCCTGGGCGGCAGAGTGACTCGTTCTCAAAAAAACCACAGAACCCTTTTTCCCATGAGTCATCTGGAGACTCGGACCCTGGGAACACACTTTTAACCATGTTGCCGAAGACAGAGCTGGTTGGAAGGAGGCTGGGCCCAGGACACAACACGATCCCACGATGTCACTTAGACATCAGCCACATTCGTAGCCTGGGGGAAGCCCGGTGCCCATGTGCCTGGGCCCCTCTGCCTGACAAGGTCCCCGCCCCCAGGTGCGTGGTACTGAAGCTGGCCAGCTTGGGGATGTTCTCCTTCTCTCTGGGTCAGACCATACTGTGCATCGGCAGAGACAAGACCAGCTGTGAATCCTACGGCTACAACGCTTGTGATTATCAGGTGGCTGGCAGCCTGGTGGGGCCTGTCCCTCCCTTCCTTCTCCCCAAAAGCCCACCTCAAACTGTGCTGAGCCCTGTTCCTGCCCCTTAGTCACCTTTGAGAGCAGTTGTGAACAGAGCTGCCTGCACCGTGGCACACCCCCAGGGGGCGCCACTGCTGCCATGTGGTGTCATGAGGCTGCCCTGGGGGGTTTCTGCTCTAATCCCATTCTCAAGGCCTGGGTTTCCACCTAGCGATTCTGTCAGACTCCAGGCAAGGCGCCTGTGCCATAGAGACACCCACAAGAGGCTAAGGGCAGGGAGGGTGGGCCGTGAGTGGTGACTAGTCCCCCTCCTCTGTACCCCAGTGCTGGGAGAACTCTGTAGGGGAGGAGCTGTACAAGCTGAGTATCTTCAACTTCCTCCTCACCGCGGCCTTTGCCTTCCTGGTCACCTTGCCTCGGAGGTGAGTGACGGTGGCACTCACATGGCCATCGGGCATGTTGGGGGATGGCCAGTGGCTACAGCCAAGGGTGAGCGGGTCCAGCGTGGAGCCCAGGAGTGAATGACAGGCTGCGGCCACGACCGATGCGGCTCACACATCCGTCTGGAGTGGTGGGTACCTGGATCCTCCGTGGGCCCTCTTGTCCCTGCAGGTTGCTGGTGGACCGGTTCTCAGGCCGGTTCTGGGCCTGGCTGGACCGGGAGGAGTTCCTGGTGCCCAAGAATGTGCTGGACATCGTGGCGGCGCAGACGGTCACCTGGATGGGCCTCTTCTACTGTCCCCTGCTGCCCCTGCTGAATAGCGTCTTCCTCTTCCTCACCTTCTACATCAAGAAGGTGATGGCTCACGGCTGGGTGGGCGCCTTGAGCCGGCCTTGCTCCCTGCTCCTGCCCGCTTCCCTGGCCTCAGCGCCTGGGGTCTGCACACCTGGCTGACCCCTGGTTGTGTTGCTTACGCCCCCAGTACACCCTCCTGAAGAACTCCAGGGCGTCTTCGCGGCCCTTCCGAGCCTCCAGCTCCACTTTCTTCTTCCAGCTGGTGCTCCTCCTGGGCCTGCTCCTGGCCGTGGTGCCCCTGGGCTATGTGGTCAGCAGGTGAGGGGAGGAGGAGGGGCACATGGAGGCTGGCAGGGGCAGCTCCTCACCCAGGACCCTGACGCCAGCCGCCCTTGGCCATCTCTCTCCAGCATCCACTCCTCGTTGGACTGTGGCCTCTTCACTAACTATTCAACCCCCTGGCAAGTGGTCCCAGAGCTGGTGGCCCTTGGACTCTCGCCCCTTGGCCAGCGTGCCCTCCACTACCTGGGCTCCCACGCCTTCAGCTTCCCGCTCCTCATCATGCTCAGGTGCTCAGGGCAGCAGGGCTCATGGAAGGGGGCACCTGGAAGGGGAAGTCTTCCATGGGGGTGGCAAGCCTGTGCACCCGCAGCCAGGAGCCAGATTTGGGAAGCCAAGGGAAGTAAGGGCCCCTGAAAAGGAGGCACCTCCTGGGCCCACTGTCTGTGCTGCTGTGGGGATTGCAGGATCACCAGGGAAGCACCATGTCTGGGCAGCCACAGCCGCTGAGCTATTGGTATTGCTGTGCTAGAGGTGAGGGCATGGGGGCCCTGTGAGGAAGGAGAGGACAGTCCCATCCTCAGATACAGCGGTGTGCAGTGAGGAGACCCCAGTATCGAGTGTTGAAGAGATTGAAATGGGGAGAGAGGAAGTTAGGGAGAGGTGCCTGTGGCCACAGGGGCAACTGACAATGAATCTCCTTCCAACCCAAGCCTTGTCCTGACCGTGTGCATCTCCCAGACCCAGGCCAATGCCAGGGCCATCCACAGGCTCCGGAAGCAGCTGGTGTGGGTGAGTGTCCTTGGGGCTGGCAAGGGGATGGCAGCTTCAGTGGAAACCCTTCCCTGTGTGTGTGGCCTAGAGCCTAGGACAGGGCTGGTCTGGAGGGTGTGGCCTCAGGCTGAGGGTAAAGACGGGGAAGGGGAGGAAGGGAATGGCTAGGGCTCCTGAGACAGGGAGCCAGACCTGGTAAAGCATGACCTTAGGGGCCAGGCCTCGGCCTGTGACCCCAATGCTTTGGAGGCCCAGGCAGGAGGATCAGATAGCTTGAAGCCATGAGTTCAAAGCCAGCCTGGGCAGCAAAGCAAGACCCCCCCATCTCTACCAAAAACCAATAATTAATTATTTAAAAAGAGAATATGGCTGAGTGCAGTGGGTCATGCTGAGGCGTGAAGACTGCTTGAGTTCAGGACTTTGAGACCAGGCTGAGCCACATAGCAAGATCTTCTCTGTACTAAAAATTAAAGAAATGAGCTAGGCGTGGTGGCTCGCACCTGTAGTCGCAGCTACTCTAGAGGCTGAGGTGGGAGGATTGCTTGAGCCTAAGAGGCGGAGGCTGCAGTGAGCTGTGTCTTGCTACTGCACTCCTGCCTGGGCAACAGAGCGAGACCCAGTCTCAAAAAAAAAAAAAAAAAAAAGATACGACTTGAGACTTGGGGACAGAGGCTTAATAGAGCTCGGGCAGAGCAGTGACATGGCTAAGGCGTGGCCTCAGGGTGGGGCCTCTAACGGGGCGTGGCCTTGGGCTGCGGACTCTTAGAGGGCGTGGTCTATATCTGCATGGGGTGGGACCCTGGTGGGGCGTGGTCTCAGGATGCGTTGTGGGCGGGCCTCTTGGAGGGCGTGGTCTAGAGCTGTATGGGGCGGAACTCTGGTGGGGCGTGATATCTGGAGGGGGCGTGGCCTCTGGCTACTTCCGGGGCGGGTGGTCCCGTGGGCCACGGAGCGGCTGCCGCGGCTGCCCTGACACCCGCTCGTGGGAAGCAGCGCCTGTCGCAATTCGCCGCTCGCTCTTCTCACAGCAGGTTCAGGAGAAGTGGCACCTGGTGGAGGACCTGTCGAGACTGCTACCAGACCCAGGCCCGAGGGACTCTCGGGGCCGGGAGTCCCCTGCTTCCCGAGCTTCGCGCCCACGGTCCTTCTGCCCAGGATTCCCGTGCCCTGGCTCCCCGGGACCCCGGGACCCGCGGCCGGGCTTCTCCGTCGTGGACGCCCTGGGGCTCCGCTCCCCTTGCCCTGGACCACATGGTACCCCGGCCTCCACCCACAGAGTCCGCTTTCCCAGCGGCCCGGAGCTGTAAACCCGACCCCGGTCCCCCAGGCCTCCTTACTCCACCTTCCAGGACCCTGGTGACCACCGACCCCTCATTGGCTCCAGGACCTCCCTCAGGGGTCCCCAAAGATGGACACACACCCCCAGGGGCATCAGAAAGAACATATGGGAATATTCTATCTGTATTTTTATCTCACCCTTTAAAATGTCTATTTTTTTATTGCATATTTTATAATATACGTAATCTATTAGTATAGTGTCTCATGAATGCAATTTTTTTAAGAGTGTGTTCTGATTTTTTTTTTAGAGCCGTGAGTGCAATTTATACGCATTTATTGGGAATGCTCAGAAGTTGTTTACTGATGGGAGTGCCATCAGAAGAGTCTGGGGACCACCTCCTAAGGAAGGGAAGAGCTGGCCACAGTTAGAGCAAGCCTGTAGGGGGACCTGCTCTGTGTTCCAGCTGCAAACTGCACCATCCCCTCCTGTTACTCTTCCTTCACCTGAGACAGTCGAGGCCACAGCGTCAGCCAGGGCCAGAGCTGGGATTTGAACCCAGGCACTCGGGCTCCAGAGCCACACTGCCCCAGCGTGGGGCTTACAGGCTGCTCCTGGCCCTAACTGAGGGGCCAACTGAAGCCTGGAAAGCAGGTGCTGGGCCAGCATCTCCCTGGCGGGAATCCTCTCCAACCAGCCTAACTCAGCAGCCTCAGGTCCACAGAGCTGCCTTGGGAAACTCGGCAGAGCCCTGGCTTCCTGCAGAGCCCTGTTCTTCCAGTCTGCTTCACGGCTCCCTGGTTGAGCCAAGCTTGCAGATCCGTGGGGTGAAGGTACCCACACCGCCTGGGCCTTAGTGGTGTGTGCGGACCTGCAGTATAAGGGTTACCAAGTGTGAGTGGCAGGCGGGGGCCCATGCAGGTGAGGCAGCTGGCAGCAAGGGCAGGGCTGGGACCCCCTCCCAAGGCTGTGTCTGACATTCTTGAGCCTGTTCAGGGTTCCTTTTCCAAGCCTCCTGCCCTCCCGCCCCCACCCCTGCCATGCTGCAGTGACTCTAAACCTCTCAGCCTTGGAGAAGCTGCTATAAGCTGGCCACATCCCAGCGACTCTGATGTGGTTGGTCTGGGTGTGGCCAGCAGCCAGGGCATCGGGACTTTTCCACGCTCCCAGGTGACTCACCCACAGCTGGGGCTGAGAACTGTCAGGAGGGAAAGTCAGAAGTCCCAGGATGCACCTGAAAAGCCTCTAGCTCCACCAGTGACCAGCTCCTGGCCAGACTCTTGGCCGGGACTCAGCCAGCACCCGAGAGGCCTCTCGCCTTCAGGGCTGGGGACTTCTTCACGTGGTCATCAAAGACTTGGCCAGTTCCACCTCTCTGGCTGCTGTCCTTGTCCCACCCAGTGTCACATGACCCAATAGTTCACCAAAAAACACGATGAAGCGCTGCCAGTGCCAGCTCCTATTCTGGGGACTGGCAGTGAGGCCAAGCAGGAAGCAGGGAGCTCTGGGTTCTGTCTGGGGGGGTGACAAGCCTGGACCAGATAACAGTGACTCATGGCCGGGCGCGGTGGCTCACACCTGTAATCCCAGCACTTTGGGAGGCCGAGGTGGGTGGATCACGAGGTCAAGAGATCGAGACCATCCTGGTCAACATGGTGAAACACCGTCTCTACTAAAAATACAAAAAATTAGCTGGGCATGGTGGCGCGTGCCTGTAGTCCCGGCTACTCGGGAGGCTGAGGCAGGAGAATTGCCTGAACCCAGGAGGCGGAGGTTGCGGTGAGCCGATATCACGCCATTTCACTCCAGCCTGGGTAACAAGAGCAAAACTCCGTCTCAAAAAAAAAAAAAAGTGACTCATGTTAATTAGCAGCTTAGGCCCAAAGGCGGCCCCTGTACCAGTGGCCTCAGCACTCCTGGGAAAAGGTTAGAAATGCACATTCCCAGGCCCCACCTCGGCCTCCTGAATCAGAGCATCCCTTCAGCAAAACATACTGAGAAGCAACCATGTGCATCACCCAGTGCTGTGAAGAAGACACGCTTTGAGACCTTGAAGGAATCATGAAACTCTGGGCCTCCGTGTGCTCACCCAGGGCATGATGAAGATGCCATGCTCCCCCACATGGCCTCCAAGATTAAGTGAGCAATGACGTTTTTTTGAGGCAGTCTTTTTGTCGCCTAGGCTGGAGTGCAGTGGCAAGATCTCGGCTCACTGCAACCTCTGCCTCCCAGGTTCAAGCCATCCTCCTGCCTTAGCCTCCTGAGTAGCTGGAACTATAGGCACTTACCACCATGCCCAGCTAATTTTTTGTTTTGTTTTTGTTTTTGAGATGGAGTTTTGCTCCCGTTGCCCAGGTTGGAGTGTAATGGTGAGGTCCCAGCTCACTGCAACCTCTGCCTCCCAGGTTCAAGCCATCCTCCTGCCTCAGCCTCCCAAGTAGCTGGGACTACAGGTGCCCAACACCACACCCGGCTAATTTTTTGTATTTTTAGTGGAGAAGGCATTTCACCATGTTGGCCAGGCTGGTCTCAAACTCCTGAACTTAGATGATCCATCTGCCTCATCCTCCCAAAGTGCTGGCATTACAGGCATGAGCCACTGTGCCCAGCCCATGCAGTGACTTTTGAAGTGTCCCCATGGGGACCTAGAAGTGCAGTGGTGGCTCCTGTTACAATGTGGTCACTGGCCTGAAGGAGCCAAATGGGAGATGATGGGGAGTGGACCTGGGGCCCCCTGTGATTGGGACCACCCAGAAAGACAGCCCAGGGGGCCTTGGGGGATGGGTCTCTTCCCTCAGGAGGGCTCATGGAGCTGGTGACAAGCAGGGCTTTGGAGAAAGGGAGGCTTTGGACAGGAGCTGAGAGTAGAGAGGGAGCCTGAGCAAAGATGTGGTGAAGGGACCACAGGGAAGACTGGGAAGCTGGAAATCTGAGGCCTCTAGACTGGGATGGAGGACACACGGTGACAGCCAGTGTGAAGATGGAACCAGTGCTCCGGCAGGCAGCGTGTGCCATGGGCTGGGATGATTTTCTGTAGATGACAGGCAGCTGGAGGGCCATGACCTAATGAGGGGCTCTGCCAGGAGCTTAGATGTCCCGCCAGGCAGACAGGGACTCTCTAGGGCTTATGTAGCAGGCGCAGTAAAGGTCTCACCAGATGGGAGAGCCCACTGCAGGTGTGGTGTCCCAGCTGCCCCTAGCCTTGGGGACTCCTGGGCCCTCCCCTGCCCAGCCCTGAGAGACGCCCCCCATCTTTCTGTGCCCCTAAAACCCCACTATGCTGGCCGGGGGAGCCCAGAGCAGACTCTCGCCCACAGGACCCTTCCAGGGACAGTACGGGGAAGGAAATGTGGAGATGCTGGGAAGAGCACTTGTTACTGAGGACAGTGGCCTCTGCAAGCAAAGATCACAGAATATCAGCCTGAAGCAGGTGGCTGGAGAGCTTTTGGGGATCCCCAAACTCCACGAAAGGTGGCCTGGGGGTGACCTTGGAGGTGTGGCTATGTCCTGGCCTACTTTGCAGGCTGGACAGAGGGGCAGCGGCATCCAGAGAACTGGTCAACCAGATGGGTGCACAAGTGATCCCTGGGGGCGCGGGGCGCAGGAGGGATGTTGGGGGTCCCCCGAGGTCTGGGGAAAATGGCCCACGAGTCTGCCTTGTGCTCCGACTCCAGCTTCCCCACACTCTGGGAAGAAGAAGGGCTTCTCATGAGCGGCCTTATCTCAAGGTTCCCCTGAACACCACAAGGAGAGAGAGTGAGCTTCCCCTCAGGCGAGAGATTGCCAGCAGTCCCGGCCCGGGCAGCCAGCCAGCCCCACGGCCACCTGTCGGCCCTCAGTCTTCAGTCCCCTCCCCCACCCGCCTGCAGCAGAAGTGAGAACAGACGGTTGGGAAGGGAAGGGAGTTTTGCTGGGAAACTAAGAGATAATGCTGTTGCTCCCCAGCTGGGAGAACTGAAAGCAGAGAGGTCGGCGGGCGCCCAGCAGGCAGGCTCCATCCCCGAGACCATGGGCAGCAAGCGGCAGAAACGGACTCAGGCCAGCTGGGAGAGGGCCACCGAGGGGTCAACAGAGCCAGTCTGCAGCGACCTCCAGGACACCTGCACCTGCCTCCCCGCTGTCCTTTTGGCCACTCCCTGGTCAGCCAGGCCACCCCCTCAGACCAGCCTCCCATGCACCCAGGCCTCGGGCACAGTGCGTCCCCCTGAGAAAGGCCAAGAGGAGACCTGGGGCAGGTCTGCCTTCCTCGGTCGGGTGTTGACTCCTGGACTGTGCCCAGGGGCAGGGAGCGTGTTTGACCACCCAGGTGCCACAGGTGGCAGCAGCTCCGGAGGCAACTGGTCACCTGGCCGCGGGGCACACATTCCTGAAGGAGGCAGGCAGGAAGGGCGTTTCCCACACAAAGTAACTGAGCCTGGCAAGAAAGCTACAGGCTGGTCCACCAGCCCCAGGCCCAGGTGGGGCACAAAGCCCGGTGCAGTGGCCCAGGGAGGAGCTGGCAGGGTCCTGGCCTCCCTCCCCTTCGCCCGCAGATCTCTCTGTGTTTTGGGGACTGCCTGGCCCCAGCGCTGGCGTCAGGGCTCTGGGAGGCCCTGCTCACCTCCACCCTCCCTGCAGGTGCAGGAGGCTTGGCCGCTGAGGCTCTGCGCGCACACCGTCTGTGATGCAGCTGGGTCTGCTGGGACCGAGGCCAGCACTGGGGCCGGCTCCCTGGGGAATGACCATCCATCTGTCCTCCCAGCACCCTCAGTGGGGCCTGAGGAACTTCTGAAGGGCAGAACTTGGGCACACCACATCACACTCCAGGAGCAGGGGCCTCATCGCTCTGGGGCTGGGCGCAGCCTTGGCCACCAGGCTCTGAACCATCATGGGATGGGCGGGGCTGCCTCTCCTCAGCCCAGCAGGTCCCCAGCTGGGAAAGGACCCAGTGATTACATGAGGGTCACCTGGGCCATCTAGACAGCCTCCTCCTCTCAAAATGAGGAGATTCGCAGCCTTAATTCCCCTTGCCAAGTAACACGGTACTCACGGGCTCCAGTGATTACAGCACGGACACCTTTTTTTTTTTTTTTGAGATGGAGTCTCGCTCAGTCGCACAGGCTGGAGTGCAGGTGGTCTGATCTCGGCCCACTGTAACCTCCACCTCCCAGGTTCAAGCAATTCTCCTTGCCTCAGGCTCCCAAGTAGCTGGGACTACAGGCATGTGCCACCATGCCCTGCTAATTTTTGTATTTTTAGTACAGACAGGGTTTCAACATGTTGGCCAGGCTGTTCTCGAACTCCTGACTTCAGGTGATCCGCCCACCTCAGCCTCCCAAAGTGCTGGGATTACAGGTGTCAGCCACGCACCAGGCTGAGCATGGATATCTGCCCACCACATGAGCCCAGGGTCCTGCGGCTCAGAGCTGACTGCTGAGTCTAAGCCCTGGTCTGGCTTCAAGGTCCAAACTCCTTCTACTTCTCTGGGGACTGAGGGGGAGTTTGCTGTACTGAGCCCGCTGGGGCTCTCTGGGCCCAGCCCTGGTAGCTGAGGCCCTGCGGTGCTGCCGCCTCCAGGTTATCTCCCCACTGCAGGCACCCACCCAAGGAGCATCCCAGGGGCCCCAGGGCGGGGGAGGCAAGGAGCTAGGAGGTCCTCACTGCCTGAGCAGAGGCCCCACACCCACGAGGCATGAGGCTCCCTGGGCTGCTCTGCTTGGCTGTGCTAGGTAAGTCCACCCGGGACGTGATGGCGGGGCTGCTGCCAGGGCCTTGGGGCCACAGGCTCAGGTGGGGGTACTGGGAGCACAGGGGAGGTGAGGCCTGAAGCAAGGGAAACCTCTGGAAACAGGGCAGAGAGGGAAAGATCGGGGCTTGAGTCTCGGACCAGCCCCTATACTTGCTGCACATGTGGTCGCAGGACTGCGTCAGCATTCGGGGCCCACTACTTACCCATCTACATAATGGGCTGATGATAGGAAATGGCGGCGGGGGGGACACACAAGAGCTTTTGTGAGTGATGGTGCTGGTGGAGTCCTGGGGCCTCACTACCAGGAACCAGCCTGCTCCTCCCTCCTGGCTTCAGCAGGTGGGTCTCGAGGCTGTCTCTGGCCCCCTTCCATCCCAGGCTGTCTCCTTACCGCCCTCACCTCTCTTACAGCCGCCAGCAGCTTCTCCGAGGTGCAGGAGGAAGGTAAGTGGCCCTGCACGCTGGAGGGAGAAGTCCCCCAGCTGGGACCCTGGCGTCAGAACCCGCACTGTGGAGGGTGCCTCGGCTGGGGAGGAGGTGTGTGCTGGAGGATGGCCGGACAGTTTTCCACCCTGCAGGGCTCTAGGGTTGATGGAGAGGGGTGGGCTGAGCAGGCCAGTGTGGAGACCTCCGGGGGGCACAGTCGGGGAAGGCACCCAGCTTCCAGCTGTGGCTGGGCTGTTTGGAGAGGGGATTCCCTGGGCATCCTCATCACCCTGCCCCAGGTCCCTGATTGGGAGCAGAAGCCCCGCTGGGAGCCCCACAGCTCTGCCAGTGGGTGGGGCCCCGTGGAGGGCTGGGGGATTCTGGTGGGGCCTGGGAGGTCAGGATCCTCCCTCCAGGAAGAGGCCATGGGAGAATGGCCAAGTCGAGGCTCCTCCAGGATCTGCCATACAGGGGGCTGCCTTCCTCATGGAGGCAGCCAGAGAGTGGATAGCGTCTGGGGCCCAGCTGGGTACAGGACCAGGGAGGAGGGGACACTGGGGAAGGTCCCTGGCAGCCCCTGGCCTGGCCTGCTTTCTGATCTTCGTGTGCTCCATCCTTCTGCCTGCACTTTTCTGCCCCATCCTTCCTCCCCTCCCCTCATGTCCCTTAAGGTGAGGATGGGGACGGGTGTGGTGCTCATTCCTGTAATCCCAGCGCTTTGGGAGGCTGAGGCGGGCAGATCATGAGGTCAAGAGATCGAGACCATCCTGGCCAACATGATGAAACGCCGTCTCTACTAAAAATACAAAAATTAGCTGGGCACAGTGGCGCATGCCTATGATCCCATCTACTCGGGAGGCTGAGGCAGAAGAATTGCTTGATCGCAGGAGGCGGAGATTGCAGTGAGCCGAGATCACGCCACTGCACTCCAGCCTAGTGACAGAGCAAGACTCTGTATCAAAAAAAAAAAAAAAAGGTGAAGATGGACAGCCACCTCCCTGTGTTGTCACACCAACCCTTACCCCTTGTCACTAGGCCCTCAAGTTACAGAGCAGGGCCTTTCCCTCTATTTTGCTAAAGGGCGGGTACCGGGTAATGATGACGCTGGGACCTCACTGAATGATGCCCAGGCTGAACCATTGTTTCCTCATTTGCTTTAAAAACCGAAACATTGTTGGTGTGGTTGCTAAAAAGAGGAGCAGGCAGCTGGGGCTGGGGAAGTACCTGCGGGTCAGTCTGGCCTCCCCGTCTTGGCTGCCTCCCGACTTCTGCTCCGATTCTTGCCAACCAAGTCCTGCTAACTAAACTCCTAAGAGACTGACTGATAAATCATTCATTCGTTCAACAAATACTTGAACACCTATTTGGTTGCAGGCACCATTCCAGGCCCTGAGAATTTGGCGAGGCCTGGAAACACACCCTCCTGTATCTTACGTTCTAGTTGGGGTTGATAAAAATAAACACATTCAGTGGTTATGCCTGTTATCCCAGCACTTTGGGAAGCTGAGGCCAGAGGATCAGTTGAGCCCAGGAATTCAAGACCAGCCTGAGCAACACAGTGAGACCCCATCTCTACAAAATAAAAACTTTCTTTTTTTGAGATGCGGTCTCACTCTGTCGCCCAGGCTGAAGTGCAATGGCTCGATCTCAGCTCACTGCAACCTTCACCTCCTGGGTTCAGGAAATGCTCCCACCTTAGCCTCCCGAGTAGCTGGGATTACAGACGTTCACCGCCACACCTGGCTAATATTTTTGTATAAAAATTTTTTTTTCTTAATTAACTGGGCATGGTGGGTGGTGCACCTGTGGTCCCAGCTACTTGGAAGGCTGAGTTGGGAGGACTGCTTGTCCCGGAAGGTGAGGCTGCAGTGAGCTGTAATTGTAACACTGCACTTCAGCCTGGGTGACAGAGTAAAGAAAGTACATTCTGCCGGGCACGGTGGCTCAAGCCTGTAATCCCAGCACTTTGGGAGGCCGAGGCGGGTGGATCACAAGGTCAAGAGATCGAGACCATCCTGGTCAACATGGTGAAACCCCGTCTCTACTAAAAATACAAAAAATTAGCTGGGCATGGTGGTGCGTGCCTGTAATCCCAGCTACTCAGGAGGTTGAGGCAGGAGAATTGCCTGAACCCAGGAGGCGGAGGTTGCGGTGAGCCGAGATCGCGCCATTGCACTCCAGCCTGGGTAACATGAGTGAAACTCCGTCTCAAAAAAAAAAAAAAAAAAGAAAGTACATTCTATAGTATGTTAGAATGTTCTAGAGAGTAGCAAGCAGGGTAGAAGGAAAGGGAATGCAGGGCAGGTAGAGGAAGGGAGTGCAGTGTTTGGGGAGGGGCCATGCAGCAAGGACCCAAAGGAGCTAACAGCAGGAGGTACCTGGGCAGGGACCCAGTGTGGCGGAGCACAGGAAGCAAGGTGCAAGCGTGTTGAATGAGGCCAGAGGCGCGGCGTGGGGTTCACTGCGGAGGGCCCTGTGGGAGGCAGCCGTGGGAGGTTTGGAGGGGAAAGCGCAATCTGATTGGCCCTTGATGAGATCACTTGGGGAGGAGATCAAAGGCAAAATCCAAGAGAGGCATTAGGCGACCCTGGAGATCCAGGGAGAGACTGGGCATGCGGGAGAGGCTGGGAGATAGGGTGGATGTGATTCTGGAAGCCAACAGCAGCCGCTGGCAGATGGCATGAGATAGGGTGGGATGAGAACACCCATGAAAGATGGCGCCAAGCCAGCTGCAGTGGCTCATGCCCGTAATCCCAGCAGCACTTTGGGAGGCTGAGGCGGGCAGATCACCTGAGGTCAGGAGTTTGAGACCAGCCTGACCAGTATGGTGAAACCCTGTCTCTACTGAAAATAAAAAAATTGGCCAGGCGAGGTGGTTCACTCCTGTAATCCCAGCACTTTGGGGGGCCGAGGCAGGCAGATCATGAGGTCAGGAGATTGAGACCATCCTGGCCAACATGGTGAAACCCAGTGTCTACTAAAAAAATACAAAAATTAGCTGGGCATGTCGGTGTGCACCTGTAGTCCCAGCTACTTGGGAGGCTGAGGCAGGAGAATTGCTTGAACCCGGGAGGCAGAGGTTGCAGTGAGCCAAGATCGTGCCACTGCACTCTAGCCTGGTGCCTGGTGACAGAGCGAGACTCTGTCTCAAAAAAAAAAAAGAAAATACAAAAATTAGCTGGGTGTGGTGGCACATGTCTATAATCCCAGCTACTCAGGAGGCTGAGACAGGAGAATCTGTTGAACCTGGAAGGTGGAGGTTGCAGTGAGCCGAGATTGTGCCACTGCGCTCCAGCCTGGGCAACAAGAACTCTGTCTAAAAACAAAACCAAGATGGCACCAAGGTCCTTGGCCCACCTAGAAGGACTGGCTAAATAAAGTGCAGCCTGACGCCAGCACAGTCTGTAGCCAAAACAGCTTCGGTGGGAGCGGAAAGCGGGCACCAGTGAAGGAACCAAGGAATCGGGATGTTAGAAGGACGATCTCGGTGTAGGTTGGGTTTTTTGTTTTGTTTCATTTTGCTTTCGGACGCAGGTTTCATTCGGTCACTGAGGCTGGAGTGCAGTGGCATAGTCACCACTCACTGCAGCCTTGACCTCCAGGGCTTAAGCAGTCCTCCTGCCTCGGCCTCCCAAGTATCTGTGACTACAGGCATATACCGTCACACCCAGTTAATATTTAATTTTTTTTTTAAGACAGGGTCTTGCTCTGTTGCCCAGGTTGGAATGCAGTGGCACAATCTCGGCTCACTGCATCCTCCATCTTCCAGGCTCAAGCCATCATCCTGCCTTAGCCTCCAGAGTAGCTGGGACTCCAGGCATGCACCACCATGCCCAGCTAATTTTTGTATTTTTTTTGGAGACAGGGTTTCGCTGTGTTGGCCAGGCTCGTCTCAAACTCAAGGTCAAGTGATCCACCCGCCTGGGCCTCCCAAAATACTGGGATTACAGGCACGAGCCACCCTGCCCAGCCTAATCTTTTTTGTAGAGATCGGGTCTTCCTATTTTGCCCAGGCTGGTCTTGAACTCCTGTCCTCAAGCAATCCTCCCTCCTTGGCCTCCCAAAGTGCTGGGATTATAGGTGTGAGCCACCATGCCTGTGTATTTTGAAATCCCCAAGAATTCTGGCAAGTGTAGTGTTAAGCATGGTAGGAACCACGGACAGGCATCTTCAAGGAGGGATGCGTATCGGTAGATAACTGTAACCCAGAAGGCAAAGTGGAATGTATTTGAAGACATATCTGTTGTTTAGCAAGAGGGAGGGGAAAGTTTAGGGAAGGAGAAATGTCAAGAGGATGTTGTCCCCCTTTGTCCCTGCCCAGTGCCGTGAAGGCTGCCAGGATCCACGTCGCCAGGACAGCTGAAGGGGTAGACAGTGCACTTGGAGGAGGGACCCGGTTTCCATCAGACGTAGAGGATGGAGGATGCTGCTTGGAAGGTCGAGGACACAGGGGATTTTGATTCTGGCTGAGCCTACAGTCCAAAGGGCACTGAAGAGGCCAGGCATGCTGGCTCATGCCTATAATCCAGCACTTTGGAAGGCCAAGGCAGGCGGATCACTTGAGGTCAGAAGTTCAAGACCAGCCTGGCCAACATAGTGAAACCCCATTTCTACTAAAAATAAAAAAAAAAATTAGCCGGGTGTGGTGGCAGGAGCCTATAATCCCATCTACTCAGGAGGCTGAGGCAGGAGGATCACTTGAATCTGGGAGGTGGAGGTTGCAGTGAGCTGGGATGGTGCCACTGCCTTCCAGCCTGGGCAACAGAGTGAAACTTCATCTCACAACAAAACCGGAACAAACAAGGCTGGGCATGGCGGCTCATGCCTGAAATCCCAGCACTTTGGGAGGCCGAGGTGGCCAGATCACCTAAGATCGGGAGTTCCAGACCAGTGTGGCCAATATGGTAAAACCACATCTCTACCAAAAATGCAAAAATCAACCTGGCATGATGGTGCCACCC
>NW_016107351.1:5073946-5076281 GCF_001604975.1 Cebus imitator | reverse complement strand
AAAAAAAAAAAAAAAACAGCAAAAGACAACCAAAAAACAACAGCAACAACGAAGGAAACACAGTCTCTGACAGTGCTGGAAGCTGAATTCCAAGGCCCAGAGTCTGAGGCTGGGTCCTCCCCAGGCCCTGCGGGAGCACCTGCTCCTGGCTCCTCCCCTGTTTCTGGGGATGGCCTCCCTCACTGCGGTTTCCTTGTGAGTGTCCGGGTCCTTTCATCTTCTTATCAGGCCCCACCCTATCCAGCATGAATTACTGGAGTTAATATTTAACTTGAGAGAGGGCAAAGCCATCTGTAAAAACCTGATTTCCAAATATGTTCCCGTGGGCAGGTCCTGGGGATCACCACTGGAACCTGTCTTTTTGGAGGACATAATTCAACCCTCCACGGATGGTGGCTTATTCAAAATCAGATCCCCAGGCCCCTCCCTGGGCCTAATCAATTGCAGCCTCCAGGGTTGGAACTGGAATTTCCAAGCTTCCTGTTGTCACGGAGACCAGTCTGGAGTGGGGTGGTGCAGCCTGGAAGAAGCTTGGAGCCACGCTGGGCACCAGCACTGTGTCTGGGCCTGAATGTGAGCCCTCGGCCGTTTCCCTGCAGAGGCCGCGCAGCCCAGCCTGGGCATGGCTTAGCTTCCGTCCCGAGGGCAGCCGTGTCGTCACTTTATCAAATTTTGAGTGTGCCATCCCATTGTTCAAATGCTCTCGCACAGCAAATGAATTTTATTTATTTATTTGCTTACTTACTTGAGACAGGGTCTTGCTGTGTCACCCAGGCTGGAGTGCACTAGAGTGATCACAGCTGACTAAAGCCTCCACCTCCTAGGCTCAAGCAATCCTCCGATGTCAGCCTCCTGAGTGAGTAGCTGGTACACACCCCCATGCCAATTTTTTTTTTTTTTTTTTTTTTTTGAGACAGGGTCTTACTTTGTCACCCAGGCTGGAATGCAGTGGTAGGGTCTTGACTCACCGCAGCCTCAACCTCCCAGGTTCAAGAGATCTTCCCAACTCAGCCTCCTTAGTAGCTGGGACTACAGGCATGTGCCACCACACCTGGCTAACTTTTCTACTTTTAGTAGAGATGGGGTTACGCCATGTTGCTCAGGCTGGTCTCAAACTCCTGGGCTCAAGGGATTCCCCTGCCCCAGTCTCCCAAAGCTCTGGGATTACATGCATGAGCTACTACGCCCAGCCAACCAGAGAATTTTAAATTAAATGATAGGCCAGGCATGGTGGCTCATGCCTGTAATCCCAGCACTTTGGGAGGCTGAGGTGGGTGAGATCACTTGAGCTCAGGGGTTCAAGACCAGCCTGGCCAACATGGTAAAACCCCGCCTCTACTAAAAATGAAAAATTAACCAAGCACAGTGGCATGCACCTGTAATCCCAGCTACTCAGGAGGTTGAGGCAGAAGGATCACTTGAAACAGGGAGGCAGAGGTTGCAGTGAATTGAGATCTTACCACTGCACTCAGGCCTGGAGGACAAAGCAAGACCCTGTCTCGAAGAAAAAAAAATAATTTAAAAAAATAAATGAAAGACCATCCCTTATTGGCAGGCTAGCTCCATAAACTAAATAATCAAAAGGAAAAAAACCCACACAACTCTTGTCAGGATAAAAAGTGAATGTCCGCTTGGGCGCAATGGCTCACTCTGTAATCCCAGCACTTTGGGAGGTCAAGGGGGCGGAAAACCTGAGGTCAGGAGCTCAAGACCAGCCTGGCCAACATGGCAAAACCCCATCTCTACTAAAAACACAAAAATTAGCCGGGTGTGGTGGTGCATGCCTATAATCCCAGCTACTCAGGAGGCTGAGGCAGGACAATCTCTTGAACCTGGGAGGTGGGGGTTGCAGTGAACTGAGATCTCGCCACGGCACTCCAACCTGGGCAAGAGAGTGAGGCTCTGTCTCAAAAAAAGAAAAAAATAGTGAATGTCTCTGGCACAGTGTACTTTAAAAATGGTTCCTGTCTGTGAACTTATGCAAATCAAGCTTCTATTAATGAACACTGAAATGGAAATGAAGAAAGGGCAGTTTTTCTTTCTACTTTTATAAGTCAAGATCATTTCCCTTCACAAAAGGAGCAAAAAGAAAGGGCGATCACATGTCAGGCCTGGACTCTCACTTCCCCACGTGAAGCTTCTGGCCCCTGCGGCGGTCTTCGGACCATGAAGAGGAGGCCCCTGGAGGGTTAAATTGACTAAATTAATCAGCAGATATCTGCAAGAGGGCGCTCCTGAGGGTGCCTTCACCACCAGATTCAGCTGCACTTTCTGCAAAGATTTTCCATGAAAGCCGGTTTGGGGAAAAAAAAGTATTTCTTTTTTTTTTTTTTTT
>NW_016107351.1:5071445-5073501 GCF_001604975.1 Cebus imitator | reverse complement strand
ATGGTGAAACCCCATCTCTACTAAAATACTAAAAATACAAAATTTAACCAGGTGTGGTGGTGTGTGTCTGTAATCCCAGCTACTCAGGAGGCTGAGTTAGGAGAATCACTTGAACTCAGGGAGCAGAGGTTGCAGTGAGCCAAGATTGCACCACTGCACTCCAGCCTGCTGACAGAGTGAGCCTTCATCTCAAATAAATCAATGAATCAATGAAAGAATGAATGAGAGTTCTCATGAAGTTTTCAAAGAGGCACAAATGAGAAAATAATTGTTGGTGTCTGGGCAGCGCTGGGCAGGGGAAGACGTCCCGATTCTAGAAGGCTGCTGCCATTTGTTTAGACCAGCGTTGTCAGCCTCAGCACTCCTGACGCTGGAGGCCGGATGATTCTTCGTGGTGGGGCTGACGCGCACCGCAGGCTGTTTAGCGGCATCCTTGGCCTCCACCCACTAAATGCCAGCGGCAAGCCCCGTCTTTTTTTGTTTTTGTAGAGACGGGGTCTTGCTGTGTGGCCCAAGCTAGGAGTTTACCTCCCAATCTTGACAACCAAAAATGTCCCCAGACTCAAAGCTGCCCTGGAGGCAGAATGCCCCTGGTTGAGAGTTACTGGTCTGGAATGGGACGTGCTTAGTGGTCACACACTCCAGTTTGTTCGAGGCCTCTGCTCAATCAGCAGTTCCCTGACTGCAGGGTGGTTTCCAGAGCAGGCAGGCCCAGCAGAGCAAAAGCAACTCATGACATCTATGATGTTCAGATTTCATAGGCCCTTCTTCTACCCCTCCCCCAAGCACTGCCCAACCACACACTATTCTTTTTTTCTTTTTAATTTTTCTTTTGATTAAATAGGGGTGGGGTCTCACTATGTTGCCCAGGCTGGTCTGGAACCCCTGGGTTTAAGCATTCCTCCTGCCTCAGCCTCCCAAAGTTGGTATTACAGGCCTGAGCTACTGTGCCCAGCCAATACACACTATTCTATTTCTTTCTTCCCTCCTTCCTCCTTCTTCTCTTCCTTCTTCCTTCCTTCCTTCTCTCTTTTTTTTTTTTTTTTAAGATGGATGAGATAGAGTCTGGCTCTGTCCCAGGCTGGGGTACAGTGGCAAGATCTCATCTCACTGCAACCTCTGCCTCCCAGGTTTAATCGACTCTCCTGCCTCAGCCTCCCCAGTATCTGGAGTTACAGGCGCATGACACCACACTTGGCTAATTTTCTGTACTTTTAGTAGAAACAGGGTTTCACCATGTTAGCCAGGCTGGTCTTGAACTCCTGACCTCAGGTGATCCGCCTGGCTTGGCCTCCCAAAGTGCTGGGATTACAGGTGTGAGCCACCATGCCCGGCCTACACACTGTTCTTGAAATGCAAACAGGTCCCCACCATTGGTATAATACAACCCTCTCCCTCAAACCCCTATTCCAGAAACATTAAAAAAAATTTTGTTTTTCTTTTTTAAAATAAAGACGGGGTTTCACCATGTTGGTAAGGCTGGTCTTGAACTCCTGGCCCCAGGTGATTGCCCGCCTTGGCCTCCAAAGTGCTTGGATTACAGGTGTGAGCCACCATGCCCAGCCTCCAGAAACATTTTTGTTTAATTCTGACTACTGTCTTAAAGATCAGTAATGACAAGGCAGAGTGGCTTATATCTGTAATCCCAGCACTTTGGGAGGCCCACCTCAGGTGGGTGGATCACCTGAGGTCAAGAGTTTGAGACCAGCCTGACCAACATGATGAAACCCCATCTCTGCTAAAAATACAAAAATTAGCTAGGTGTGGTGGCAAGTGCCTGTAGTCCCTGCTACTTGGGAGGCTGAGACATGAGAATCAGGCTTGAACCCAGGAGGTGGAGGTTGCAGTGAGCTGAGATGGTGCTACTGCACTCCAGCCTGGGCGACAGAATAAGACTCTGTCTCTAAACAAATAAAAGTGGGCCAGGTGCAGTGTCTCACACCTGTAATCCCAGAACTTTGGGAGGCCAAGGCGGGCCGATCACCTGAGGTCAAGAGTTCGAGACCAGTTTGGCCAACATGGTAAAACCCCATGTCTAGTAAAAATACAAACATTA
>NW_016107351.1:5069643-5070915 GCF_001604975.1 Cebus imitator | reverse complement strand
AAAAAAAAAAAAATACACACATTAGCTGGGCGTGGTGGCAGGCGCCTATAATCCCAGCTACTCTGGAAGCTGAGGCACGAGAATCCTTGAACCTGGAAGGCGACAGTGCAAGACTCTATCTCAGAAAAAAAAAAGTGGTAATTCAGCAGCATGTAGTGCATTCACAATGCAATGTTGCATGACCACCACACTATCTAGTTCCCAGAGATTTTCATCACCCCGAAAGGAAACCCTGCACCCATCAGGCTTACTCTCCATTTCCCCCTCCCCTGGGCCCCAGTAACCAGTCTGCTTTCTACCTCTGCGGCTCTTCCTGTTCTGAGCTTTGCACACATGGAGTCAGGCAAGGGCTGCCCTTCACGTCTGCCCTTTTGTTTAGCGGAATGCTGTACGCATCCCTGCCGCAGCCTGCATCTGTGCTCATTTCTTTCTAAGGCTGAGTAAGATTCCTTATATGGATCAACCCCATTTACCTACCCATTTGTCAGTTGACAGACAGTTGGGCCATTTCCACCGTTTGGCTGCGGTGAATCACGCTGCCGTGAACGTGTGTGTGCAGGCATCTGTTTGATCCCTGTTTTCTATCCTTTGGTATATGTCTAGGAGAGGAATTGCTGGGTTGTATGGTAAGTCGGTTTAACTTTTTGAGGAAGGACTAAACCAGTATTTTCTTTCTTTGAGGTCTACTGGTTTATTTATTTATTTTTAGCTTTTAGGTTCAGGGGTGCACGTGCAGGTTTGTTTATATAAGTAAATTGCATGTTATGGGGGTAATGTTCCACCATCCAGGTAATCGGCATAGTACCCCTGATAGGTAGTTTTATTTTTTGAGACAGAGTCTCGCTCTGCTGCCCAGGCTGGAGTGCAGGGTCACGATCTTGGCTCAATGCAACCTCACCTCCCGGGTTCAAGCGATTCTCCTGCCTCAGCCTCCCGAATAGCTGGGACCACTGTTGCACACCAGCATGCCTGGCTAATTTTTGTATTTTTAGTAGAAACAGGGTTTTGCCATGCTGGCCAGGCTAGTCTCAAACTCCTGACCTCAAGTGACCCATCTGCCTGGGCTTCTCAAAGTGCTGGGATTACAGGTGTGAGGCACCGCCCGCAGCCAGATAGGTCAGTCTTTGATCTTCATGCTCCTTCCCATCTCTACCTTAAGTAGGCGTCGGTGTCTGCTGCTCCCTTCTTTGTGTCCATATGTACTCTGTGTTCACCTCCCACTTACAAGTGAGAATGTGCTAAACCCAGTATCTTTTTTTTTTTTTTTTTTTT
>NW_016107351.1:5058836-5069323 GCF_001604975.1 Cebus imitator | reverse complement strand
CCTCCGCCTCCTGGGTTCAGGCAATTCTCCTGCCTCAGCCTCCTGAGTAGCTGGGATTACAGGCATGCGCCACCATGCCCAGCTAATTTTTTGTATTTTTAGTAGAGAAGGGGTTTCACCATGTTGACCAGGATGGTCTCGATCTCTTGACCTCGTGATCCACCCGCCTCGGCCTCCCAAAGTGCTGGGATTACAGGCTTGAGCCACCGCGCCCGGCCCCCACCAGTATCTTCTTAAAGTGCTGGATCAATGTCGGTTTATTTCTTCCTCCTCGGATCTTTTCATCTCCCAGAAATCACCCCTGAGGTCTCCATTGCCTATGAAGTCCTGGAGGTTTTCCCCAAAAGCCGCCGGGTGCTCATAACCTGCCATGCACCGCAGGCGCCGCCGCCTGTCACCTACTCCCTCTGTGGAACCAAGAACATTAAGGTGGCCGAGAAGGTGGTGAAGACCCACGAGCCAACCTCCTTCAGCCTCAACATCACACTCAAGTCCAGTCCAGACCTGCTCACCTACTTCTGCCGGGCGGCCTCCACCTCGGGTGCCCACGTGGACAGTGCCAGGCTGCAGATGTACTGGGAACTGTGGTCCAGTGAGTGTGGTGGGGGGCACGGGGCTGAGGGGGCAGGTGAGGTGCAGATCAGCGGGGAGCCCCGGGAGTGGGAATTCTGAACTTTGCTGGGGATAGAAAGAGCCGGGGTGTGAGGATGTGGACGAGGACAGGCTGCCACCTCCAAGGCCACTCTCAGCTCCTTCGGGCCTTTTCTCAGGGCTTGCTGTCCCTGGCTGGGGACTATCAGGGCACAGTCTCCTGGCAGGGGCCTGAGGGCACAGTGGGAAAGAGCCCAACGGATGGCAGAAATGACTGGACCCCAGTTGTCAGCTGAATCTCAAGGTGATAAACTAGGCACGTTTGGCTGGGCACGAGTCTCAGCACTGTGGAAGTCCAAGGTGGGCTGATGGCTTGAGACCAGCCTGGGCAACACGGGAAAACCCCCTCTCTACTAAAAATACAAAGATGAGCCAGGCGTAGTGGGGTGCACCTCTAGTCCCAGCTACTCGGAGGCTGAGGCAGGAGAATTGCTTGAACACAGGAGGCGGAGGTTGCAGTGAGCTGAGATCGCACCACTGCACTCCAGCCTGAGTGACAGAGCAAGACTCTGTCTCCAAGAAAAAAAAAAGAAAAGAAAAAAGTTAGGCACGTTTTGTGCATTACTTCACTTGCTCTTCACTGCAGTGTCAGGGTGAGGTCTGGGACTCTGGGTCTGTAGCTATGAAAGCTAAAACTCGGGCAAGTTAGGAAAGTCGCCCCAGGCCACGTGGCTGGCAAGTGGACAAGGTGCTTTCAAACCCACCCAGACCCTGCCTTCTTCCTGTTTCCATCTTGATCGTCAGTCAGGTAACCTTCTTGGTGGGAGCCATGAGGTATGGGAACCCGGAAGTTGCCAGACCTAGGGTGGGATGAGGAAGCTCCCTATTCATTGTTTGCCCCACACCCTCAGAACACCAGGAAAAGACAGCCTAGGGGAGATGAGCCCAGGGTCTGCAATCCAACGGGTCCGGGGTTCAAATCCCTACACTTACTGCCTGGGATCTTGGGCAAGTCATTGGACCTCTGAGCTTCAACTGCTTTATCTGCAAAAGGAAAATAGTAACAGAGGCCGGTGAGGTGGCTCACACCTATATTCCCAGCACTTTGGGAGACCAAGGGGGTAGTTTGAGAACAGCCTGGACAACAGAGTAAGACTTGATGTCTACAAAACTTATTTTTTCTTTTTTTTAGACGGTGCCTTGCTCTGTCACCCAGGCTGGAGTGCAGTGGTGCGATCTTAGCTCACTGCAACCTGGGTTCATGCGATTCTCCTGCCTCAGCCTCCCGAGCAGCTGGGATAACAGGCCCCTGCCTCCATGCCTGGCTAATCTTTGTATTTTTAGTAGAGACAGGGTTTCACCATGTTGGCCAGGCCGTTCTCAAACTCCTGACCTCAAGTGACCCACCCGCCTCAGGCTTCTAAAGTGCTGGGATTACAGGCGTGAGCCACCACACCTGGCCTACAGCTATTTTTTTAAAAAATTAGTTGGGTGTGGTGGCTTATGCCTGTGGTAATAGCTACTTGGGAGGCTGAGGTGGATCATTTGAGCCCAGGAGTTGGAGGCTGTGGTGAGCGGTGATCACACCATTGCTCTCTAGCCCAGGCAACAAGACACGCTATTTCTAAAATAATACTAATAATAGGCCCTGCTCCAGAAGACCTATTTTTTTTTTTTTTTTGAGACGGAGTTTCGCTCTTGTTACCCAGGCTGGAGTGCAATGGCGCGATCTCGGCTCACCGCAACCTCCGCCTCCTGGGTTCAGGCAATTCTCCTGCCTCAGCCTCCTGAGTAGCTGGGATTACAGGCACGCACCACCATGCCCAGCTAATTTTTTTGTATTTTTAGTACAGACGGGGTTTCACCAGTTGACCAGGATGGTCTCGATCTCTTGACCTCGTGATCCACCTGCCTCGGCCTCCCAAAGTGCTGGGATTACAGGCTTGAGCCACCGCGCCCGGCCAGAAGACCTATTAAATGGAAGCCTTTTAGTAGGTGGCAAGGGTGGAGTTTATTACTAATCAGTAAGAATATCTAGAGCATTAGGCTCAAGGCCTGGGGGATTCTAGAATCTTCATGACAGTTCATGTCCTGAAGTACTTGCCTTTCGGTAAAGAAGATGACTGAGGCCGGGCGCGGTGGCTCACGCCCATAATCCCAGCACTTTGGGTGGCTGAGGTGAGTGAATCATGAGGCCAGGAGTTTGAGACCAGCCTGGCCAACATGGTGAAACCCCATCGCTACTAAAAACACAAGAAATTATCTGGTAATGGTGGTGGGTGCCTGTAATCTCAGCTACTCAGGAGGCTGAGGCAGGAGAATCACTCAAACCCTGGAACCAGAGGTTGCAGTGAGCCGAGACGGCGCCACTGCACTCCAGCCCAGGCCACAGAGCGAGACTCTGTCTCAAAAAAGAAAAAAAGCCAGGCGCGGTGGCTCAAGCCTGTAATCCCAGCACTTTGGGAGGCCGAGAGGCGGGTGGATCACGAGGTCAAGAGATCAAGAACATCCTGGTCAACACGGTGAAACCCCGCCTCTACTAAAAATACAAAAAATTAGCTGGGCATGGTGGCGCGTGCCTGTAATCCCAGCTACTCAGGAGGTTGAGGCAGGAGAACTGCCTGAACCCAGGAGGCGGAGGTTGCGGTAAGCCGAGATCGTGCCATTGCACTCCAGCCTGGGTAACATGAGTGAAACTCCGTCTAAAAAAAAAAAAAAAAAAGAAAAGACTGAATGAATAGTGACAAGATAAACTTTACGTAAGACATGTACAGTAAAAAATTACTCATTGTTTATCTGAAATTAAAATTTAACTGTATTTTTATTTGCTAAGTCTGGTGCTACACAAGAATAAACCAGGCTGGGCGTGGTGGCTCACGCCTGTAATCCCGGCACTTTGGGAGGCTGAGGCAAAAGATAGCTTGAGCCCAGGAGCTCAAGACCAGCCTGGCCAACATGGTGAAACCCCATCTCTACAAAAATTGCAAAGATTAGCTGGATGCGGTGGTGCGCGCCTGTAGTCCTAGCTACTCGGGAGGCTGAGATGGCAGAATTGCTTGAGCCAGGGAAGCTGATGTTGCAGTGAGCCTAGATCGTGCCATTGCACTCCAGTCTGGGTGACAGAGCAAGACCCTGTCTCAAAATAAAATAAAATAAGATAAAACCAAATGTGAAATTTTGTGGTACACAAGGCAGGTAAAGCAGCAGCCCAGAAACAAGGTGGAGGGCAAACTTTGGAAGGCAGCCTGGAGGAGGCCGCAGTCTCCCCTAAGCTCATTAGGTATTTGGTAATGCAAAGAACTTACTGGGGAGTTCATACCGCCCAGACATGCCTGTGCTGCCTTCTCCCACCCTGCCAGAGCCACTGTCTGAGCTGCGGGCCAACTTCGCTCTGTGGGACAGAGGGTCAGGCCCCAGGGTGGAGGTGTCGTGCCAGGTGTCCTCGGGCAGCCCACCCATCACCTACAGCCTGGTCGGGAAGGATGGACAGGTCCACCTGCGGCAGAGACCACGCCACGGGGAGCCTGCCAATTTCTCCTTCCTACCGAGCCAGACATCAGACTGGTTCCAGTGCCAGGCTGAAAACAACATCAGTGTCCAGCACAGCGCCCTCACGCTGGTGCCCCCAGGTGAGACAGCCCTTGGATTTCCAGAGGGGCAGCTGGTGCTTCTGTGCTGCAAGGGTGCTAGTGTCCAAGAGGCAGGTCGGTGGGAGGTGGGACAGCTCTACCTGACACTGCCAAGAGCAGAGAGGGCACAGAAGGCAACCATGCCCACCCTGGCCCCTGCCTAAAGCACGCCCAACCCAGCTGCCTCCACCCCCTGCCCAGGAGAGTTGCCCGAGGCAGCTGCCATCGTGCTGGCTGGCAGCCTTGCTTCCATTGCGGCTGTCACGTCCGGGATGCTGGGCTGGACCTTGTGGACCAGGTAGGGAATGGGTGCTGGGCACAGGGAGGAGGGAGGACTGCTGATGGCCTGAGAGGTCCAGCCGGGCCCTGGCTGGGGAGCTAAGGCGGTGGGCTTGCAGGGCAAGGCTGTGGCCAGGGCAAAGAAGGACTGTCACCGCTTACACACGACTCAAAGACCTTTATGAAGGCATACTGTGAGTCACGTGCCTGCTGAGGCTTGCCCATTCAAGGCATTATCAGACCCTGGCCAGTGCTCCCAGCTGCCCCGTAACGGAGTCCGCTGGCCCCTTGAGAGGGACACTCTCCTAAGTTCTTTTTTGTTTTTTGAGACAGAGTCTCACTCCATCACCCAGGCTAGAGTGCAGTGGCATAATCTGGCTCACTGCAACCTCCGCCTCCCAAGTTCAAGCAATTCTCATGCTTCAACCTTCCAAGTAGCTGGAATTACATGTGTACACTACCATACCCGGCTAATTTTTATATTTTTAGTAGAGATGGGGTTTCCCCATATTGGCCAGGCTGGTCTTGAACTCCTGAGCTCAGGTGATCTGCCTCCCAAAGTGCTGTGAGCCACCATGCCCGGCCTCACCTAAGTTTTTTATGGGGTCTGAGCAGGAATACGGGATTGATGCCTCCAGGAGAGCGAGGTGGACCAGGAGCTCCTGCCTTCTGTGAGAGCCACATTGTGCAATCTTTCCCGGGTAGAGGCAAGAGGCTGGGGTCCAGCCTCCTAGGGTCCCCTCTCCAAGGCCATGGCTGTACTGACGTGTAAGGTGACCGGGGCCTTTGTGGTGTCTGAGCACAGGCACCGCAGGCCTGTGTCCCCCGCAGGTCTGGCCTTGGTGGTGGCCAGCCCTGCCTCTGTGAAGTCACTTCTTTGTTTGGAGCTGTGTCTTGGTTCTCATCCTCTGCTTGTGGCCAGCCCCTTCCGTGGCTCTGCCAAGAATCTGTCCTTGTCACTCTCCTGTCTCACTTCTGGGTCCCTTCCTGCCAAGTCTGTTCTTACCAGGAGCCAGACTGATGGGTGAACCCTGTCTCACTAAGCCTCGGTTTTTCCTTCTGTAAAATGGTATACAGCCTTAATTTAGTGGGGTGAGTAAGCCTCATGCCTCTCATGCTGGGGCACTAATGTGCCTAGCACCATAAAACTCCCAGAGGCAGGCCAGGCACAGTGACTCACGCCTGTAATCCTAGTACTTTGGGAGGTTCAGGCAGGCGGATCACCTGAGGTCAGGAGTTCAAGACCAGCCTGGCCAACATGGTAAAACCCCGTCTCTACTAAAAATACAAAATTAGCCAAGCGTGGTGGCATGTGCCTGTAATCCCAGCTACTCGGGAGACTGAGGCAGGAGAAGTGCTTGAACCCAGCAGGCAGAGGTTGCAGTGAGCTGAGATCGCACGATCTCGGCCTGGGCAAAAAGAGTGAAACTCCACTCAAAACAAACACTCCCAGAGGCCTCGGGAGGGGATGGCTGGGAGGTGAGCCTGCCTGAGCTAAGTCTTTACTGCTTTGTCATCAAGGTCGTGACCAGAAGATGCAGGACTGCCAAGGCCTCTGGAGTGCCCATCCTTGCCTTGCTGCCCTGCAGGAGCACCCACCGTCTGAAGGGGAGCCTGGAGGGTTTTCAGGGTAGGGAATGGGGAGGTCAGAGGACACAAAGCAGCAGCCATATAGAATGAGCTGTCCAGAGAGCCAAGCACGACAGGACCGTGGACCATCAGAATGTACCGTCTGGATTTCGAATTCATGCGAAATGAGTGTGTTTTAGTGGCTCTTGCCACAAAAACAAAAAAATGGGTAACTATAAGAGGTGGTGGATATGTTAATGTGCTTCACTATCGGAATCTTTGTGCTGTCTATATAAATTCCGTAATGTCAGGTTGTCTACCTTAAATGAACAAAAGAACATTTATTTTAAAAAAAGAAAAAAGAGGCCCGGCACAGTGGCTCACGCTTGTAATCCCAACACTTTGGGAGACCAAGACGGGCAGATCAAAAGGTCAGGAGTTCGAGACCAGCCTGGCCAACACAGTGAAACCCCATCTCTACTAGAAATACAAAAATTAGCTGGACATGGGGGCACGGGCCTGTAATCCCAGCTACTCAGGAGGCTGAGGCAGGAGAATTGCTTGAACCCAGGAGGCGGAGGTTGCAGTGAGCCCAGCACCACTGCACTCCAGCCTGGGCAACAGAGCTAGACTCTGTCTCAAAAAAAGAAGAAAAGAAAAAAAGAAAAGAAAAGAGCCTGCCAGCTGGGATTCTTGGACCCCTGGTGGCCTTCAGCAAATGTGGACAGCGTTGGTGTGAGGGCTTGAGGAGGATCACAGAAAGGGGGTGGTCTGTGTGGCCCTGTCTTCGCCACTGAGGTGCTGCCACATCTCTGCAGGTGTGGGGAGAGAGACACTGACACACTGGGAAAAGGCCCAGCCCCCCACATGCCTGCTCCCCTCTTCCCTGGAGGGGCACCCCACCTCCTCGTGGCCCAGAAGTCTGGTTCAACTCTCCCGTGGTCCAGCTCACCTGGGTGGACTCTGAGCCTCAACCTGGCACACCTGCTCTTGTTAATCTGCACCTGCAACTAACAAGGGGGGTCTGGAATTCTTCCGGGCTCAGTCAGCCTGTGACCCCACACCTGTCTCTACAGTCTCCACTCCCACTCCAACACGCAGAGCCTGCCCCAGCCTTCCCTGCACTGGACCCTCTGTACCGGTTTTTCTTGGGATGGAGGTGGAGACAGATGGAAGCAAGAGGGGGCTGGAACTGGATTAAACTTTGCTCCCGGCCCATCGCCCTGAAAACTTCCTTTTGGTTTGCACGCTGCCCTCTTTTTTTTTTTTTTTGATACAGGGTCTTACTCTGTCACCCATGCTGGGGTGCAGTGGGTGCAACCTCTGCCTCCTGGGCTCAGGCGATTCTCCCACCTCAGCCTCTGGAGTAGCTGGGATTAGTAGCTGCCACCACACCCGCTGACTTTTGTTTTTGTTTTTTGAGACAAAGTCTCCTCTGTCGCGCAGGCTGTATTACCTGTCTGTAATCCCAGCTACTCTGGGATTACAGACATGCGCCACCACGCCCAGCTAATTTTTTTTGTATTTTTAGTAGAGACAGGGTTTCGCCATATTACCCAGTCTCGAACTCCTGACCTCAGGTGATCCACCCGCCTCAGCCTCCCAAAGTGCTGCGAATACAGGCGTGAGCCAGGGCGCCCGGCCTTGCACACCATCTTAGGTGTGAAGCCGCACGGCCCTTCACAGCCTTGGGGCTCCGCCCAGACCAGGAGGAATGGGGACGGGGTCTTTGACCCCGCCATAGGTTCAGCCCCAGAGAGGAGGAAAGAGTGGCAGGCCAGGCAGGAAGGGGTCTCCAGGGTGTGGCCTGGGTTTTTCAGTGGGATGGGGGAGGGGGTGCTTATGAGCCTGGGTGGGTTCTTGGAAGGTGGTGGGCTTCCTGGAGGAGGCGGCGGGAGGGCAGGGGCAAAGAGGGTGAGCGGTCCTCCGTCCGTCCCTCTTCCTGGGGTACTCTTTCTGGTTGTGCGGCGGCCGGCGTAGCCGGGGGAGGAGACCCCCGACCCGGAGGTGGGGTGGACACAGGTGCTCCGCGGCCAGAGCCCCTCCCGGCCGCTAGAAGCGCAGTCCCGAGGCCCGCTCGTTGCTCGTGAGGGCCGCACTTTGCCCTCGGTCCCTGGCGGCGCCTGGCCACGCCCCCGGAGGGCGGGGCGGGGCGCGGCGCCGGCAGGTTTCTCGGCGTTCCGCGGCGGCGGCGGCAGCGGCGACGGCGACATGGAGAGCGGGGCCTACGGCGCGGCCAAGGCGGGCGGCTCCTTCGACCTGCGGCGCTTCCTGACGCAGCCGCAGGTGGTGACGCGCGCCGTGTGCCTGGTAAGCCCGGGGAGAGAGGGCCGGGGCGCCCCAGGGACCCCCCCGCCCCGCCGCCAGGCCAGGCAGGGCCCCGAGCCCACGAGCGCGACAGGTGGCGGCGGCCGCGTCCCGGGCCTGGCGGCGGGGGGGGGCCGGAGTCCAGCGTCCCGAGCCCCGCCTTCTCGCCCTCCACAGTCGGTCCCGCTGTCCCCTCCGGGTCGTGGGGCCCGCCACCCACTCCACCCCCAGCCCCGCGCCCCGACGCGGGGTGCCCCGAGGCTCCGCAGGGAGCGGGCCCTTGCCCCGCTGGCAGTGGGAGGAGCTTGGGGGCAGCTCCAGGACAGGTGGCCCCGCACGCCCCGACTTCCAGCTTGGGGAGTTCACCAGCATGGGGCTTTCCGAAGCCACGTGGGTGAGGGAGGGGGCAGGGGGTGACCCCACGCCCTGAAACAGGGTCTGCTTCCCACTGGGAGCAGGCAGCTTCTCCCTCCCACCCGAAGTTGAGGGACCCCCAAGATGTACCTCCTCCTTATAAGCTGGGAAATACCTCCAAAACCAGGTTTTGGGGGGCCTGTTTTTGGATAGCTAGCGCTGACAGCGGGAGGAGGTGTCGTGAGGGGCAGACAGGCGGGCCTGCTGTACCCAGACCATGCCTGGGACTGGAGCTTCTGAGGCCTCCCAGGGCGCCCACACACCCTCCCAGCCAGGCTGTGGGGTCTGACCGCCTCTGTCCTGGGCTGTGCCCAAGAATCAGGTGCCCAGTGGGTCGGGATGGCAGTGCCAGGAGTCCTGGATGGGCACCCTGCTCCCAGCATCCCGGAGGTCTGGCTTCGTCTCCAGCTGGGGGCGGGGCCTGTGACTGCCAGCTCCAGAGCCCTATGGAGAGCTCCCTGGGATGGCTGGGGAGGACTGGCAGGGGAGAGGCCTGGGGCCATCCCAGAGGGAGCCTGATGCCCACAGACCTGTCGCACACCTGCTGAGGTGGAGCAGGCATGGGTGGTGCCCTTGAAGTCTAGGGAGGCGGCATGGGGCTCTTCCCAAGGGGCTGGAGCCCCCTACACTCACCCTGGGTTCTCCAGGGGCCTGAGTTCAGAGCTGTATCCACAGGCCTGAGTCAGGCCCCTTGGAGTGCCTTGTGCACCCAGGACCCTCTGTGGGATGGGAGACAGACTGGGCTCTCTCAACCAGGAGGGACCAGGGTGCCACAGAGACTGGAAGTCCTTGTGTGGAGACAGCTGTCCGGGCTGAACCAGGAAGGGATTAGAGGGGGTTCCAGGAGGTGTAGACACAGGGCACTGGCATGGCCTTCCCAAGAGGGCTTCCCTACCTTCACCAGGGTGTTCCGGCAGAGGCTGGGCGCTGTAGAAGTGACTTGGGCCGAAGGTGTTGGGGGCTGGCTGAGACTCTGTGGCTTGGTGGCCTGTCTTGTTTAAACCTCTTTCAAGGTGAGGTTGGGCTAGGGGTGGAAGGACTTCCCTTCATCCATCAGGTACCTAAGCAGGATGAGTCCTGCAGGGAGGCAGCTGGAGCAGGAGCTGCCCCAGTCTAGGTCCCTGCCCATTCCCCACCCCTCCCCCATCCAGGATTTACAGGGACAGGCTCCTGGTGCCGGGAGAGTCTGATCTCCGGGTGTCCCAGGAAGCACTTTACTCATCAGCTCACCTCCATAAGTACGGAGGGGCTGAGATGCCAGCCTCCAAAAGGGTACAGCAGGCCGGGTGAAGTGGCTTATGTCTGTATTTCCAACACTTTGGGAGGCGAGGTGGGCAAATCACCTGAGGTCAAGAGTTGGAGACCAGTCTGGCCAGCATGGTGAAACCCTGTCTCTACCAAAAATACAAAAATTATGGCTGGGCGCAGTGGTTCACACCTGTAATCCTAGCACTTTGGGAGGCCAAGGCAGGCAGATCACCTGAGGTCAGGAGTTCAAGACCAGCCTGACCAACATGGTGAAACACCGTCTTTACCAAAAATACAAAATTAGCTGGGCATGATGGCACATGGCTGTACTCCCAGCTACTTGGGAGGCTGAGGCAGGAGCATCGCTTGAACCTAGGAGACAGAGGTTGCAGTGAGCCGAGATCACGCCATTGCACTCCAAACTGGGCAACAAGAGTGAAACTCCATCTC
>NW_016107351.1:5032666-5058766 GCF_001604975.1 Cebus imitator | reverse complement strand
AAAAAAAAAAAAAAAAAGCAGGCATGGCGGTGGGCATCTATAATCCCAGCTACTCGGGAGGCTGAGGCAGAACTGCTTGAACCCGGGAGGTGGAGATTGCAGTGAGCTAAAATCACACCATCGCACTCCAGCATGGGCAACAAGAGGGAGACTCCATCTCAAAAAAACCAAAAGGGGACAGCAGTGGCGGGAGAGGCCAGCATCTGAACACCCCATCTGGGTCCCCACCGTGTGTGCCCCCAGCCCTAACAGATCCTCCCCTCCTGCAGGTCTTCGCCTTGATTGTGTTCTCCTGCATCTATGGCGAGGGCTACAGCAACACCCACCAGTCTAAGCAGATGTACTGCGTGTTTAACCACAACGAGGACGCCTGCCGCTACGGCAGTGCCATCGGGGTGCTGGCCTTCCTGGCCTCAGCCTTCTTCTTGGTGGTCGATGCGTATTTCCCCCAGATCAGCAGCGCCACTGACCGCAAGTACCTGGTCATTGGTGACCTGCTCTTCTCAGGTATCTGCCTGTAGCACCTCCATCTGATCCTGGGAGGTGACTAGGAGGGGGAGGCATTAACGCTAGGGCTCCTGGGTTGGAGGGGGTGTTCAGTGTCTCTGGGAGGGGCGGGGAGCAGCTCACTCCTTCAGGGCGTTTTTAGGAAAGGGTTTTCAGCTAGTGTTTCTCCTTGCTTGAATAGCACCAGCCCTGCCTGGAGTAGCTAGAAGCTGAGTGGAGCCCCAGCACACCCAAACAGATGGGCTTTGCCTCTTCCCCGTTGTCCCCTGGGCTGTCTGCTGGGACCCACTGTGCTGAGGCCCCAGTACAGGTGGGCTTTGGAGGTGGATCCCAGCTGGGCTTCCAAGTCCTTCCCTCCATGCTGTGGAGGCTCCCCGGAGGTTCCTGCCTAGGCCCTGCCCTACCTGCCCATGTGCCCTTCCAGAGTCCTGGAAAGCCCCTCCCCTTCCGTGGAACTGACACCCCACCCGTCCTCCCCCAGCTCTCTGGACCTTCCTGTGGTTTGTTGGCTTCTGCTTCCTCACCAACCAGTGGGCGGTCACCAACCCAGCGGACGTGCTGGTGGGGGCCAGCTCCGCGAGGGCGGCCATCACCTTCAGCTTCTTTTCCATCTTCTCCTGGGTAGGTGGGCCAGGGGCCGGTTCTTGGGTAAAGGGTGGTGGAAGGTGGGGTCCCCTACCCACCTGTACCTGTGTGCTCCCCCTGCAGGGTGCACTGGCCTTCCTGGCCTACCAGCGCTACAAGGCTGGCGTAGATGACTTCATCCAGAACTACGTTGACCCTACCCCAGACCCCAGCACTGCCTATGCCTCCTACCCAAGTGCATCTGTGGACAACTACCAACAGCCACCCTTCACCCAGAATGTGGAGAGCACCGAGGGCTACCAGCCGCCCCCTGTGTACTGAGGTGGCCTGGGTGGGCGGTGGGGTAGAGAGGGCCCTTCCCTCTGCCCTGAATGTTCCCAAGAGCCTCCTGGACCTGCCAGCCCCTCTCCTTGGCGTGTCACGTCCTGTGCAGCTGACACACAGCTAAGGAACCTCCCTGCCTGGGGGGCTGGCAGAGCCACACCCCAAGTGCCTGCGCCCAGGGCTTCAGTCAGTCACTCATTCCTCCAGGGCACTTTTAGGAAAGAGTTTTTAGCTAGTGTTTCTCCTTGCATTTAATGACCCCAGCCCCGCCTGGAGTGGCTAGAAGCCAGCAGGCACCCACATGCTACTGACCAGTGCCTTAGCTTTCCCCCAGCCCAGGTCAGGCTGTGGGAGCCACTGTTATCTGTGTTCTCTGCCAAAGACTCTTGGGGGGCCTTACACCTGCCCTGTGCATCGGGGCTGGGCCAGGCTCCTGCGTCCTCACTCAGGTTTGCTCCCACTATGCCCACTGCTGTATGATCTGGGGGCCAGCACCCTGGGCCAGTGGCCACTGGGCTGCCCCCCACGGTGTGGGGCAGGGCTAGTGCACACAGCACTTCCTCCTTGCTCCCACCCCTGGCAGCAGGGAAGGGCTTTGCCTGACAACACCCAGCTTTATGTAAATATTCTGCAGTTGTTACTTAGGAAGCATGGGGAGGGCAGGGGTGTCCCATGCCCCATGGCTCCCACTCTGTGCCGAATGTATTATAAAGCCTTGGGGGCGACGCCCGGCCCTGGGATGCTGTTTGGAGAAGGAATAAATGTTTTCTCATTCAGTCTCCATTGCCATTGGTTGTGCCAGAGCCTAGGGGTCGGAGGAAGAGACTCCACTCTGGGTACACCCTTAGGGGCTGGCTTTATGAAACTTGTATTTTACACAAGGCAGTGGCAGTGCACCCCCTCCAGCGTGCCTGGCTGGCCCCCTTTCAATCTGGGGTCGCATTCCGCACAAGCCTTTCATCCAGATCTTAAAATAGCAACTGTGCTCATCTTGTTTACAAGATTATTTTTCTGGCCTGTGGTGCCAGGGTCCTGCTGCTCCCTTCTTAGTGTTGGGGTGGGGGTACCTGGGAGTTGCCCGCTGAATGCCCCTTCCCTCTCAGCCCTTTCTTAGCACTGAATGAGGGGTACCATGGGTAAGGCCATGTTTCTGCCTTCCTCCAGGGTTCAGCACCTCTGGACCCTTCCTGGGACACAGCAGGGAGTGGGCTTGGCCATCCAGGCTGCCCCTCAGAGATAAGGCCCATCTCTGGAAGAGGTCAGGGCCCTAAAGCAACCCTGGCTTCCTCTTTTGAGCAATGACAGAGTTGTCAATGGCAAGTCCCGAATGTTTAAAAATCTCCGGTACAAAGTAGCAGGGCGCTGCTCCCAACCTCACCCGATGGCTTTGGCTTGGGACACATCACTAGCAAAGGGGAGAGGAAGGCTGTGGAGGCCCTGGCAGCAGTGACCCTGTCTGCCCAGGGTACACCCCACCCCAGCAATGCCTGAGCCCAGGTGAGCTGCCAACAGCCTGTCTCTGAGGCACAGCTGAGAGGTGTCTTGACTCCTGAGCTACCCAGAGTGTGTTTCACAAAAACTGACCTCGAAGCCCCAGCAGGCAGGTATGTGCCTCGTCCTTCTGGCTGGCCTCTGGGCTCCCCTGTGCACCCATTTTTGTCCTGACACTGGCCCAGACAGGAAAGCAGATGATGTTCCCCTTAGGACACGCCCCATGATCATTTCTCAGTTAACCAGCTGTGGTTACAAGATCAGTGTTACTACAACAAGATCTGGGGGCCAGGCCTGGTGCCTCACACCTGTAATCCCAGTACTTTGGGAGGCCAAGACAGGCAGATCACTTGAGATCAGTTGTTCAAGACCAGCCTGGTCAACATGGTGAAACCCCATCTCTACTAAAAATACAGAAATTCGCCAGGTGTGGTGGCACACACCTGTAATCCTGCCTACTCGGGAGGCTGAGCGGGGAGAATCATTTGAACTGGGAAAGCAGAGGCTGCAGTGAGCTGAGACTGCACCACTGCACTCCAGCCTGGGTGACAGAGAGCCTATCTCAAAACGAAACAAAAAGATCTGGAAGAAAATCCCCACCCACATCAAGTTGGCGCTGTCCATGAGACCCGGGGAAACCCAGCTTAAAGAGAAATGATTGTCCACCAACCAGTGAATTTTAAATTAGTTAATTTCATACACGACAGCGGAGACGTTGACCCTTCCCTCTCCCCACGAAGAGACAAGCACCTACGATCCAAGTCCCAGCAAGGCTGGTGCCACCCATGTGAAAGATGCTGTCATTCCTGTGGAAACCATCACCGGAGATAGGAAGGGTTTTGAGCCCAAAAGGAAGCAAGAGGGCATGAGTCCAGGCCATCCTCAGGGAGGGCAGGGGCCCATCCCAGGCAGAGGGGCCTAAGCCTCTATGGCCTAAAGCTTAAAGATGCTGGCGCAAGCTTCCCAGGGAGAACAGAAACTAAGCAGTGAAAGCCACAGAGGGGAAGAAGCAGGCTGATGTCAACAGCGTGTGGCTGTCCCTCACCCCAAGCAGGGGGAGTGTGCCAGATCCCAGGTCACCAGGCAGGGCCAGCTCCAGCCTGGGCAACCATCCCAGCAGGCAAGAGGGAAGCTAAGCAGGCTGGTGGGCAGGAGAGGAGAGAGCACATGGCAGGTGGGGCAGCCGCAAAAAGGAGACTTCCCAAAGGCGAGGTGTGGTCACCCTCCTGGTGCAGCCAGGCAGCATGGAGAGCAGTGCCCACTAGGCGGCAGCAGCTGGAAGAGAGTGGGCAGCCCTTCCAGGCCCCTCAGTTGGTGGAGCTACATTGCAGAATCTGCTGCGGGGCAAAGAGCTTCCTGGCAGCCGAGGCCTCCCCTGGCTTTCCTGGCATGGGGCAGTTCTCTTTGTTGTCCAGCCCGGCAGGCTGGCCTGAGGCCTTCTTGAAGTAGCAGAGGCGACACACAGAGTGATATTTGTCTGCTCCCCCAATCACTTCGACCTAGCCGCAGGGACAGAAGATGGATGAAGGGCTGGGACAGGAAGGAGACAGAGCCACACCCCCACCGTGCCAGCCCGCAGGGAAGACAGGTGGAGCTACCTCCTTTTCGGTGCCAAGCCTCTTGGTGTAGGCGGCTTCCCGGAAGCACTCCATGCATACTGCGGTCAGCTTCACCACGCTCTCGGCCAGAGGCACCAGGTTCAGGATGGTCCCGAATGCCTGCACTCCCATGGAGAGACAGTGGGCGCTCAGATACCTCACCAGGCGAGGTTTTCTTTTAAACCCTTTGATTCACAAGCACTGAAGCCAGGAAAGTTTGCTCTGACCGTAGTCCTCCCCCCAACCCCTAGAGCACCATGCCCGGCTCTGTCCCCTTGCCAATTCAAACCACCTGCCGCAACAGATGGCACCTGGTCTGCGCAGACCAGGGAGTCCCTAGGCTCAGGCAAGGCCTGGTCTGAGCAGCTCGGCTGTGCCCCTGCAGTGGCTGGGCCCTGGCCACCCGGGGCTGGTGTCTCTGTGCACTGTCCTGTGCCCACCCAGAAGCCCCCTCCCCTCCTGGATCCAAGCTCCAGACCTGGATCAGACCCCTTACCTTCCTCTGGAAGGTCCCGTCCAGTGCAGCCACAATGACCGTCTTCCCGGCGTTGGCCATGGCCTCACAGAACTCCACAATGTCAGGGAACTGGAAAGGGCAGGTGGAGACAGAGCGTGAGAGCTTCCACCCCAGCAGCAGCTCCCTGAAGCCCCAGCAGAGACGCTGCCAGATCTGACAACTCCCGACATTCATCCTGGAGCAACTCTAACTCTTCCATGAGGCTCCCCGGGCCGGGGACTGTCCATCTGCATGCCCTCCCAGCAGACGACAGGCACATCCACAACTGCCCAGCCCCTTCCCCCTGCAGCCAGCTTCTGCGCCAAGTCCAGGTGCCCAGGACTCAGCATCAGACGTCCACACCTCCTGTGCTGTTTAACACTGCAGGGGCCAAAGGCTGGGGCCAGACACCTGCTGCCTGGGGCTCGGACACTGCTCGGAATCTGTGTGACCTTGGCAGTGAGTTAACATCTCTGAACCTGTTTCCTCTTCACTAAGAGATAGCAAGAAAGGTCCTGTTGTGTAAGGACAGAAGGCACCAAGTTATACACATGCACTTCAGCGAGTAGCTGGGCTTTTCGTGCTCTTGCCCCCCCCCCCCCTTTTAAACAGGCAATGTGCCTTGAGAAGGGGTAGGGGACCTACTGGCCATTTACAGAGCAGGATGACACAGCACAGCCTTCTAAATACAGGGCCGGCACAGAGCACATTTACTGCCTACATCAAATTTCACTTTGGCCCAGGGAGAAGCTGAAACTCTAGCAAGTGCTTTGGTGAGTCTCATCAATCAGTCATATTGCTTTTAGCTGGTTGAGTTCACATGTCCAGACTGGCCTTTGGGTTGGCTGAAGCGGGGATGTTCCTGTCCTTGGGTGCAGGTCTCTCTCCCAGAGCCCCTCACGCTTTCCTCAGCCCAAGTACTGAGGTTTGAGGTTATTAAGACGTGAGGGCTTAGCAAGGCGAGGACTAGGGGATAGCCAGGAAAATTCCCGTGGGATCCAGGCGAAGCCCGACTGGACTGACTGTGCTCAGCAGACTGCAGGGGCCTCTAGAAAGGAAACCCAGAGACTCCAGCACGCTGGGCCCTCCCCCGCCATGCACGTGTTCCCTCTTTTTCTCTGAGGACTCATCACGTGTCACAAAAATGCAGCTCCCAGTCTCGCTCCCCATTGCCCAGGCTGGAGGACAGTGGCTCAACCATGACTCACAGCCTGGACCTACAGGGCTCAGCGGAAGCTCCCACCTCAGCCTCCCAACTAGCTGGGACTACAGGTATGTGCCACCACATCTGGCTAATTTTTGTATTTTTGGTAGAGGCAGGGTTTCACCATATTGCCCGGGCCGGTCTCAAATTCCTAGTCTCAAGCGATTTGTGTGCCTCAGCTTCCCAAAGTGCTGGCGTAACAGGCGTGAGCCACTGTGCCAGACTCTAACTTTTTCCAGATTAAACTTATGAAGTCTCTAATCCAAAAGGCTCCAAAACCTGAAACTTTTTGAGTGCACACCACAAGTGGAAAATTTCACACCTGACCTTATGGGACAGGTCACATTCAAAACTCTGGCTCATGCCCAAATTACCAAATAGCATATAAAATCACTCCAGGCTATGTGAATCAGCTGTCTATAAAACATAAACGGATCTTGTGTTTACAGTTGGGACTCGTTCCCAAGGTCTCATTATATTATATATATATGCAAATATTCCAAAATCTGAAAAAATCAGAAATCCAAACACTTCTGGTTCCAGGCATTTAGGACAAGGAATACTCAACCTGTATTACTTGTGTAGAACAGAAAACAAAAAAAGATTTTGTCTTTTTTTTTTTTTTTTTTTATTTTCTCACTCTGTCACCCAGGCTGGAGTGCAGTGGCATGATCTTGGCTCACCACAACCTCTGCCTCCCGGGTTCAAGCGATGATTCTGCCTCAGCCTCTAAAGTAACTGGAATAACGGGTGCGTGCCACCACACCTGGCGAATTTTTGTACTTTCCATAGAGACAGGCTTTTACTATGTTGGCCTAGCTGGTCTCAAACTCCTGACCTCAAGTGATCCACCAGCCTTGGCCTTCCAAAACGCTGGGATTATAGGCGTAAGCCACCGTGCCCAGCCAGAAAAAAAGTTTAAAAAATCAGAGCTTCCACTATTGCCAAGCAACCCTGCAGGCCCGCCAGACACTGTGCAGCTGTTGAACATGTGGGGGCGGTGCTGGGGCCAGGGCGCTCACCCACCACCAGCATCTGAAGCACAGCACCCCCAGCTAGTGGCTTTGGGGTGTCCACATGACTCTCTCTTGGATGCCAACGATTTCTACAAAGCAGTGTGAACGCCTCTGTGCCTCACCTGGCATACAAAGAAGCACAAAAGCTTCTGACCCAGGGCCTTCCTCAGGATGGCATGGTGGCTACTCTGTGAAAGGCTGTCCCTGCTGACCCAGAAAACAGGAAGGAACAAGGCAGGTCAGGCTGGGCTGCTTCCACTGTCCACATAGACAAAGAAGGAGGGAAGGACAGTCCTTCTGTGGGACCCCCATACTAGGAACCCTTCTCCTCGATCTAGAAATGCTTGCAGTAGGAAGATGCTAAACTTCTAGAAGGGAACAAGGGTACACAGAGGCCAGAGCAGAATGGCATAAGGCTGATGTCTGGATAGGGGTGTAATAAATACTCCCTGAATGAACGAAAGTTTTACTTGCGGGCCAGGGAGGAAGTAGACTGAGAAATCCCTCCTTCAGGCTGGAACAGGGGACAGGACTTAATATGCTGGCTCCTGACTCAGGGCATCTGGATGTTAAGGAAGGAGGAAGAAGGGAAAGGTTTCTGCCTGGGGGGTCTGGGTCAGCATCTGTCACCAAGGTTTACGCAGAGCCAAGAGAACAGAGCTCTTGAGCAACTCATAGCAGCAGGTCTGAAGGCAGGGAAAGCCTCGCCAAAGCTGAAGCTTCCTTGCTCTTGCTTGTTCTGAGAGGGCCATGCCCCCAAAGCTGATGCAGAATCCCCGAATGCATTCCAAGGCCACAGTTTGGGAGCAAAAGAAAACAACTGCAGCCTTGTTCCCAGCCTGGGCCCACCTCCTCACCTGGAGTTTCTCAACCACACAGCAACAACAACATCTCCATGGATGCAGAGGCATGGGGGTGCCCAGAAGCGCACCTCTGAAGGTCAGAAATGGAATGGGCACACCCAAGCGGGGAGCAGATGCCAGCTACCGGGTGGTCTAGAACCCACAGTGGACACCGACAGCTTGGAGTCCAACTCCACAGGGTAAGGGACCCGTCAGCCTCCCCATGGGGATAGAATTTGGGGCTGTGACTCATAGAGAATGTTGGGCAAGAGCAGAACGAGGAAGGCAGGACTGCCCAGCTGGGGGGACAGGCCCTGTGATGTCCAGGCAGGGTTTTCCAGCCGGAGCAGCCTGGCTCTGTGCTGGGAGGCAGGGTGGGTAGAGATCTCGAACCACTCACCAAACAGACTCATTTATTCTTCCTCCAGGGTATAGAACTAGACTAAGTATACAGTCATGGGTATAAA
Source organism: Cebus imitator (assembly GCF_001604975.1). Lineage (NCBI taxonomy): Eukaryota > Metazoa > Chordata > Mammalia > Primates > Cebidae > Cebus > Cebus imitator. Next base: position 5,050,236 of record NW_016107351.1, on the reverse strand, counting down.
AATAGACTAAGTGTGGCCGGGCACGGTGGCTCCTGCCTGTAATCCTAGCACTTTGGGAGGCCGAGGCAGGCGGATCACCTGAGGTCAGGAGTTTGAGACCAGCCTGACCAACATAGCGAAACCCCACCTCTACTAAAAATACAAAAAAATAGTTGGTGTAGTGGTAGGAGCCTGTAATTCCAGCTACTTGGGAGGCTGAGGTGGGAGAATCACCTGAACCTGGGAGGCAGAGGTTGCAGTGAGCTGAGATCATGCCACTGTACTCCAGCCTGGGCCACAAAGCAAGACTCTGTTTCAAAAAAAAAAAAAAAAAAACTAGACTAGGTGTACTAGACTAAACATATAGGTGACCCTGTGCCCTGTGCCCAGATTCTAGTCTCTGAAAGATCGGCAGAGGTGACATTTGCAACTTCTAGCCTGGCCCATGAAAACCTCACACCCAGGGGCTCCGCCACGCCTCTCCTCTTCCATGTCTGTATGGAGCCAGCCAGGGTGAACTAAGCCACGTCATGGGCAGCCTCCCCATCAGCTGGAACCACGTAGGGGTCTGTGAGCAAGAAATAAATTCCTATTGTGTTTATGTTTATATCAAATCACCACACTGTATACTTAGAGGCAACCCTACAAGTACCTAAGGGGTTAAGTCTGCTAAGCCTCTTGGGAAGTGAGTTTCAGTTTCATTCATTTGTGATAAACTAACAAAAATTTTAAAAAACTCCAAAGTAGAGGAAGGAAAACTAAGATAACAGAAAATAACACAGAAACTCAACTGGAGAATGTATTCTGAGGAAACAGAAAAATCTGGAAAAGTCTAAGGAAAGATTTTTGGAAACATAATGGAAGGAACAGCCTAAACTTAAACACAACCCCAAAGTAACTTGTCAAACAAAATGGAGGATTCTGAATTAGAGCAGCAGGTATAAATTCATTGAAACAAAACATACTTTGGAAGATGGAATCCAGAACACCTCAGAGAGGGATGAGGACAGAAATACCTGAAGTGATAATGGCTTTGTTTCTTCCCCAGAAATGACAAGGCGTACCAGTTATAAAGCTAGATAAATGAAAACAAAGCTTCCCCTGGACACACTGTGCTGAGCGAGAACAGACAGAATGCCTGAGCAGAGGTAACCAACCATTAGACAGATGGTGGCCTTCCCCTAGGCAAAAACACAACGACCAGCACTACCACTTTTCAGAGCAACAAGATCAAGGCTGGGCGAGGTGGCTGACACCTGTAATCCCAGCAATTTGGGAGGCCAAGGCAGGTGGATCACCTGAGGTCGGGAGTAACAGACCAGCCTGGCCAACATGGTAAAACCCCATCTACTAAAAATACAAAAATTGGGCTGGGCGTGGTGGCTCACGCCTGTAATCCCAGCACTTTGGGAGGCCAAGGCGGGCAGATCACGAGGTCAAGAAATCAAGACCATCCTAGCCAACATGGTGAAACCCCGTCTCATAAATAAATAAATAAAACAAAAATTAGCCAGGCATGGTAGTGCATGCCTGTGATCCCAGACACTCAGGAGGCTGAGGCAGGAGAATTGCTTGAACTCAGGAGGTGGAGGTTGCAGTGAGTCAAGATCATGTCACTACACTCCAGCCTGGGTGACAGAGCAAGACTCCATCACTCACACACACACACACACACACACACACACACACACACACACACACAGGCTGGGCACACTGGCTTACACCTGTAATCCCAGCACTTTGGGAGGCTGAGAGGGGCGGATCACCTGAGGTTGGGAGTTCAAGACCAGCCTGGCCAACATGGAGAAACCCTGTCTCTACTAAAAATACAGAATTAGCCAGATGTGGTAGCACATGCCTGTAATCACAGCTACTTGGGAGGCTGAGGCAGGAGAATCACTTGATCGGGGAGGTGGAGGTTGTGGTGAAATGAGATCTCGCCATTGCATACCAGCCTGGGCAACAAGAGCAAAACTCAATCTCAAAAAAAAAAAAGGGAAAATGAAACCTAAATGACTATGACAGAGGAAACTAGAAAGGGGCCTTCAGAGAGTGTTTCAGCACTAGTTGTAGCTATTTAACCTTGTTATTTTACTAACAGATCAGACAACCTCCAAACCAGTGGGGAACAATGGAGGACAGAGCAGGAGCTGGCAGGAAGAGTGACACCAGGACAAGCCAACTTACAAACTGCCCCTCGTCAATGCCTATGACAGCCACTCCCAGGGCCTCCTGGGTCACGTCTCGGAGCAGGCAGGCAGGCAGCGCCTCCATGGTGTTCCTGGGAAGAGAAAGCCAGAGCGTGAGCATCAGGCCAGAGCCAGGATGCAGGGGCCAGGGAACGGCTCCTGTCGCAACCACCCGCTACATGCAAAGCAGGATCAGTGTTCACCCAGCAGGGATTTTCCCACAACCTATGGGAAAGGCCCTTGTCCAGAAAACCAGTTATTTAATTTACTAATTAATTTTCTTGAGACAGAGTCTTGCTCTGTTGCTCAGGCTGGAGTGCAGTGGTACCATCTCGGCTTGCTGCAATCTCCACTTCCCAATTCTCAAGGAGTTCAAGCAATTCTCCCACCTCAGCCTCAGGAGTAGCTGGGACTACAGGTACATGCCACCATGCCCAGCTAATTTTTATATTTTTCTTAGTGAAGGGGTTTCACCATGTTGCCCAGGCTGGTCCCAAACTCCTAACTTTATGTGATCCGCCCACTTCGGCCCCCCAGAGAGGAAAACCAGTTATTTATAAAAGCCAGTTCACTTGATGCTTTGGATTAGAAATTAGTAGTGTCCAATACAAAGTTCAATGAGACTAGAAACTCTTCCATTGTTGAGTGAGCTGGGGGCAGACAAGGTCCACTTCGTCAGGTACCAGGCCCATAATACCACTGGGGCCAGCCAAATGTTTCCTTTTAAAATTCAGAAGAATGAATAACTAGAACTGGGCCTAGGTTATACTTGTCCTTATAATATAAAATATAAATTTTTAACATCTATATTCTGGCCAGGCACAGCAGCTCATGCCTGTAATCCTAGCACTTCAGGGAGGCCAAGATGGGAGGATCACCTGAACTCAGGAGTTCAAGACCAGGCTGAGTAACACAGTGAGACACTGTCTGACAAAAATCTAAAAATTAGCTGGGCATGGTGGTATGCACCTGTAGTCCCACCTACTCAGCGCACTGAGGTGGGAGGATCACTTGAGCTGAAGGGTTTAGGGTTACATAACAGTGAGCTAGGATTGAGCCATTGCACTCCAGCCTGGGTGACATAGAGAGACTCTGTCTCAAAAACAAACAAGCGGGCCGGGTGCTATGCCTCACACCTGTAATTCCAACACTGTAGGACCCTCAACAGCAGCGTCCCTGACCTCTACACATTAAAGGCCAGTAGCATCCCCTCCCCGTTCCAGTTGCAACTAGAAATGTCTTCAGACATTGCCAAATGGACCCTGGGGGCAAAATCACCCCCAGATGAGAACCACTGGCTCTAGCCCAGGGAATGGAGAGTGGGCACCGGCTTGCCAAGCACAGTGGAACGTGTGCTGGTCTGAACCGGTTTGTTCAATGCCTGGCCAGCATGATTAACCATCCCCACTAAAGAGAGCTCCAACAGTGTGTCCTGTGCCTTGTGACTTTCCACTGGACAGGACCGCAGGGGCAGAGGCTGACCGGTCATGTGTGCAGAAGCTGCTGCTGTAGCGAGTATCTCTGGCATACTTGATCACCAGGCACTTGTACTGAGCAATCTGGAAGCGACGGACACGCCTCATCAGCTCCGTACTGCAAGAGGAGAGAGGGTCAGGTGAGGCCCACGGCGGGAGGAGTGGGAGGAGACCCCCTCCCCAACAAGCCTGGCTCTTTGTTGCCCTCCTAGTGGTATGCAGCCTGAGCCCACCACAGCCGGGAAAGAGCAGGGCAGAGCAGGCAGGGCGTAAGATCCCTACCAAGAGGGTTGGAAGTCAGAATTCTCTATGGGGAAGGTGTCCAGTAATGACACTCAGGTGGTCCCAGGAAGTGTGGGAGGAGTCAGCTTCTCCGGGATGTAGTGGGGAAGGCAGAGAGGCAAAGGCCACATGTAGAGGGGACCTGCAGCTGCATTCCAAAGTAACCTCATCCCAGAGTTGTTCCCAGAATTCAGAGCTTTTCTTTCTTTTTATTGAGGCAGTCTCACTCTGTCACCTAGGTTAGAGCACAGTGGTGCGATCTCAGCTAACTGCAACCCCTGCCGCCCGGGTTCAAGCAATTCTCCTGCCTCAACCTCCAGAGTAGCTGGGATTACAGGAGCCTGCCACCACACCCAGATAATTTTTGTATTTTTTTTCAGTAGAGACAGGGTTTCACCATGTTGCCCAGGCTGGTCTCAAACTCCTGACCTCAAGTGATCCACCTGCCTCAGCCTTCCAAAGTGCTGGGATTACAAGCTTGAGCCACGGCGCCCAGCCTAGAGCTTTTCTAAAGTAACTTTCGAAAGCCTTTGTGTGCCATGTCAAAATCACTTGCTTCTGGGTCCCAGAAGTCCAACCCTGGCCGGGCGAGGTGGCTCATGCCTGTTATCCCAGCACTTTGGGAGACCGAGACGGGCGGATCACGAGGTTAGGAGTTCAAGACCAGCCTGACCAACATGATGAAACCCCATCTCCACTAAAAATACAAAAATAAGCCAGGTGTGGTGGCGCACGCCTGTAATCTCAGCTACCCAGGAGGCTGAGGCAAGAGAATTGTTTGAACCAGGGAGGCTGAGGTGGCAGTGAGCCGAGATCGTGCCACTGCACTCCAGCCTGGGAGACAGAGCAAGATTACATCTCAAAAAAGAAAAAAAAAAAAAAAAAGTCCAACCCTGAGCCTCATCTTCCCGAGCCAGGGGTTTGAACTGAAGTCATCCCCAGGGCCACATAAGAATGTTTGGGCAGGGCATGGTGGCTAACGTCTGTAATTCCAGCACTTTGGGAGGCCGAAGCAGGAGGATCGCTTGAGACCAGGAGTTCAAGACCAGCTGGGCAACAGAGCAAGACCCCTAGCGCTACAAAAATAAAATAAAATTAGCTGGGTGGGGTGCTGCGTGCCTGTAGTCCCAGCTACTTGGGAGGCTGAGGTGAGAGAATTGTTTGAGACCAGACCAGCCTGGGCAACACAGCAAGATCCTACCTCTACAAAAACAAAACAAAACGGATGGTGGTGGGTGGGTGGTTACCCAGGAATCTCACTAGCTGGATCAGGGAATGGTTCTATCACCTCAAGAGAGCAGAAGCTCCCTGGCTTCAGACTCCTCTGTGCAGAAAGCCATGGCGTTTCCTTGGCCTTGTAAGGAAACGGTCACATTGAAGAGGGGGGTACAGAAAGGCCCGGCCTACAGTGGGCACAAGGGGTTGCCCCCTTCCCAGAGGACTTGACAGGGAAGAGGGCTAAGCTAGCCGATCGCTGTGACCAGCTCCAGGAGGGAGCGGCGTCCGTAGGGGAGGAGGGGCTTGACCTGGACAGAAGGGGGCGGAGGCTTCCTCTTGGACCGAATTCCAGGGAGGAGGAGAACCCTGGGCGGGAGCTGTGGGAAGCTGCGCTGGTCCTTGTAGGGGAAGGGAAGGAGGGACAAGGGACCCCGGGGAAGAGGAAGGAGGTCCACCCCAGCCCCGCGAAGCCGTTACCTTTTTCCAGAGAACATCGGCCCGAGAATCACCTAGGAGAGAAAGTGAGGTCGCTTGGGGGCCCGCCCTGCGCGGATGCCCGGGCACAGGCCGTCACCCCATCCCCTCATCCCCAGCCCCGCACAGGCCCGGCCCCCGCACCTGGATCTGTCCCCGGGTCTTGCTGGGGGATCCAGGCAGCACAGTGGGCAGGTTAATGCAGCTCATAGTGTCTCAGGAAGTTCACGGATACAAGAGCTCTCCAAGCCGCCCCGCAGGAAGCCTCCGCGGCTCGCGCCTCCGGCTTTTAACCACGGCGTGTTGGCCGGAACCCGCCGCCCTGGGGCCAATCAGCGCGAGCCCCGCCGCCCCGGGGCCAATCAGCGCCCGCCAGCGGACCTGGCGGGAAATGTAACCTCAGCACGCCCCATCGTGGGAGGGATCCGGGACTCGAGCGCGGGGACTGGGAAGGCTCCGGCTTGGCCTATCGGGGTGGGGCCTGGCTTGAGCCCCGCCTCGCTCCGCCCACCAAGCTTAAAGGGGCGGAGCGAGGCGAGGCTCAGGCCATATAAAGGGGCGGGACGCACACCCATCTGGCTGTAGACGGCGCGATGGAGGTTTCCGGGGTGGGTCTTCCAGGCGAGGCTCCTTGGAAGAAGATGTCTGCAGAGGTAGGTGGATTGCAGGGAGGGACTGAGGGGCTGGGGTGGAGTTAACTTATTGATTAGATTGGAATTCTAAGAAGGAAGCTTAGAAGCCATGTAGACCACACCTGTGGGAATGCTGAGTGCCTAGTGTGTGCCAGGTCCCCAGTGCTTGGTCACCACGTTGTATTTTACCTTCTCCTAAAGATTTATGTTAGCCTGATTTTCAGGATAGAGAAAATTGAAGTCCTGGCTGCGTTAATAATATCCGTAGAGCCAGCTAGGCGCGGTGGCTTACACCTGTAATCCCAGTACTTTGGAAGGCCAAGGTGGGTGGGTTATGAGGTCAGGAGTTCGAGACCAGCCTGGCTAACCCCGTCTGTACTAAAAATACAAAAATTAGCCAGGCATGGGATGTGCACCTGTAATCCTAGCTACTCAGGAGGCTGAGACAGGAGAATCACTTGAACCCAGGAGGTGGAAGTTGCAGTGAGCCGAGATCACCATCGCACTCCAGCCTTGGAGCCTGGGTGAAAGACCGAGACTTCGTCTGAAAAAAAAAAATCCGTAGACCCGCAGGAGGTTAGGTGTCAAAGTTCTGGACCTTGATCTGGGGTTACATAATGTTTTTGGGTCTGTACTTACGTGGGAAAGGCTGAAGAATACAGAACAGAACAGCTGTGGGGTTAAAAAAAAAAAAAAACCAATAAAAAAAAAAAAAAAAAAAAGAAACCCATTGCATAATCTTGATCATAAATAGCAGCAACAAAGTTGATGGTAGTGATCACAGAGTGTGCCAGGTTTGGCTATAAGGACCTTACAGGTAATAACCTTTCCAGATACAGATTGGACAGATCCAAGGACCTCTGACAAACAGCCCTTCACAGGGAGGAAGAAGCAAGCCACGCTGAGGGGCTTGCTTTATGTACTCGCATGCCTTATCTCTTTTAACCTTGTGATTTGCATATGCCTCCTTTTTTTTTTTTTGAGACGAAGTCTCTGTCGCCCAGGCTGGAGTGCAGTGGTGTGATCTTGGCTCACTGCAACCTCCACCTCCCAGGTTCAAGCCATTCTCCTGCCTCAGCTTCCTGAGTAGCTGGGATTACAGGCACCTGCCACCGTACCCGGCTAATTCTTGTGTTTTTAGTAGAGACGAGGTTTCGACATGTTGGCAGGGTGGTCTCAAACTCCTGGCCTCAAGTGATCCACCTGCCTCAGCCTCCCAAAGTGCTGGGATTACAGGCGTGAGCCACTGCGCCCGTCCTGGGTAGATGCCTTCTACCAGTAAGGGAACTGAATCCCAGAGATTAAATAACTTGTGCAGGTTAAAACAGCATGTAAGTGAGGGAGGTCAGATGGCATTTGACCCCAGGCCTTCCCATGAGGCCACCCCGACTGCCCATTTCTCATGACGGCTTTGAGCCCTTCAAAATCCGGTGGTTCCTTGTTACTGTCATTCTTTTTTTCTGTTTTTTTGTTTTTTGGTTGTTTTTTTTTTTTTTGAGACAGAGTTTTGCTCTGTTGCCCAGGCTGGAGTGCAATGCTGCGATCTCAGCTCACTGCAACCTCCACCTCCCGGGTTCCAGCAATTCTCCTGCCTCAGCCTCCGAGTAGCTGAGATTACAGGCACCTGCTACCGCGCCCAGCTAATTTTTGTATTTTTAGTAGAGACAGGGTTTCACCATGTTGGCGAGGCTGGTCTTGAACTCCTGACCTCGGGTGATCCGCCCGCCTTTGTGGGTAACACCCCCCATGGGCACCGAGGAAGGAGAACTTCAACTAGTGCCTGAAGAATATCTTAGTTCATAGTGTTATTGCTCAGCTGTTTCCTTTATATAATCCTTCATATATAATCATATTCATTTATAGAGTTAGTGCTTGAAGAGTAACTTACTGCTTACATATATCTAGCATACTTAGTTCTATATAATCTTTCTGTGTAACCATATAGGTATTGTGGTCGGAGCTGCACTGACGCATTTAGTGCTGATTTGTAGAATCCGTCCGTATGACCATATAGTAGTTTGTAGTGGGAGGAATGCCTAGAGCAGTCACAGAACAGAAGCAGTACATGGGAAACAGCCAGACCAGGATGAGAACCAAAGACCCCGGCGGTGGCGTCCCTGCCTGAAAGGGCATGCGCTGTATGGCAGGTTGGAGCAAGAGCCGCTCCTCCTGAGAAAGGAGTTGTAGCACCTCGCATCCAGTTCCTGTGGAAAGTCGGCCTCAGGCCTGAGATCCTGGAAGTAACCAAGGGAGAAGAACCCCTCTGGTGTGACCGGGTCACGGCGGCTGTACACCCTGTCAGTCGTTTCTCACTTCTGTGCTAGTTCAAATCATCCTCCCATAAATATCTTAAGAGAATAGCACAAGCCTTCAGCTTCCACTGCATTGGCTTACAGTATCCTTCTGTTAGAAATCCTTTGAAGTCTCCAGCCCCCAGATAAGAAGTGTTATGCACGACACCTGTGGCACACAGCCCGCCTCCTTGCCTCGGTGACCTAATGGGGGTGGACCCCTTTTCTGTACCTGACCCTCTACTACTGCGCATGGCACGGCCCCCTGCTGCGCACGGCCCACCTCTCTGCCCAGGTGATATAATGGGGTGGTTCCCTCGCTTGTGACTCACGTGATTGTGTATGCCCTATTCCTAAGCCTATAGGTGATGGCCTCACTCACAACCCTGCCCCCTGCTTGTACCTAATAAATACAGATGCTCTTGGGCATTTGGGGGCCACCGCTGACCTCCGCTCACAGGTGGTGTGGCCCCCCAAGTCCGGATGCTGTTCACCAGTTCTTCAGTGTCTTGTCTCTTTACTTCTTGGATCCTGCACCTCAACACAGCATAAGGGACACCCCACGACCCTGTGGGGCCTCCACAGCCCTACACACCTTGGCCTCCCAAAGTGCTGGGATTACAGGTGTGAGCCCCTGCACCCAGTCCTTTTTTCTTTCTTTCTTTTTTGAGAAGGGACTTGCTCTGTCTTCCAGGCTGAAGTGCAGTGGAGCAATCTTGGCTCACTACAAACTCCGCTTCCTGGACTCAAGCGATTCTCTTGCCTTAGCCTCCCTCACCACCATGCCTGGCTGATTTTTCATATTTTGGTAGAGACGGTGTTCTGCCTTATTGCTCAGGCTGGTCTGGAACTCCTGGACTCAAGTGACCCACCTGTCTTGGCCTCCCAAAATACTGGGATTACAGGCATGAGCCACCACATGCAGCCTTTTCTGTTGTTTAAAAAAATTCTCCAAACTGCCTCAGAGTGGTTCCTTGTTACTTTCTGCATAAAGTGTGAACATGTTAGTCCAACATTCACCGCCCCTCCTCCTCCAACCCAGCCTCCCAGCCTCACCTCTGTGCGTAGCCATGCAGACCGCCAGCATTTGCATAGTGACCTTTAATTCCTTGCTCCTCACCTCTGTGCCTTTGACTATGCAGTTACCTCCTGTGGTCAGAATAACACCCTCTCAGGGTAGATCAGCTCCTCCTTTTTTTGGAGGGGGGATGGAGTCTTGCTCTGTCGCTCAGGCTGGAGTGTAGTGGTGCGATCTCCGCTCACTGCAGCCTCTGCCTCCCCAGTTTAAGCGATTCTCCTGCCTCAGCCTCCTGAGTAACTAGGATTACAGTCGCACCCCACCACGCTCAGCTGATTTTTGTATTTTCAGTAGAGGTGGGGTTTTACCATGTTGACCAGGCTGGTCTCGAACTCCTGACCTTATGCGATTCACCCGCCTTGGCCTCCCAAAGTGCTGGGATTACAGGCGTGAGCCACTGGGCAGGGCAGCTCTTCTGGGCATCAAGTTAATGATGGCATTAACTGGATTCATTTGGGGAACTTCATCTCTCCTTAAGGCTGTTGTAGGGCTGTTGGCCCCACAGGGTCGTGGGGTGTCCCTTATGCTGTGCTGAGATGCAGGTCTGAGAAGTAAAGAGACAGGACACTGAAGAACTGGAGAAGAGCATCTGGACTCGGGGGGCCACGCCACCTGTGAGCAGAGACAGGCGAGGCCCAGAACGTCCAGAAGTGTCTGTATTTATGGTACAGGCAGGGGGAAGGGTGATAAGCGAGGTCATCATCTAAAGGCTTAGTGATAGGGCATACATAATCACGTGAGTCACAAGCGAGGGGGCCACTCCATTATATCACCTGGGCAGAGAGGTGGGCCGTGCGCAGCAGGGGGCCGTGCCATGAGCAGTGGTAGAGGGTCGTGTACAGAAAAGGGGTCCACCCCCATTAGGTCACCGAGGCAAGGAGGTGGGCTGTGTGCAACAGATGTCGTGCGCAACGCTTCTTATCTGGGGGCTAGAGACTTCAAAGGATTTCTAATAGAAGGATACTGTAAGCCAATGCAGTGGAAGCTGAAGGCTTGTGCTATTCTCTTAAGATATTTATGGGAGGATGATTTGAACTAGCACAGAAGTGAGAAACGACTGACAGGGTGTACAGCCGCAGTGACCCGGTCACACCAGAGGGGTTCTTCTCCCTCGGTTACTTCCAGGATCTCAGGCCTGAGGCCGACTTTCCACAGGAACTGGATGCGAGGTGCTACAACTCCTTTCTCAGGAGGAGCGGCTCTTGCTCCAACCTGCCATGCAGCGTCTGCCCTTTCAGGCAGGGACGCCACCGCCGGGGTCTTTGGTTCTCATCCTGGTCTGGCTGTTTCCCATGTACTGCTTCTGTTCTGTGACTGCTCTAGGCATTCCTCCCACTACAAACTACTATATGGTCATACGGACGGATTCTACAAATCAGCACTAAATGCGTCAGTGCAGCTCTGACCACAATACCTATGTGATTATACAGAAAGATTACATGGATCTAAGTGTGCTAGATATAAGTACTAAGTATGATTATATAAGCTAGATATATGTAAGCAGTAAGTTATACTTCAGGCACTAATTCTATAAACTAATATATGATTATATATCAAGGATTATATAAAGGAAATAACTGAGTAATAACACTATAAACTAAGATATTCTTCAGGCACTAATTGTGCCTGGGGTTTGCACAGCTCTCCTTCCTCAGTGCCCATGTGGGGGGTTACCCACAGGCTGCCAGTGGGTAAGGGCACAGCTGTCACTGGTATACCTGTAGGCCATGAATCCAAGGGCATCTTGGAGACCCTGGGATACTAGGGAGGGGGCTTCTAAGGCAGAGAGGAGCAGCGAGGCATGGGCAGTGGGGAGGGACACACTCTATTGAGGAGGAAATCTTACGGAACCTCGTGTCCTTGTGCGGCAGGAGCTGGAGCACCAGTACCTCCCCAGCCGATGGGTTGTCCGACTGGGAGCGGAGGAAGCCTTGAGGACCTACTCACAGACAGGAATTGAAGGTAATGGCGTGACCTCTCCGTGGCCACATTGGGTGGCCTTTAGCATGTGGCAGTGGTTCAGAATGCTGGGGATGTGGGGGCTGCACTGCACCTGGGCCTCAAGGGCCATTTCCCAAGTAAACCCCCTGCTCAGGGGCAAATGCCTAGGATCCCTTGCTGCAGGGACCGGTGGAGGCAGGAGAGGTCCAGGGAAGGTCCATGGCTCAGTTGACCGTGCCTGGCCTTTCCTGCTCGACCAGCCATGCCCAGGCCCCTAAGGCTGCATGCTGTGGTTGGCATAGGGAGGTGAAGTAAACAGAGGAACGTTCCTCCTCCACTACTGAATGTGGAATGAGGTCACTATTCATAAAAAGCAATACTTTGGGAGGCCGCAGCGGGCATATCACTTGAGGCCAGGAGTTCAAGAACTAGCCTGGCCAACATGGCAAAACCCCATCTCTACAAAAAAATACAAAAATTAGCTGACACCTGTAATCCCAGCTACTCGGGAACCCGAGGCATGAAAATTGCTTGAACCTGGGAGGCAGAGGTTGCAGTGAGCTGAGATTGCATCACTGCACTCCAGCCTGGGTAAGAGTGAGACCCTGTCTCAGGGAAAAAAAAAAAAAAAGGCAATGAACCTTTTTTTTTTTTTGAGAAAGAGTCTCGCTCTGTTGCCAGGCTGGAGTGCAAAGGCATGATCTCGGCTCACTGCAACCTCCGCCACCCAGGTTCAAGCAATTCTACCTCAGCCTCCTGAGTAGCTGGGACTACAGGCATGCGCCACCATGCCCAGCTAATTTTTGTATTTTTAGTAGAGACAGGGTTTCATCATGTTGGCCAGGATGGTCTCGATCTCTTGACCTGGTGATCTGTCCACCCTGCCCCAGTCTCCCAAGTAGCTGGGATTACAGGTGCCCACCACCACGCTCAGCTAATTTTTTGTATTTTTAGTAGAGGAGGGGTTTTACCACATTGGCCAGGCTGGTCTATAACTCCCAACCTAAGGCGATCCGTCGTCCCTTCCTCAACCTCCCAAAGTGCTGGGATTACAGGTGTGCCCCACTGCCTTTTCTTTCTTTCTTTTTTTTGAGATGGAGTTTCGCTCTTGTTGCTGAGGCTGGAGTGCAATGGCGCAATCTTGGCTCACTGCAGCCTCTGCCTCCCAGGTTCAAGTGATTCCCCTGCCTCAGCCTCCCGAGTAGTTGGGATTATAGGCATGTGCCACCATGCCTAGCTAATTTTGTACTTTTAGTAGAGATGGGGTTTCTCCATGTTGGTCAGGCTGGTTTTGAACTCCTGACCTTGTGATCCACCCGCCTCGGCCTCCCAAAGTGCTGGGGTTATAGGCATGAGCCACCGTGCCCGGCCTTTCACCTTTTCTTTCTTTAAAGAAATCTGGACTTGGGAACCTGTAAACTAGTGAAGTCTTAAGGTACATTTCTGTCTCTTCCCTGTGTCTGCAGAGTGCTGCACCACAATTTGAACACTTGGTAACGCGTCTGTGCTGGGATGGGGAGCTGGCACTGAGGAGGAAGCAGCCAGCTATGCCTGGCAAACTGGCTCTGCTGCAGCAGGCTCAGCACAGCGTTTCAGAGGCAGCTGCCTTGGCTCCTGGGCTTGGTGGTTTTCTAAACAGAGAGAACCCAGGAGGAGGAATAGATTTGTTAGAAGTGTGTTCCAGCACATTCCACCGTCCTCCTGTCTCAATAGATTGGGGTGGAGCTGTTTCCTGGGTTCTTCATGGTTCCTTGCTGTGCCCAGCTCTGTGCCAAATTCATCTGTTTGCTCAGTAAATATACAAGTGTGGTGAAACATACAAGAGCCAGAAGCAAACCTGTTTGCCTGTCTTGTCTTGAGAGATAAAGAGCTATCCCTATTGAGAAAGGAGGTCTGATGTAAAAAGCACGCTTGATTGAACCTTTAAAGGAAAAGATTTTTTAAAAAGAGAGAGAAAGAGAAGCCAGGCACTGTCACGCACACCTGTGATCCCAGCATTGCGGGAGTTCAAAGCAGGAGCATCCTTTGAAGCCAGGAGTTTGACAGCAGCCTGGGCAACATAGCAAGAACCTACTTCTACAAAAAATTTAAAAATTAGCACGGCGTGGGTAGTGTACATCTGTAGTTCCACCTACTTGGGAGGCTGAGCTGGGAGGATGACTGCTGCCCAGGAGTTCAAGGCTGCATATTTCTTTATGTATTGGTTATTTATTTTATTTATGAGACAAGGCCTTCCTCTCGCCCAGGCTGGAGTGCAGTGGTTCGATTTTGGCTCACTGCAGCCTCCACCTCCTGGCTTCAAGCAATTCTTGTGTCTCAGCCTCCCGAGTGTCTGGGATTACAGGTGCCCGCCATCATGCCTGGCTGACTTTTGTATTTTTAGTAGAGACAGGGTTTCACCATCTTGGCCAGGCTGGTCTTGAACTCCTGACTTCATGATCCACCTTCCTCGGCCTCCCAAAGTGCTGGGATTATAGGTTTGAGCCACTGCACCTGGCCTACACTAGCTTTTAAATTTGTTTTACTGTGACCCTCCAGTCTGGTCAACAGAGTGAGGCTCTGTTTAAAAAAAAAAAAAAAAAGAGAGAGAGAGAGAGAAAGAAACTGTTCCCTTTAAACACTCACTCCCATTCCTCCCACCCCTTGCCCCTAGCAACCACCATTCCACCTCTTGTCTTTATGAGTTTGACTTCCCTAGGGACCTCATTTAAATGAAATCATGCAGAACTTGAGCTTTTGTATCTGGACAAAAAATACATACAGCATTTTGCAAACTGTAAAATGTATTTTTACTAATAATTTCTAATGCTGTGCATGGTATTAAAAACAGGACTGTGGGGCTGCATGCGGCAGCTCCACGCCTGTAATCCCAGCATTTCGGGAGGTCAAGGTGGGAGATCACTTGAAGTCAAGAGTTCAAGGCCAGCCTGATCAACATGATGAAACCCCGTCTCCACTAAAAACACAAAAATATCCGGGCGTGGTGACGCCTGCCTATAATCCCAGCTACTCTGGAGGCTGAGGCAGGAGAATCGCTTGAACCAGAGGTTGCAGTGAGGCAAGATTACGCCACTGCACTCCAGGCTGGGCAACAAAGCAAGACCTTTTGTCAAAAAAAAAGAAAGAAAGAAAAAGAAAACAAATTACTTCTTCCAGGCCAGGCGCAGTGGCTCACACCTGTCATCCCAGCACTTTGGGAGGCCAAGGTGGGCGGATCACTTGAGGTCAGGAGTTCGAGACCGGCCTAGCCAACATGGTGAAACCCCATCTCTAGTAAAAATACAAAAATAGCCAGGCATGATGGCACATGCCTGTAATCTCAGCTACTTGGGAGGCTGAAGTAGGAGAATCACTTGAACCCAGGAGGGAAAGCTTGCAGTGAGCCAAGATCGCACCACTGCACTCCAGCCTGGGCAACAAGAGTAAAACTGTCTGAAATAGAGGGAAAAAAAAAAAGACAAATGATTTCCAACCCAAAGCAATTGAAAACAGGTACTCAAACAAGCACATGTACATGTGTATTCATAGCACGATTTCCTCAGAGCTTGAGTTGTAAATAACAGCAATGCAGTGTTTGCCTTAATGAGGAAGGAAGCTTGCCGTAAGGTTGGTTCTGGGGTGTCTTGCTGAAGCCCTCCTGCATTCTTGTCCTGGGGTTCACGGCCTGGAGGGCCCTCTGTGGGGGCATGAGTCACTTCATTCTCTGTCACTGCACCCCAGCTGTCCTCTCCTAGAGAGAGGCAATTTCTCTTTCTTGGGGTCAGTAGAATTTTCAATAGCTAAGGAGGCTTCTGCCTGATAGTGAACACCTGAAGCCGCTTGGTTTTAATTGCTATTCCATTTAGAACATACATTTCATGATGTTTTTCTTAGGTGTAGCATGACATTAACCTAGTCCATTTATATGCTTTGAGAACTCCTATGTTAATTAAATCTCGACCTTCTGATGAGCCTGTAAGGTGCATCTTCTTCACACTGTGCTGGGGACAGGGTTGTTGGCAAACCCCCCTGGAGGATGGCTAGCAGTGGCCTTGAAATGACAGAGGTGTCTGCCTTTTGACCCAGTATTCCACCCCTGAGAGTATGCCCTACAGATACTTGCAAGTGGTGTGGTAATGCATGTACAAGGCTGTTCACAGCAGGGGTGTTGGTGGTGGCATGGCCCAGGAGGCTGCCCAGGTACCTTTGAGCAGAGTGCAGGTGGCAGGTCTGCAGCCCTGGGGCTTACCAGACACCAACGCTGCTGGCACCTTGATCTTGGACTTCCAGTCTGCAGAACTGTGAGAAGATAAAATTTCCGTTGTTCGGCCGGGCGCGGTGGCTCAAGCCTGTAATCCCAGCACTGTGGGAGGCCGAGGCGGGTGGATCACGAGGTCAAGAGATCGAGACCATCCTGGTCAACATGGTGAAACCCCGTCTCTACTAAAAATACAAAAACATTAGCTGGGCATGGTGGTGCGTGCCTGTAATCCCAGCTACTCAGGAGGCTGAGGCAGGAGAATTGCCTGAACCCAGGAGACGGAGGTTGCGGTGAGCCGAGATCGCGCCATTGCACTCCAGCCTGGGTAACATGAGTGAAACTCCGTCTCAAAAAAAAAAAAAAAAAAAAAAAAAAAAAAAAAAATTTCCGTTGTTCTCAGTCTCCCCCATGTGTGGTATTTTGTTATAGCCACCTAGGCTGACTCAGGCAGGAGCCCAGGGTGAATGTGAGCGTGTTATAAACAGCTCACATGTGGGGCTGTCCGGAGTCCGAGTAGAAGCTGGAAGAGCCTAGAGAAGCAGCTGCTGCCTTCCAGGGAACAGGCCAAAGGGGATCCAACCACAGCGGTCTTGGTGCAGGTGGGGAGGAGACTGTAGGCCCAGGACAAGCAGTGGAGGGGAGTCCAGGGCTTTCCTGATGATCAGATGTGGTTTGAGAAAGAGAGGAGGCTGCGTCCGGTGGCGCGCACCTGTAATCCCAGACTTTAGGAAACCGAAACAGGAGGACAGCTTGAGCCCCGGAGTTCGAAACCAGCTGGACAACATAGCAAGAACTGGTCTCTATAAAAAAATTTTTAAATTAACTGGGTTGCCCGGGTGCAGTGGCTCACACCTGTCATCCCAGCACTTTGGGAGGCCAAGGTGGACAGATCACCTGAGGTCGGCGGATCACCTGAGCTCGGGAGTTCAAGACCAGCCTGACCAATATGGAGAAACCCCATTTCTACTAAAAATAGAAAATTAGCTGAGTGTGGTGGCACGTGCCCGTAATCTCAGCTGCTCAGGAGGCAGAGGCAGGGAATCACTTGAACCCAGGAGGAGGAAGTTTCAGTGAGCCAAGATCACGCCATTGTACTCCAGCCTGGGCAACAAGAGCAAAACTCTGTCTCCAAAAAAGCAACAAAAACTAGCTGGGTGTGGTGGTGCATGCCTGTGGTCCCCTCTACTTGGGAGGCTGAGGTGGGAGGACCACTCGAGCCTTGGCGTTCGAGAACAGCCTGGTCAACATGGCGAAACCCTGTCTCTACAAAAAATACAAATATTAGCCAGGCGTGGTGGCATATGCCTGTAGTCTTAGCTACCCTGGTGGCTGAAGTGGGAGGCTTGTTTGAACCTGGGAGATCAAGGCTGCCGTGAGCTGAGATTGCACCACTACACTCCTGCCTATGCGACAGAGTGAAACCATGTCTCAAAAATAAAAAGTGAATTCAGGAGTTAAAGACCAGCCTGACCAACACCATGAAACCCCATCTCTACTAAAAATACAAAAATTAGCTGGGGCCAGGCACAATGGCTCACACCTATAATCCCAGCACTTTTTGGAGGCCGAGGCAGGCATATCATGCAAGGTCAGGAGTTTGAGACCAACCTGGCCAACATGGCGAAACCCCATCTCTACTAAAAATACAAAAATTTGGCCGGTCGCGGTGGCTCACCCCTATAATCCCAGCACTTTGGGAGGCCGAGGCGGGTGGATCACGAGGTCAAGAGATCGAGACCATCCTGGTCAACAAGGTGAAACCCCGTCTCTA
>NW_016107351.1:5030759-5031219 GCF_001604975.1 Cebus imitator | reverse complement strand
ACAAGAGCAAAGATCTGCCTCAAAGAAAAAAAAAATTAGCCGGGCGCGGTGGCAGTCCCCCATAGTCTCAGCTGCTTGGAAGGCGGAGACAGGAGAAGGCTTGAACCCAGGAGGGACATAGACTCCCCTCCCTTTCATCCAAATGGCCCTGTAGTATACACATTTCCACCCTGCCAGTTTCACTTCGTGTTTCTGGGTGATGTTTCCTCATCTATATATAGATAGCTTCTTGTCGGTACACAGGGAGCCCTTCAGGGGCAGTGGCTGGTAACTTGGGTGCTGGCAAAACAGGTTATGCCACTTCGCTGGTGTTCTGCTAAGGCAGCTTCCTGCCTGGGTTTGGCACATGGGCGGCTTCCCTTTGATTTCCCTCAGCTTTGATCCATCCAGCCGAAGTGGAGTCAGCCTGCGTTATAGTTCTGCATGCTGGCATAGCCGCCATTCCCCCATGCTGGCATAG
>NW_016107351.1:5027596-5030255 GCF_001604975.1 Cebus imitator | reverse complement strand
CATGCTGGCATAGACGCCATTCCCGCATGCTGGCATAGACGCCATTCCCGCATGCTGGCATAGCCGCCATTCCCGCATGCTGGCATAGACGCCATTCCTAGGAGCGCTCAGTCCCAGGCCTCTGTCTTCCTCTGCCGTATTTACGCTTCTGGAGGTACAGAATGGATCATTCACCCGAGGGAAGCACAGGCCTTTTTTTCTAGGCCTACTGTGGCCACCAAGGTTGGGGACCAGGGGGCCTCCAGGGACGAGGATCCCAAGTTGCAGGGTAATACGCTGAGCCCTTTCTGAGACGCAGGTTCTACAGGGAGCTGGATTCCACCTCTTTTAGGGAGATCAACCCGGCACCCCAAGGGTCCCCTGATGGTGCTGAACACAGCTGTGAGAAGGGGGTGTCTGGATCCTAGGGGTGCAGGATGTGAAAGGTGGGGCATGGACCTGCATGATGGCCCCCAGAGGCCTTAGGTCTCTGCTGACTAGCTAGAATTCTGAAAACTGTGTTATGTAAAACACTCAGCATCTGCAGTGCCAAATAAAGATGACCCCTACCACAACACCAAGAAAAGAGACATGTCCAAATCCTAACCCTGGGAACCTGTATCCTTATTTGGTGTTTTCTGGTTTTGTTTTGTTTTGTTTGAGACAGGGTCTCGCTCTGTCGCCCAGGCTGGAGTGCAGTGGTGCGATCTCAGTTCACTGCCACCTCTGCCTCTGAGTTCAAGTGATTCTCCTGCCTCAGCCTCCCTAGTAGCTGGGATTACATGCACCCGCCGCTTCCCCCAGCTATTTTTTGTATTTTTAGTAGAGATGGGTTTTCGCCATGTTGGCCAGGCTGGTTTTGAACTCCTGACCTCAGGTGATCTGCCCACCTCAACTTCCCAAAGTGCTGGGATGACAGCGCCCCCTGGTATTTCCTTATTTGAAAGGCCATCTTTGTGGGTGTTATTAGCTAAAGTCATTCTGGGTTAGTGTGGGCCCTAAATCCCATAACTGGTGTCCTGCTAAGAGACAGAGAGGGAGGGGCACACAGGGAGGGGACCACGTGAAGACGGAGGCAGAGACTGGAGGAGGCAGAGGCTCCTGGAGTGATGTATCCACAGGCCTAGGAATGCCTAGAGCCACCAAGAGCTGCAGGAGGCAGGGAGGATCCTTCCCTAGAGGCATGTAAGTGTGTAGTAAAGTCATGCTGAAAAGTCCTCGCAAAACCGCGGTTCACTGGTTGACAGGCGTCAGGACCGGAAGTCGTCTTTCCATGGGAGGTGTTCGGAGCTAAAGCTCACACATAACTTCAGGGAGCTTTCTGCGGGAAGGTTTGTACCCCGAGCTGAAATAGAAGCCGCCGTCACCTGAGCTTGTGTTAACAGCGACTTGTTCATTTCTGCAACAGCTACCGGGAGGGCCCAGGCCACCTGGAAGAGCCTGCTGCACGTCCCCTATGGAGATGGAGAAGGGGAGAGAGTGGACATCTACTTTCCCAACAAGGCAGCTGAAGGTGGTCAGTGAAGGGGCCGGGGGTCCCGGGGCCGGGGGTCCACTGGCAGAGCTCCGAGGGGCCAGCCCCGCCCATGTGCCCCCTGCTTGGTTTTGCAGCCTTGCCTTTCTTCCTGTTCTTTCATGGAGGATACTGGCAGAGCGGAAGGTGAGTTGGGGCACGTGGATGGTGCAGTGCAAGAGAGATGTCCTGGGGGACTCGTCTTCCCGACAACTGCCACAGGCTGGGCAGCTTCCTGCAGGCAGGTGTCTTGCAGCGCTCGAGGGCGGAAGTCTGAAGGCAATGTGGGCAGGGCTGGTTCCCAGGAAGGCGGCTGTTAGGAGGATCCTTCCTGCCTCCTCCAGCTCGCAGTGGCCACAGGCCGTCCTGGGCTCGTCTGCATGGCTCCAGCCCCTGCGGCCATTCATGTGTGATCCTTGTGTCTCAAATCTTCCTCTGCTTTTTTTTTTTTTTTTTTTGAGACAGAGTCTCACTCTGTAGCCCAGACTGGAGTGCAGTGGTGCAACCTCAGCTCACTGCAGCCTCCGCCTCCCAGGTTCAAGCGATTCTCCTGCCTCAGCCTCCTGAGCAGCTGGGATTACAGGCATGCGCCACAGCCTCCTTTTTTTAATGAGGTCATATTCACAGGTTCTGAGGGTCAGGATTTGGACATATCTTTTGAGGGGACACAGTTCAACCCACTATACCCAATGAGAAGCATGTTCAGCCTCCTGTTGAATCAAGGGAAGAGCCAGAGTGACCAACCACTGTCCCAGTTTGCTTGGGACTAAGGAGGAGTTTCCCAGAACATGGGGTTTTCAGCGCTTTAGGGAAAAAAAAAAGGGACAGTTGGCCACTGTAAGCCAAGCAGTGGGAAATTGGGATCTTGGCAGACCGTGCTGTTCTCTAGGACCTTCCTACAGAGTGCCTTCAAGCTTGTTCATGTTAATGGCTTACATTTAATGACCAGGAGCGGTGGCTCACACCTGTAACCCCAACACTTTGGAAGGGTGAGGCGGGTAGATCACTTGAGGTCAGGAGTTTGAGGCCAGCCCGGCCAACATGGTGAAACCCTATCTCTACTAAAAATACAAAAATTAGATGAATGTGGTGGCGTGTGCCTGTAATCCCAGCTACTTGGGAAGCTGAGGCAGGAGAATCACTTGAACCCAGGAGGTGGAGGTTGCA
>NW_016107351.1:5025103-5027402 GCF_001604975.1 Cebus imitator | reverse complement strand
CTTAAAAAAAGCTTACATTTATTGCCCACAGAACTCTCTACACTGTTACTCTTTAATTCTCAAAACAGTTCCCTAAGAGGGAACATAATTGCCCCTATTTTATGGATGAGGAAACCACGCTTAGAAGTTACATAAATTGCCAGGCACAGTGGCTCACACCTATAATCCCACACTTTGGGAGGCGGAGGCAGAAGGATCGCCAGGAGTTAGAAACCAGCATGGTCAACATAGCAAGACGCCCAAGACCCCCACCTCTACGAAAGAAAAAATAAATTTGCTGGGCACAATGGTGCACATCTGTACTCCTGCTTGGGAGGCTGAGGCAGGAGGATCGCTTGAGCCCAGGAGGTCGAGGCTGCAGTGAACTGTGATCACACTATTACACTCCAGCCTGGGCAATAGAGCGAGGCCCTACTGCTTAAAAAAAAAAAAAAAGTTACATGAAGTCCCCCCAAGGTCCCATAGCGCGAATGCGATGTGGCAGGGAGAGAGCCTGTCGTCATCACTGTGTCACACGGGGCTGGAAAGGGGTGATGCTGTGTGTGGACGGGACATCTGGCAAGTGTTGTGCTCAGGATGCAGGAAGCAGCACAGTGGCCAGGTCGCCTCTAGCCTTCACATTCTGTGCCTCTCTCTGCAGTAAGGACCAGTCCGCCTTCATGGCCGACCCACTGGCAGCGCAGGGAGTGGCCGTGGTGATAGTGGGTTACAACATCGCCCCTAAAGGTAATAGGGGTGGCTGCTGCAGGTCCAAGGGCCGGTGGGCTTTAGGGGGCCCTGAGAGCCCCTGACCCAGCTCATGCCCTCTATGCAGGTACCCTGGACCAGATGGTAGACCAGGTGACCCGCAGCATTGCGTTTGTCCAGAAGCGGTATCCAAGCAATGAGTAGGTGTTGCCGGCAGAGTCTCTTCCTGTCGGACCCTGCTGGGTGGGAAAACAGTGGAATCAGTCCTTTGGACACAGCTACGCCGCCCCTCTGGCCTGTGGAGCAGAAGGCAAATTGGAACAATTTGAAGTGGGCCTGATGTTGTGTGGAAACTGAGTGCAAATCCAGCTCTCTGGTCTGACCCATCCCAGGGGAATTTACCTGTGTGGACACTCAGCCGGGGCCCACCTGGCTGCCATGATGCTCCTGGCCGACTGGACCAAGCACGGAGTCACGCCCAACCTCAAAGGTTTCCAGGGGGCTGCAGCCTGGCTGGGCAGCCTTCATCTCCCCACGGGCCTTGGGGTTTGGCCCAGCTGCCTGAAATCCTCCCGGCTGTGAGTGGCTTGACCGCAGGGCTCCGAGCCCTGTGAGCCAGGCCTTCTCTGCTTCCTGTGTGCCCCCTCCCCTGCCCCTGCCCCTCTGGCCTTGGGGGCAGGCTGGCCCTACCTTTCTCTGCCTGGAGCCTGGCCCTGTGACCATTCTGCACCTTCACAGGCTTTTTCCTGGTGAGTGGAGTCTTTGACCTGGAGCCTATGGTGTATACGTCACAGAACGTTGCTCTCCAGCTGACCCTGTGAGCCACTTGCCCACCAGCACCCCTGGGTCACCTGGAGACTGGCTTGTCTCTGTCCTGACCCCTGTCCACTCCCTGCCCCAGGGAGGACGCTCGGAGGAACAGCCCCCAGCTGAAGGTGGCCCAGGCGCAGCCGGCGCACCCCTCCTGCCCTGTGCTGGTGGTCGTGGGCCAGTTTGACTCCCCCGAATTCCACCGACAGTCCTGGGAGTTTTACCAGGTACTCCCAGCACAGGTTTGTGGCCAGAGGTCGAGGGTCATGTGAGCTCATGATTTTCCTCTTTCTTTCACCCAAGTGGACAAGACTGTCCATCATTTATTCAGCACATAATGAGTGAACCCTGACCTGTGCTGGGCATGGCCCCAAGTCCTGCCCCGCCTCCCGCCACAGCGCAGGCCCCTCCTCCCGTCTCTCCTGCCCAGATTCTGTGTCAAGGAGGGTGGAAAGCCTCGTTTGAAAAGCTCCGTGACGTGGATCACTTTGAAATCATTGAGACTCTGACCCAGAAGGACAGCGTGCTCACCCAGGTGGGGCCTCATCCCTGGCCTTCCTCAGCCCTTTCATGGTAGACAGCGTGGGTCCTGTCAGAGCCCCTTAGATGTGCAAACCAGCCTGAGTTCAAGACCAGCTTGGCCAACATAGACAAACTCCGTCTCTACTAAAAATACAAAAACTTAGCCAGATAATGGTGGCACGTGCCTGTAATCCCAGCTACTCAGGAGGCTGAGGCATGAGAATTGCTTGAACCCAGGAGGCAGAGGTTACAGTGAGCCAGGATTGTACCTCCAGCCTGG
>NW_016107351.1:5021302-5024388 GCF_001604975.1 Cebus imitator | reverse complement strand
TTTTTTTTTTTTTAAATCTCACCATATTATACCTGTAACCAGGCTGTCTTGAACTCTTGACTTCAAGTGATCTTCCTGCCTCAGCCTCCCAAAGTGTTAGGATTACAGGCATGAGCCACTGCATCCAGCTCCGTTCCATTTCCTTGATCAAATTCCTGCCAAGAGCTGCTCCATTTCTGGGGCTTTTGTGTCTTCTCTTCCTGCTCCAGATTATCTTGAAAACAATCTTCCAGCAGTTCTGACAATACCAGGGGCCTGGTCCACATGCATTCCACCTTGGGAAGCCTCACCACAGAGCTCTCAGAGCCGAAGCTGATGGCTTAGTCGTCCCCAGCACCCAGGAGAGCCTTGCTGAGT
Source organism: Cebus imitator (assembly GCF_001604975.1). Taxonomy (NCBI): domain Eukaryota; kingdom Metazoa; phylum Chordata; class Mammalia; order Primates; family Cebidae; genus Cebus; species Cebus imitator. The sequence continues at coordinate 5,024,031 of NW_016107351.1, read as the reverse complement.
CTGCCTGCCCAGAAACAGTGCATTGTCACTGCTGGGACACTCGTGAAAATCTCCAGATCCTTCCTCTTCCCAGCCCGGATGGAGCTCTAGGGAGGGTCCGGGGAAGGTCCATGAGTCAATGCTCTGAGATGCTGGAGCCGCCTCTTAGCCTCGTCTGGCCCCTCGTCTGCTGACAGAATGGGACAAAAATGACTTACCTCCAGTGTTTTTGTATGACTTTGCATTTTTAGATGGTTCATAAAGAGTCACAAAAGAGTATTATTTCATAACACATAAAAATTATATCAAACTTAAATTTCCATGTCGATAAATAAAGTTGTATTGGAATACGGCCCTGCTCAGTTCATTTATGTATTATCTAGGGCAGCTTTTGAGCTGCCGGGCATTGCTGAGTGGTGGTGACAGTGACCTCCTGGCCCGTAGTGCCTGAAGCATTTCCATTTTTGTTTTTTGAGATGAAGTTTCACTTTTGTTTCTCACGATGGAGTGCAATGGTGCGATCTTGGCTTGCTGCAACCTCCACCTCCTGGGTTCAAAAAATTCTCATGCCTCAACCTCCCGAGCAGCTGGGATTACAGGCATGTGCCGTCATACCTGGCTAATTTTTGTATTTTTAGTAGAGATAGACTTTCTACATGTTGGTCAGGCTGGTCTCGAACTTTCGACCTCAGGTAATCCACCCGCCTCGGCCTCCAAAAGTGCTGGGATTACAGGTGTGAGCCACCGAGCCCAGCCTTGGCATTTCCTATCTGGCCCTTTTCAGGAAAAGTTTGCCGACCCCTGGGTAAGGGCTTCCCCAAGCCAGCTTGCCTTCTGCCTTTGGCTTCAGCCTCCTCTCTCTGTGTCCTCCATCTCCCTGACATTTGGGTCTGTCCCTCAATGTCTTGGGATCTCAGCAATGGGGCCAACACCTTGACCTTGACAGGACAATGCCACCTACATGTAGGACAAGCTTCCTCTGCACCCCGAGGGTGGTGTGCACGTCCCAAGGAGCCGGCTACATCTATCCACCACCCACCTGAATACACTGCCTCTTTCTCCCACGCTGAATAGCATTCAAGAATTTCCACTGGGCTGGGCATAGTGGCTTACGCCTGGAATCCCAGCACTTGAGGAGGCCGAGGCAGGTGAATCACCTGAGGTTAGGAATTCAAGACCAGCCTGGCCAACACAGCAAAACCCTGTCTCTACTAAAAATGCAAAAATTAGTCAGGCGTGGTGGCGGGTGCCTGTAATCCCAGCTACTTGGGAGGCTGAGGCAGGAGAATCACTTGAACCCAGAAGGTGGAGGTTGCAGTGAGCTGAGATTGCGCCCCTGCACTCCAGCCTGGGCAACAGAGCCAGACTCCATGTCAGAAAAAAAACAAATAATTTCCACTGTGTCTATGCAGCAAACCATCATGACACACTTTTCCCCGTGTAACAAACCTGCACGTATGCCCTGGAACTTAAAGTTGGGAGAGAAAAAAAAATAGAACTTCCACTGTGGCATTATTGAGTATGGCAAAAAAAAAAAACAACAAGAAACAGCCTAGTGTTCATCAGGGAATAAATGCATCCAAGCAGCATAAAAGCCTGCAGCCATGACAAAGAGATCTGTGTTGACCATGTGGAAAACCGCCAAGATCCAGACAGCTCCCTCACCCATGGGGCTTCGCTCCAAGACCCCCTGAAACCATGGATAATCCTGAATCCTGCATACGCTATGTTTTTTCCTATATGGTAAGTTTAAACCTATGACAAAGTTTAATTTATAAATTAGGCAAAGAGTAGACGAGTATTCCTTCTAAGAGATTACCAATAATAAAATAGAATGATTTTAACAATACACTGTGATAAAAGTTATGTGAAGCCAGGCACGGTGGCTCATGCCTGTAATCCCAGCACTTTGGGAGGCCGAGGCGGATGGGTCCCCTGAGGTCAGGAATTCGAGACCAGCCTCGTCAACATGATGAAACCCTGTCTACTAAAAATATAAAAATTAGCCGGGCATGGTGGTGGGAGCCTGTAATCCCAGCTACTTGGGAGGCTGAGGCAAGAGAATCACTTGAACCTGGGAGGCAGAAGTTGCAGTGAGCCAAGGTCATGCCATTGCACTCCAGCCTGGGCAACAAGAGCAAAACTCCGTCTCAAAAACAAAACAAAGTAAAACAAAACAAAATTTGTGTGAATGGGGTCGCTCTCTTTCTCTCAAAATATCCTTTTTTGGCCGGGTGCGGTGGCTCACACTGGTAATCCCAGCACTTTGAGAGGCCAAGGCGGGTGGATCACCTGAGGTCAGGAGTTCAAGACCAGCCTGGTGAAACCCTGTCTCTACTAAAAATACGAAAAATTAGCTGGGAATGGTGTTGCATGCCTGTAATCCCAGCTACTTGGGAAGCTGAGGCAGGAGAATGGCTTGAACTTGGGAGGCGGAGGTTGCAGTGAGCCTGTTTCATGCCACTGCACTCCAGCCTGGGGGACAGAGTAAGACCCTGTCTCAAAAAATATATATATTCTTTTTTTCTTTTTTTGAGGCAGAGTCTTGCTCTGTCACCAGGCTGGAGTGCGGTGGCGCAATCTCGGCTCACCGCAACCTCCGTCTCCTGGGTTCAGGCAATTCTCCTGCCTCAGCCTCTTGAGTAGCTGGGATTACAGGCACGCGCCACCATGCCCAGCTAATTTTTTGTATTTTTAGTAGAGACGGGGTTTCACCATGTTGACCAGGATGGTCTCGATCTCTTGACCTC
>NW_016107351.1:5012402-5021013 GCF_001604975.1 Cebus imitator | reverse complement strand
GGCTCACTGCAACCTCTGCCTCCTAGGGTTCGATCAATTCTCATGCCTCAGCCTGCCGAGTAGCTGGGATTACAGATACCCACCACCACCCCTGGCTAGTTTTTTGTATTTCTAGTAGAGACAGGGTTTCACTATGTTGGCCAGGTCTCGAACTCCTGACCTCAGGTGATCCACCTGCCTCAGCCTCCCAAAGTGCTGGGATTACAGGCGTGAGCTTCCAGGCACAGCTTTGTCTGGCTAATTTTCTTTTTTCCTTTTTTTTTTTTTTTTTAAATAGAGATGGGGTTTCACCATGTTGGCCAGGGTGGTCTTGATCTCTTAACTTCTCGTGATCCGCCCACCTCGGCCTCCCAAAGTGCTGGGATTACAGGCGTAAGCCACCGCGCCCGGCCACAGCCTTCTCTTATATATGAAGTCCCCACGGCAGGCATAATTTGTCCAGTGGATGATATGCAAATATTTCATGCACCTGTGGATCACAGGAATGGTATGTACTTGGTACGCACTGATCTTACCTTGGGGTGGAAGGAGGAGGGGAAAGGAAGCAAAGAACAGTCCCTCCTTTCCTGCTGTGCCTTCAGATGTCGCTGGGGCCCAGACTCACTGCAGATGGCCCCCTTCCCAGAGACAGGGGAGGATCCTCCACCCACTCCCCAGCCTCCAGGACCACCCTGACCCCCACCTTTAGGCACTGAAGTTATGATACGTCTAGACATGTGGATATATTCAAGCTGGGCACAGCACAGCAGCCACACCCCAGGAGGCTTGGTCAGAGCTGGGGTCCGAAGGGACCACACCCCGAGGGGCTACATGGGGTCGAGGCACACAGGCCACTGCTTCCCGCTCCCCGCCCCCGCCCCATCTTTGAAGTCAGCCTCACTCTGCTTCTCAGGGATTTCAAATGCACAGAGACTCCGGCACTTTTGCAGAAGTTTGTTCTGGTTCTGACTTGCTCCCGGAGGCTGTGGGGCTGCGTCTGCTGCTCTGGCTAGGGAGCGTGCCGGGGCCCAGTGCCCATGAGCTTTTGAAGCTCCTGGAACTTGGTTTTGAGGGTGTTCAGGTCCAGGTGGACACCAGGGCCCTCCTTGTCCATGTGTTTGATGACATTGTGCGCAGAAGTGAGAAGGAGTTGTCCCCTTCCTCCCTTGCGAGGGCAGGCAGCTGCTGTGGTTGACAATGGAGGTGAGGCATCCCTCAGTCTGTGCCCGGTGGCCTCCCCAGCAGAGGCCATGGTGGTGCCAGGGCCCAGTTGGCAAGCCAGTCAGCAGGACCTAGGGGCCACCTGCCAAGTCAAATGAATTTGATAACTGTAGCGAAGTTAAGTTTCCTGATGTTGATGATTGTGCTGTGGTTATGTAAGAGAATGAAGCATTTCAGGGTCAAGTGTGGTGATGCCTTCAACTTACAAATGGTTCAGGTAAACCACCCGTATACGTACATACACTTGCATAGGATATATACACAGACAGGGATGTGTGTATGTTTACATACATGGACAGAGAGAGAGAGTGAGGGAGAGAAGGGGGAGAGGTAGAGAGAAAGGAAGACAGGAGACAGGGAGAGAGTGGGGAGCAGAGAGGGGGAGGGGAGAGGGAGGAGGAAGGAGAGACTGAATGTTAAAGGAACTAGTCACACGTAAACAGAAAATCTGGGTGGAGGATGGATGAGTATTCTCTGTACTCTTCTTGTAATTTTCCTTTATTTAAATTGACATCAGGCCAGGCATGGTGCTCATGCCTGTAATGGCAACACTTTGGGAGGCCAAGGCCAGCAGATCACCTGAGGTCAGGAGTTCCAGACCAGCCTGACCAACATGGTGAAATCCCATCTCTACTAAAACTACAAAACTTAGCTGGGCATCGTGGCCCATACCTGTAGACTCAGCTACTTGGGAAGCTGAGGCAGGAGAATCACTTGAAACTGGGAGGCGGGGGTTGCAGTGAGCGGAGGGAGATCGCAGCACGGCACTGCAGCCTGCGTAACAGAGTGAGACTCAGTTTCAAATAAAGAAACATCAAAATAAAGTTACAAAAAAGTCACTATATTAAAGAATGGGGGTTGGGGAGAATGAAAAAGAGGGTGGAGGCAGCAGGTCTGTGTGGCGCTGGAGGTCTAATAGGGCCAGGCCTCTTATCTCTGGCCAGAAAACCAGAGAATTGAGTGGACGTGAGAGGTCCCACCTCTAATGGCCAGCTCCGGAAGTGACTCAGAATACCCTGTTCCAAAGCAGAGGACACACTGATTTTTTTTTTCTTTTGGCTGTTAACAACATTTTTTTTTTTTTTAAATAGGCTGCAGGACTTACTGTTGGAGGGACACCCTGCTTTGCAGAGGGAAAGGAGGATTTGCCCTGAGCACTGGCCCCCACGCTCCACTGGGCTTTCCCCGGCTCCCTTGTCTTCTCATCAAGGTGGTGGCCCAGTCGCTGGCCCCTGGCTGCTCCGGAAGGCGGCGGCCCTGCTGGAAACCCAGGTCATGCGGTCACTGACGCCTGCCAGGGCAGCGATGTCAGCTGCACCCCCACCCTTCCGTGTCCAGTTGTCCTCATGCCCGCCTGGGGTGGTTGCTTTTTGCAGAGGTGGCGTCCTGTAAAGCCCTCCCCTGTGACCTGTGCCGGGCAGGCCTGTCATGGCCGTCTCTGGTTCTCTAACACCGGAAGCAACACGTGGGGCTGTTCCTTGCACCTGATTTCACTTTCTGGCTCCTGTGCCTTCCAGGTTCCTGCCAGGGGCTCCGCTCTCTGTTTATCCACCCAAAACATAACTGGCTGGGGCAGGAGTGGGCAGACTGATGGACAGAACCCAGATCACTGAAACAGGTCCCAACCCATGAGGGAAATTTGGAGGCAATGGAGGCAGTGTTTCTTTTCTTTTTCTTTTTTCTTTTATTTATTTATTTATTTATTTTTTGAGACAGAGTCTTGCTCTATAGCCCAAACTGGAGTGCAATAGCACAATCTCATCTCATTGCAACCTCCGCCTCGGGTTCAATCGATTCTCCTGCCTCAGCCCCCCGAGTAGATGGGATTACAGGCATGTGCCACCATGCCTGGCTAATTTTTGTATTTTTAGTACAGACGGGGTTTCACCGTGTTGGGTAGGTGGGTCTTGAACTCCTGACCTCAGGTGATCCACCAAGGCAGTGTGTCGAACCTGTTATACAGGCCGGGCAGGGTGGCTCATGCCTTTAATCCCAGCCCTTTGAAAGGCCAAGACGGCAGATCACTTGAGCCCAGAAGTTTGAGACTAGCCTGGGCAATGTGGCAAAATCCTGTATCTATAAAAAATACAAAAATTAGCCAAGTGCAGCCATGCAAGCTTGTGGTCCCAGCTACTCAGGAGACTGAGGTGCAAGAGTCACTTGAGGCCGGGAGGTGGAGGTTGCAGTGAGCCGAGATCACACCACCTCACTCCAGCCTGGGCGACAGAGGGAGGTCCTGTCTCAAAAAACAAAAACAGAAACAAAACCCATTGTACAAAGCTGGCTATTGAATGAACTGGCCAGAGCTTGGAAAACGTAAATATGAACCTTTTTACTGCCGTCATTGACACTCTTCCCAGAGGGGTCAAGTTCTCAACATAAAAACCAAAACCAGGAAAAACCAGAAGGAATCTTCATTGAATCAGTCTTTGTTTGTTTCTTTTTCTTTCTTTCTTTCCTTCCTTCCTTTTTCTTTCTTTCTTCTTTCTCTCTCTTTCTCTTTCTTTTTTCTTTCTTTCTTTCTGCTCTCTCTCCCTCTCTCTTTCTTTCTTTTTTGAGACAGAGTCTCGCTCTGTGGCCCAGGCTAGGGTGCAGTGGCACAGTCTCTGCTTACTGTAACCTCTGCCTCCCGGGTTCAAGCGATTCTCCTGCCCCAGCCTCCCGAGTAGCTGGGATTACAGGCACCCACCACCACGCTCAGCTAATTTTTGTATTTTTAGTAGAGACAAGTTTCACCATGTTGGCCAGGCTGGTCTCGAACTCCTGACCTCAAGTGATCCACCTTGGCCTCTCAAGGTATTGGGATTACAGGCATGAGCCACCGTGCCAGGCCTCAGTATCTTTTATAAAGCATCTTGGAATGGACAAAGGCTTTCTAAGCAAGATAAAAACAACACTGACCAGAAATAGAAAACGAAAATCAGAAAGAAACAGTGATAAATATGACAGCATAAAGATTTAAAACTTTTGACGAGGCAAGGTGGCTCACGCCTGTAATCCCAGCACTTTCAGAGGCTGAGGGGTGCAGATCACCTGAGGTCAGGAGTTCAAGACCAGCCTGGTAAACATGCTGAAACCCCATCTCTACAAAAATATAAAAATTAGCTGAGCATGATGGTGGGTGACTATAACCCCAGCTACTTGGGAGGCTGAGGTGGAAGAATCGCTTGAATCTGGGAGGCGGAGGTTGCAGTGGACCAATATCATGCCTCTGTACTCCAGCCTGGGTGACAGAGTGAGACTCCATCTCAAAAAAAAAAAAAAAAAAACCCTAAAAGTTCGGGCATGGTGGTTCACGTGTATAATCCCAGCATGTTGGGAGGCCGAGGCAGGCAGATCACAAAATCAGGAGTTTGAGACCAGCCTGGCCAACATGGTGAAACCCTGTTTCCACTAAAAATGCAAAAATTAGCCGGGCATGGTGGTGCATGCCTGTAATCCACTACTCAGGAGGCTGAGGTGGAAGGATCGCTTGAACCCGGGAGACGGAGGTTGCAGTGAACTGAGATCGCACCACTGCACTCCAGCCTGGTGACAGAATGAGACTCCGTTAAAAAAAAAAAAAAAGATTTAAAACTTTTGCAGGAAAGAATCCACACCACAAAGTCAAAAGGCAAATAAAAAAGCAGCACAGGAGGGTGGGGATGAGGGGGACAAGTAAAGCTAACTCCCTTCTGTATAAAAACTCATACGAAGCAATAGGAAAACCATTAGTAATCCAACAGAAAAGGAGGCAAGGGACGGCAATTGCCCAGGAACGGGCAATTCACAGAAATTAAGTGACCGATGAACTTGAGAAGAGGTGACCAGCCTCCCTTTTAAATAAAGAGAAATAGGTTAAACACAGGTTGTTTTGTACTCTCAAACTGGCAGCGATTACAACATTTTGAAGAACTCTCAGGCGTGGACTTGACCTTTTCATGGTGACCAGGGATACCTTTGACTCTGAAAATTCAGCAACCAATAGAACCAGTTCAACCTCACACCTCCCTCTCGTCCTGTTTGGGTCCCTCTTTGTGTTGTTCTTGCCCTCATTTTCCCTCTCAACCTTGCTTCACAAAACTGCTCACAATTTTGTGAATTAAGCTGAGAAATACATTCAAGCTACTAATCCCTCATCTAATTCATAACGATTGTTCCTGGTAGAAATGAACAAAACAAAATGTATTTGATAACAGCTAAAAATTTACATAGGAAATGTCTTTGCAAAAACTGATATGAGCCTCAAGGCTTTTTTAGCTACTAAATTTAGATGTTAAAAGTTTGACTCCCAGACAATCAGAACTTGGTAGAGATAATGTAGAAGGCTCAAAATAGCAGAAGATATTATTGATAAATAATAATCGATATTGCCAAAAGCTGACCTATAAATTAAATATGTGTTACAAAATCTGGGCTGGGCGCAGTGGCTGAGGCCTGTAATACCAGCACTTTGGGAGGCTGAGGCGGCTGGATCACCCGAGGTCAGGAATTCAAGACCAACCTGACCAGCATGGTAAAACTCTGTCTCTACTAAAAATACAAAATTAGCCGGACATGTGATTCACGCCTGTAATCCCAGCTACTTGGGAGGCTGAGGCAGGAGAATCACTTGAACCTGGGAGGCAGAGGTTGCAGTGAACAGAGGCCCTGTGATTGCACTCCAGCCTGGGCAACAAGAACGAAACTCCGTCTCAAAAAAAAAAAAGAAAAAAAAAAAGGCAGGTGCGGTGGTTCCCTCCCTCCCTCCCTCCCTCCCTCCCTTCCTTCCTTCCTTCCTTTTTTTCTTTTTTCTTTTCTTTTCCTTCTTTTCTTTCTTTTCCTTCTTATCAAGACTGGCTCTCACTCTGTTGTCCAGACTGGAGTGCATGGTGCCATCTCAGCTCACTGCAACCTCTGCCTCCCAGGCTCAAGCAATCCTCCTGCCTCAGCCTCCTAGTAGCTGGGACCATGGGCATGCAACACCATGCCTGGCTAATTTTCACATTTTTTTGTAGAGACAGGGTTTCACCATGTTGCCCAGGCTGGTCTTGAACTCCTGGGCTCAAGCAATCTGCCTGCCTTGACCTCCCAAAGTGCTGGGATTTCAAGTGTGCACCACTGTGCCTGGCCAATAACCTGATTTCTGTTCCCTGTTTTTCCACTCTCAATCTTATATTTAGGCGTCTTTTGACCCCAGGGAAAAATATCTAACCATCAGAACTGCCAGTAACAAGAAGAATATATATATTTTTTGAGAATGAAATGTTGCCCTTCATAGCAGATGCTTCAGCATGTTCTCCATGAATGTGGCTACTGGATGTGTTTTGGCATAACCGTCATGCATTTGGCACGGATAGCACCCAGTCTGGTGTCTTCAAGAAGGCCAACCAGGCGGGCCTCACTTGCCTCCTGCAAAGCGGCAGGAGCTGCGTCCTGGAAGCCCAGATGTGCTGTGAAGACCTCAGCAATTCCAGTGGCGTTATTTTTGGTTTATGTTTGTTTTTTCTTTACTTCAAATTTTTTTCTTTTTTGAGACAGTGTCTTACTGTGTTGCCCAGGCTGGAGTGTGATGGCGTGATCTCGGCTCGCTGCAGTCTCCCTCCACGGCTAAAGCGATCCTCCCACCTCAGCCTTCAGAGAAGCTGGAACCACAGGTGAGCACCACCATGCGCCGCTAATTTTTTTTTTTTTTTGTATTTTTTGTAGAGATGGGGGTCTCACTATGTTGCCCAAGCTGGTCTCGAACTTCTGAGTTCAAGCGATCTGCCCACCTTGGCCTCCCAAAGTGCTGGGATTACAGGCATGCGCCACCAGTAGACTTCTGAGAATGTCTGAGGTCACGGGCCCAGTACCCACTCATGAGGATGGGGTTTCTTCACCCTGGAGCAGAAGGCACACACTTGACAGTGGCAAACATTGCTTCCTGGGTGCTTTGTCACAGGCACATTTGTGGAACCGTGGGCTTTGCGCCAGCCGTGGTATAGAGACTGCCTTACCCACCCTTCTCCTTCTGCGGGAGCTTGGGAGCCAGAGGCAGTGCTGGCCTTAGAGAGTGGCAGCCGTAAACCCAGCCCTAAATGTTGAGGTTTTACTGCCCATTAGAATGTCCGCGAACTTCATAATGTGCATCTTGTTAGTATTATATGTGTAACTGATGTGAATGGTATCAATATAAGAAATAATAGTTTTTGATTAATCTTAAGGGAAAGTCTGGGCAACATAGCCAGCCCCTGTTTCTACAAGAAAACAAAACAAAACAAACAAAAGCCAAGCGTGATGGTGTATGCCTGTGGTCCCACCTACTTGGGAGGCTGAGGTGGGAGGATCGCTTGAGCCCAGGAATTTGAGGCTGCAGTGAGCCATAATCACACGACTGCACTCTAGCCTGGGCAATAGAGCAAGACACTGTCTCAAGAAAAAGGGGGTGGGGGTCGGAGACCAGTTAATAGCTCACAAGACAGTGGAATTAACTGTGGATTCATTTAACCTGACGTCTTTTCCCCAGCGGGTGCAGGACCTCGGGGTGATGCCCATCTGCAAGCATTTCTAACAGGGCAGGTACAGGGAGAGGGGAAGCTGGCTCGAAGCGGTTTCAAGAGTGGGGAACACAAAAAACCAAAAACGAATAAGGAGTTTGCAGGCTAAGGGCTTAGCACGAGTGTGCTGGACAGGGGCTGGCTGCTCCTTGAGCCCCCTACGGGCACTTCAATCCGTCCTCAGCTGTTTTTTGCACGCACTCTTTGTTTTTTATTTTTCTTTCTTTATTTTGAGACAGTCTTATTTATTTATTTATTTCATTTTTTGGAAACAGTCTCATTCTGTCGCCCAGGCGGGAGAGCAGTGGCGCGATCTCAGCTCACTGCAATCTCTGCCTCCTGGGTTCAAGCGCTTCTCCAGTAGTAACTGGGAGTACCAGCGTGCGCCGCCACGCCCCACTAATTTTTGTATTTTTAGTAAAGACAAGGTTTTGCTTTGATGGCCAGGCTGGTCTCGAACTCCTGGCCTCAGGTGATCCTCCCGCCTCGGCCTCCCAAAGTGTTGGGATTACAGACGTAAGCCACTGCGCCCGACCTGCCCGCGCTCTTTGAAAGAAGTCGAGGAGGCGCTAGGTGTGGGCAGGAGCGAGCCGGCGCGGAGTCGCCGGGTGCACAGACCGGGACTGAGCAACACGGCGGGCGGACTACAACTCCCGGCACGCCCCGCGCCGCCCCGCCTCTACTCCCAGACGGCCGCGCGGGAGACCGCCTAAGAGGGCGTGCGCTCCCGACATGCCCCGCGGCGCGCCATTAACCGCCGGATTTGAGTCGCCGGACCGTTTGGCAGAGGTGGCGGCGGCGGCATGGGTGCCCCGACGTTGCCCCCTGCCTGGCAGCCCTTTCTCAAGGACCACCGCATCTCTACATTCAAGAACTGGCCCTTCTTGGAGGGCTGCGCCTGCACCCCGGAGCGG
>NW_016107351.1:5008045-5011237 GCF_001604975.1 Cebus imitator | reverse complement strand
GATGGCCGAAGCGGGCTTCATCCACTGCCCGACTGAGAACGAGCCGGACTTGGCCCAGTGTTTCTTCTGCTTCAAGGAGCTGGAAGGCTGGGAGCCAGATGACGATCCCATGTAAGTCTCCTCTGGCCAGTCTCGATGGGCTTTAGCTGTCAGATTTGAATTGTGAAGACGCTTAACAGTGGGAGGGTTGCTTTCCAGCCTCGTTGTTTCTTAAACAGCTACTGTGAACAGATAACTCTCTAAATGCTGGTGCCTTGGTGATGCTTACAGCCTAATTAAGTCTCTTTTGACCAAAATGCCCTTAGGGTGGATGTGAAAGTCTCATTCACTTAAGATGCCTGATGCCTTTCAGGTTCAACAGAATACATTAGCAGACCCTGCTGCTGTGAGCTCCCAGGAATGTCCAGGCACTTTCCTTGAGACTTTTTTTAAAAAACAGTTTAATTGAAATATAACCCACAGAACACAAAAATTACCCTTTGAAAGGGTAGTTTTTCACACCTTGGGAGGCTGAGGCCAGCGGATCACCTGAGATCAGGAGTTTGAGACCAGCCTGGCCAACATGGTGAAACTCTATCTCTACTAAAAATACAAAAAATAGCCGGGCATGGTAGCATGCACCTGTAATTCTAGCTACTCTGGAGGCTGAGGCAGGAGAATTGCTTAAACCCGGGAGGTGGAGGTTGCAGTGAGCCAGAATAACACCACTGCACTCCAGTCTGGGTGACAGATCGAGACTCTATCTTAAACATTAAAAAAAAAAAAAAAAAGAAAGTGTACACTTTAGTATTGTTTTGGATTTTGTTCTTCAAGATGCCTAATTAAAATGAAGTTCTGTACTTGGGTGATATTTGTTTTCTACACTGTAATGCCATATTCTTTTCTCAGCTTTTTTTTTTCTGTCAGAATCAGTTGCTTCCACAACTTTAATTTTTTCCCCTTGAGAATCACCCCAGTTGTTTTTCTTCCTGATCAGAAGAGTGTAGCTGTTTTTTTTCTTATTATGTTCGCTGTGGTGGTTATACAGCATCCCCGTGATCACTGGGAAAATATCAGTGGTATTCTTGAAAATGAATGTGTTACCACGTTTTCAGATTGGAGCTAACTACTGGCTGTCCTATTGTACTTTGTGTAGCCGTATTTTCATTGTAATACTGCTCTGGTAATGGCAATAATCAGTTATGCAGGGAGACTAGCAGCAAATGAGAATCTGAGCTAGAGGGTCCCTTGGGGAACCCTGGTGGATAATGCCCTTATCTGCTCTTAATCCTTACAGTGGATTTCATAAGAATTCCAGTGAAATGAAATTACTTCAAACAGTTCCTTGAGAATGTTAGAGGGATTTGACACGTGATTCCTTCGGACTTACACTGTGTAACACTTTCACACCTAATTGCTAAAGAAGTCCAGGTAAAATGGATATGTTAGCCACATGGACGTAGGGAGAGAGGTCCACAGTGAGGGAGAAGGTGCTAAGAGGGGCCGTACGGGAATGTGGCTTGGACACAGCACTGATTCCATCAACTTCAGACTTGATGTTTTGCTCCTGAGGCAGAGCAGGGTGTGCCAGTGGAGGGCGGGAAGGTGACCCATGAGGAATGGACTGCCGCTTTCATTCCTTCAGCTGCCTTTCCGCTGTTCTGATTTTTCTAGAGAGGAACATAAAAAGCATTCATCTGGTTGCGCTTTCCTTTCTGTCAAGAAGCAGTTTGAAGAATTAACGCTCGGTGAATTTCTGAAACTGGACAGAGAAAGAGCCAAGAACAAAATTGTATGTATTGGGAATAAGAACTGTTCAAACCCTGTTCAATGTCCTTAGCACTAAACTAGTCCGTCAAAGGGACCCCTGTTTTTCCTCAGGAAGCTTTTTTCTTTTTCTTTTTTTTTTGAAACAGTTTCATTCTGTTGGCCAGGCTAGAGTGGAATGGCGTGATCTTGGCTCACTGCAACCTCCGCCTCCTGGGTTCAAGAGATTCTCCTGCCTCAGCCTCCCGAGTAGCTGGGATTACAGGTGTGTGCCACCATGCCTGGCTGATTTTTTGTATCTTTAGTAGAGATGGGGTTTCAACATGTTGGCCAGGCTGGTCTCAAACTCCTGACCTCATGATCCACCCACCTTGGCCTCCCAAAGCGCTGGGATCAGGGCGTGAGCCACTGTGTCTGACCAGCGTGGTTTGTTTTGTTTTGTTTTGAGACAGAGTTTCACCAGTCACCCAGGCTGGAGTGCTATGGTGCGATCTAGGCTCACTGCAACCTCCGTCTCCCAGGTTCAAGTGATTCCATGCCTCAGGCTCTCAAGTAGCTGGGATTATAGGTGTACGCCACCAAGCCTAGCTAATTTTGGTATTTTTAGTAGAGATGGGGTTTTGCCATGTTGGCCAGGCTGGTCTCAAACTCCTGGCCTCAAGAAATCTGCCTGCCTTGGCCTCCCAAAGTGCTGGGATTACAGGTGTGAACCACCATGTCTGGCTTCAATATATAGTGGCTTTTAATTTGCGTTTTGTCAGGAAGAGGGAAGACGCCAGTGGTAGGTGCAGCAGGCTGTGGGAGAGCTTGTCACCAGTTAAGGTTGTGGAACTGCAGCGTGGGAACTGGAAAATGGGCTGGGGAGCATCTTTTTCTGGGTCAGGGTCAGCCTACTTTTCCGTAATGTACCATAGACCATCTCTTAGCCTTCGTGGGTCAGAGTCTCTGCTGCATATTGTCTTTTTGTTGTAGCTTTTCACAACATTTTAGAAACATAAAAAACATTCTTAGCCTGTGTGCTGGACAATAAAAGGCCGTGATGGGCTGGATGGATTTGGCCAGCAGGCCCTCGCTTGCCAATCTCTGTTGTAGATGAGGAGTAGCTTGTGTGCCTGGCAGCTGATGAGCATGGGGGAGGAGCATCGGACGTGGTGTTGTGAGCTGGAAGCCAGGTTCCAGAGCACTGAGAAAGACGGGGTTGTTGCCGTTGCAAACAGAGCAACTGAAATCTGACACAGGCCAGTTCCAGGAAGCCCTGAAGCGCTGGTGGGTGCTGGGCGTTCTCTGCTCCAGGGTTACATTACAGGGATGAAGAGGTGGTCTGGTGGGGAAAGTCAAGTCACCTTTTAGAATGTATGAGCTGAAGGGGCAGGAGGCAGAAGGAGAGGCCTCATCCCCTGCAGGAGACCCCTTTGGTCTCCATCTCCTGGTGCACTGCAGTCAGAC
>NW_016107351.1:5005379-5007870 GCF_001604975.1 Cebus imitator | reverse complement strand
TTTTTTTTTTTTTGAGATAGGCTCTTACTCTGTCACCCAGGCTGAGTGCAGTGGTGCAATCTTGGCTCACCGCAGCCTCAACCTCCTGTGCTCAAATGATCACACCTCAGCCTCCCCAGTAGCTAGGACCACAGGCCTGTGTGTTGCACTATACAAACCCAGAAGACAAGGAAGGATGCTGTTGCTGGTGATGCTGGGGATTCTGAAGATCCCAGATTTGATGGCAGGACTCCCCTGTCTGCCGTCTTGCCAGCGTGCCGGGAGGGCGCTGCTGTGGAAGCTGAGGTCTGGCCACTCCGGGCTATGTGCTGGGCACTGATTCTTGTTCTGCTGCTGCCTCACTGCTTCAGCTTTTGAAACAATGAAACATTAGAATCAATGTGAAAACCCACCAGTTTAGGGAATAAATTTGATGTGGAAATAAACAGAGCAACTTAGTTCTTCATCAGAGTTTACTTTGTAAATACTTGCGATGGGGACAAAACGAGGCACTAGAAGGAGAGGCGAGTTGTAGACCTGGGTGGCAGGAGTTTTTTGTTTGTTTTCAGAGACAGGATCTTGCTCTGTTGCCCAGGCTGGAGTACAATGGTGCAGTCACAGCTCACTATAGCCTCAGTCTCCTGGGATCAAGTGATCCTCCTGCCTCAGCCTCCCCAGTAGCTGGGACGACAGTTACATGCCACCATGCCTGGCTAACTTTTTTTTTTTTTGAGACAGAGTTTCACCATTGTCGCCGCCTAGGCTAGAGTGCAATGGTGCATTCATGGCTCACTGCAACCTCTGCCTTTCAAGTTCAAGCAGTTCTCCTGCCTCAGCCTCCCAAGTAGCTGGGATTAAGATGCCTGCCACCACACTTGGCTAATTTTTTTTGTATTTTTAATAGAGATGGGGTTTCACCACGTTGGCCAGGCTGGTCTTGCACTCTTGGCCTCAGGTGATCCGCCTGCCTCAGCCTCCCAAAGTGCTGAAATTACAAGCATGAGCCACTGTGCCTGGCCCAATTAATTTTTTGGTAGAGACAGGGGTCTCGCTATGTTGGCCAGAGTCATCTTGTATTCCTGGGCTCAACTGATCCTCCTGCTTTGGCCTCCAAAAGTGCTGGGGTTATAGGCATGAGCCACCACATCCAGCTATAAGTTTTGTCAGTGAGTTTTGTTTTCTCTTTTCTTTTTTTTTTTTTTGAGACAGTGTCTTGTTCTGTCACCCACGCTGGAGTGCAGTGGCACGATCTTGGCTCACTGCAACCTCCGCCTCCCGGGTTCAGGTGATTCTCCTGCCTCAGCCTCCCGGGTAGCTTGGATTACAGGTGCATGCTACCACGCCTGGCTAATTTTTTGTATTTTTAGTAGAGACAGGGTTTCGCCATATTGGCCAGGCTGGTCTCAAACTCCTGACCTCAGGTGATCTACCTTCCTTGACTTCCCAAAGTGCTGGGATTACAGGTGTGAGCCACTGCGCCTGTCCTGTTTTATTTTTCAATAGTGAGAGTTCTTGTGTTTGCTTCGCCCCTCCCTTTATTGGAAAAATGTATAAAATGGAGATATTGACCTCCACATTGGGGTGGTTAAATTACAGCATGTATGCAATTATTTTTAGGCTTTTTTGAAAGAGAAGAAGAAACTGAATAATCTGTGTGTGTGTGTCTGTGTGTATTTTTTTAAAGCCATGGTTATCTTTCCATATCAGGAGAGGTGAGGCTCCTGGGACTGCAGAGATGTCTGTTACAGTCCATTGCAAGGTGCACTGTTGGGCCAGGTGCACTGGCTTGTGCCTGAATCCCAGCACGGTGGGAGGCCAAGGCAGGAGGATTGTTTGAGCCCAGGAGTTTTGAGGCCAACCTGGGCAATGTGGCCAGACCTCATCTCTTCATAAAATACACAAAAAAATTAGCCAGGCATGGTGGCATGTGCCTGTAGTCTCAACTACTCAGGAGGCTGAGGTGGGAGGATCACTTAAGCCCTGGGGGTCAAAGCTGCAGTGAGCCATGATCTTGCCACTGAATTCCAGCCTGGGTGACACAGTGAGACCCTGTCTCTAAAACAAAACAAAAAGTACACTGTTTTATTCTTTTCTTATCAATTTATTATTTTAAAATTAAATTTTCTTTTCATAATATACAAATAAGACTTATACATGAGGTAAAACATAGGCTATATTAGGATATATAAAGTACATATTGAGTTGGGCTCAGTGGTGTGTGCCTGTAGTCCCAGCTATCGGGAGGCTGAGGCTGGAGGATGTCTTGAGCCCAGGAGTTGTGGGCTGTAGTGCGCTATGCTGATCAGGTGTCCGCACTAAGTTCGGCATCAATATGGTGACCTCCCGGGAGCGGGGGACCACCAGATTGCCTAAGGAGGGGTGAACTGGCCCACATCGGAAATGGAGCAGGTCAAAACTCCCTTGCTGATCAGTAGTGGGATCATGCCTGTGAATAGCCACTGCACTCCAGCCTGGGCAATGTAGTGAGACCCCGTCTCTTAAAAAAAAAAAA
>NW_016107351.1:4992313-5004229 GCF_001604975.1 Cebus imitator | reverse complement strand
GTGCTAAATATTTTAAGTACATTAAATCACATATTTACAATGACTGCAGTTATAACTTCCTTTGCTAGGAAAAAGGATAGAAGACAAATTCTTTTTCATTGCTTTCCTTTTTTTCTTCTGCTTATACTTCTCAAAAAAAAAAATTAAAAATTTCACTCTTGGCTTTCTTCACATGTCATATAAAGCCATTGTGATTGGACAATGTTTTTCCTTTAAGAAACAAAAGCTTAAGAGTTCATGTTTTCAATTCTTGAAAATGTAAAATGAAAAGCATTTAGAAAGCATTTAAAATAACAAAAAATTGAGCTATTAAATTCCAAATTGACTCAAGGATAGCTCCATGGATAAACATGTCTATTTTAATTGGTTCTAAATACTTCTCTGAGCCCTCAGCAAATTCTTACTGGTCATTCCTTACTTTTCTCTGACTTACTGAGGTTTTATTATAACTGATGAGTTTTAAGGCTATACCTTGTTGATCTTTATTCACCCCTTCCTGTCTAACTCCTCCCCTCCACCCAATGGGCAATATTATACAATGTAGGTAGTTCAATCAGTCAATGCAGATTTGAATAACTGATCTTAAAAATCAGACACTAATTGGAAAAATATTTTATATCAGTATATATAACCTTACTAATAGGTTGATTCCTGAAACGTAAATTCTGTAAACCAAATCATACTTTTATCCTTAGAAAATGTGGTCTAGATTCACACTTGCAAATGCTATAAACTTTCTTAAAAGTCACACATTTAGAAAGACAAAAACTGTATTTTCTAATTAAGAAAGTAAAAATTATTTTGAAATGAAGCAAGTACAATACCATAAAACATGTTTTCTTTGGTCTATAGCCAAGCAAGTAGAAGACAAGCCCTCAAGGTTGCATGCCTCTTGAAAAATGGGAATTTCCTGCATTTTCTCTATATTAATCATAAAACCTTTGACTATATGACCAGATGTATATTTCCTCTATTTCAAATTTCCTTTCCTTAAACACAGACAGAATTGCTAGTGAGGTTAGGAAAGTTCCTAATGAAGACAGGAGCATATAAGATAATGGGTGCTTAATAATGCACTATGGCTCATTCATCCATTTGTCTGTGTGTTCATTTTCTTCATTCATTCATTCATCAATTATTTATTAAGTGTCAACTATGCAAAGACAGTGTTGTAGATGCTGGGAATACATTAATGAACAAAACACAAATAAACCCTGCCCTCATGGAGCTTACATTCTAGTTCCTCAAAACAGATCTCCAGCTAAAATGTAAGTATTCAAATTTAAGAGGAAAGCTTTTTTGAAGGCTCCATTAGTCAGATGCCCAGGGAATGAAGGTTACAATAAGTACTTAACATGGGCTAATCTGTTTACTTTCATCAAAATTAAGACCAACATCCTGGTTAGTATAACAATTCCCTTGAATTTTAATTTATACTTCACTTCTAATTTTCCTTAATTTTCACTAACATTTCTGACAAGTTCTAGTTCCTTGAAGAGAGGAAAAAAGAGATAATCCTTTTTTAACTTCTAACCTAATTGGTGATCAATAGGCCCTAATCAAGTGATGGTCTTCATAACAGCAATTATTTGTCATAAAATAATCTATCTCAAAATTAAAGGACTGTTTGCCACTCCTGCCTCTTGTGACTTAATCACTGACCAGGGATGCCAGTACTCGAAATAGTTTGTTGATCTATTTTGCTTCGTATCTTAACTTTTTCCCTTTTTAATGTCCCATTAACTGGACTTCTGCTTGATAATCAGCATTACTATGTGGTAAAGGTTATCATTACAAACTAGATTTTCCCTTTGGCAGAGGTGAGAGCTAATTTTTACTTGGCATTGCTGTCACGCAGTTACTGTTAATGTGTTCTAGACCCTTTTTCCTCTAAGCTCTGAATTCTTGCCTATGCCTAACTTACTCTCTCTAACCAAAATCCAGGGTCAGGATCAGTTATCACGGGTAATTTGAATTCTTCTAAATTTAACATGGCCAGCCGCAACTGTTGCCAGGCTCAGTGATCCTCCATCTTTTCTTGGGCTTCTTCTCCCTCTTCATGTCACAGCCAATGGCAGTATTTTTCACTCTCACCTGCAGAACTCTTTCCACCAGCACCACCCTCCTTCACTCTAGCTGACAGGACATCATAATAAATTAAGAAATCTTCAAGTATGCCATAGAGTAATAAAGGATACAAAGTTTGGAATTAGAATACCAATTTTGCTCCACACAGGATATATAAAGATCCAAACAAATTAAAGAAAATGTCACTCTGTGTATGATTTCTGCATTTTCATTTATATATTTATTCAACAAATATTTCTTGAGTGCTTATTAAGTTCCAGGGAATGCCATATATACAGTTGGTTTTATTTTGGTGGGAATACACCAACACTGCTTCAAAGCAGGGGTGGTAAATCTCCGATCTACAGGTCACATTCCATCTCCAGCTTAATTTTGTCTGGCTCAAAGAGAAGGTATCAAGAAATGAAAACACAACAGACCTTTAGAAGTCTTTAGAAGCAGTAAGAGAGACACAATTCTATGAAGCGAGGATGGTGTCCCTCTCCTTTACCACTGTGTATAACTCTCATTGTCTCTACTTCATTCTGCCTCCTTTCCTTAAGTGGCCATCAACAAGGCACTAGGATATATATTATTTACTAAATGTATTGAATTATGTTCCCAATTTTAATTTAAATGGCAGACCAACTGAACTTTTTTTTTTTTTTTCTGAAACAAACTTTTTGCTGCTTTTTGAGGGGGAGAAGTAGGGATGGGGGGAAGTAGACCTACAGTCCTTTAAATTTCTTTCAGAGATTCTCCACTCATTAACTCAGTTTCTCCACTCAGTGACTTGGTTAACTGAAATTCCATCTTGGCAATCATAAATATTGCATTTAAAAAAAAATCAAACAATAAACATTGTACTTTAAGGATCTACACAAAAAATACAATCAAGTTCATAAGACATAAGTGTAAGTAAACAAGAAATAAATATTTCATGGAGAAAGTAAATAAAAATCTATCCAAATAATTATTTCAACAACAACAAAAAAAGAAATAGAAATGCACTCAAAAGAAAAGTGTTAACATTTATCATGTTTTATACACTGAAAATAAAAATTTTCCACTCCTATGGCCAGTCTTCAAGCAGATTTTATCACAAAATTATAGTTTCCATTTTACAATCTCTCTTTAGTAGTTACTATGAACTATAAATTAACCAAACACTTAATTTTCCCAGAAATTAAATATCTTCCTAAAAATGCTATATAATCCCCATTACATAATATCACAGTAATCTTTGCTTTACCACACAAAAAAACTATGATTAATAATTATAACTTTTTCTTTATTTGTCATCTTTCTACAGAAACGATCAGTAGTTAGCCTTACCAGGAAATTATACACATTATGAATACAAGTTTTAATAGACTACTGATTAGACTGTCATGTTGCAAGTATTTCTAGAACATGATATCACAAATTAAGTCATTAATTCCAAAACAATGGTTTATTAACAAAAAAGTACAAAGAAGCACAAATGGATATCCTATTTCCCATTGTAGTCCATCTATCTATCTCCCTATCAGTCCATGAGATGGCTTTTTAGAGCTGTAAGAATGGGTAAAATACTTCTCCTGTGTCTAATGGCCCCTAATAACTATCCAAATCCAAATAACTGTGTATTTAAGTTATACAGACCAATTTTTAAACAATGTTTAAATCTACTGAGATAAAATCATCTCCCCTTGCAATACACCACCTACCTAAACTGAACATCAGCGCCAACATCCACAAATCATATATCATGTCACTAGTATGTTTGTCTTGAAATAAGTTTATAAATGAAAACTTAGGTGTATCAAAAATGATATTCATAAGGATGTACTAAAAACATTCAAGTCAAAACATCTTGTTAACTGAACTAAAGTGAAGCACATGGAAACATTCAATTTATTATTGTGCTTTTTGCATTGATTTTAAATCAAAGCTACTCACACATCAAATCTTATTGCTATTACTTCAGTTTCTTCAAGAAATGATTCATTTTTCAAGTTATTTCAACAAATGTAAGGTTGTTCCATACTCCTCTTTCTACAGGCCTCAAGTACTTCTCTGAATCATGGTAAACTCTAATACTTTGTGATTTCTCTCACAGTGCTCCTTAAAATAATAACACAGATGGGGAGATTCAGCAAATAATAACCAATTTGCTCTTTCTGCTATGGCTCCTCAAGACAGAACATGTGGTTTTACTCTCTGATGGTCCTGAAAGCCTTGTGTAGAATTTATTAGGTTATACGTGTTTCTGAGTGGTAAGTTCCAGCTTTTTGGTTTGTGGAGGGAGCCAGGTCAGAGCTTAGTTACCACTATACTCCTCACCTAGAAGTATTCTTATCAAGAACATGAGTTCAGTGTTAAACTAGGCTTTAGTAACAAAAGGGTGCTATAGCAGTGCATACATTTTTTGGGGAGCTGGAAAATTCAGATGACCACTCACTAAACATAAAATCATCATTCCACAAAGATTTTATTGACATTAAACTTGCACAGTAGCAAAAAAAAAAAAAAAATCAAAACATAAAACTAAGCCACATATCAAAGAACAATGTACAATAGAGATTTGAATTTCTCAATAGCATTAGAAGGTATTTCCATAAATAACATTTACAATTCTAATGTTAGGACTTTCAAAGTGTCTGAAGCTTCACAGTGCTAGAATTGATTTTTATCAGAACACATGCAAAAAAAGAAACAATGGTTTCTCAGGTTCATTACAAAGGACAAACTGCAATTAAAACTCAGCACAAAACCATTCCAAGTGATTGGGGAAATCCGGGTGAACTTCAGGTGGATGTGGAGACAGACTAAGGTGACAGGAAGCGTCTAGCAAAAACTCCTTTAGGCAACTGCTGTGTAATTAGACAGGCCCAGTGAGCCTCGGGGCATATGCTGGCTGTTCCTCCCTGAGAAAAAGGCAGTGGCCTGAATCCTTTTTAAATGACTTGGCTCAGTGCTGTGGGGGACTGGCTGGGCAGCTGCAGGCTGTGTGTCTGTCAGCCCAACCTTTACATCTGTCATATTCTCCACATGGGGGAAGGACGTACTCTGCCCAGGTCCCCGCCTTCTTCAGAGGCAGCAGCTCCTACAGGGCTGAAGGCTGGCACAAGTTGATGGATTTGATTTCCCCTCCTCCCTGTGGTAGAGCTGCAGAGTGGATTGGTACAGCTTCGTTGGAAACCTCTGGAGGTCATCTCGGCTGTTCCTGAGAAATAAAAAGCGTGTCATTTCAAACGCTGCTGCAGACCCTACTGGGTTTTTAAAATTTTGTCAGTGTTTCATTGTGGTCTCTAGCCTGCCAACAGCCATCTCCCTAGACAGCCGCAGTGAGGACGAGCGTCCTGGCAAAGATGCAGTTGGCCCTGGGCACTCCCCAGAGCCACGAACCCCAGACCTATTTGTATCACCCGGGCTCCTTCCGGGTGGAAACGGCTGTGAAAATGCACCTCAGACTCACTTATTTCTGCCACATCTGAGTCAGGGCCTGAGAG
The DNA here is from genome assembly GCF_001604975.1 of Cebus imitator. Classification (NCBI taxonomy): domain Eukaryota; kingdom Metazoa; phylum Chordata; class Mammalia; order Primates; family Cebidae; genus Cebus; species Cebus imitator. The sequence continues at coordinate 4,998,668 of NW_016107351.1, read as the reverse complement.
AGATTTTTCCCTCTGAACTTAGAGAATATCACAGTGGTTTGTGTTGGCAGAAAATGCACTCCAGCCTCTGTACTCCCCTAAGCTGCTTATTTTTTATATTTGTGCCAGTCTGTAAATGGATAATAACTGTTGCTTAGAAATTGGCTTTGTGGAGAAACTGGAAAATAATGGTTTTATCTTCAACTCCTTTGCACGCCAGAGGGTGATGTGTACCTCAGCTTCTGCCAGCCTATGCTGTGGGCAGGGCTGAGCTGGAGCTGCCCCTCTCAACCTGCCTGCCACAGCTTTTCCTTAAAGGCCATTCTTAAAACCAGACCCTCATGGCTGCCAGCACCTGAAAGCTTCATCAATATCTATTAATAAAGCCGTAGGCCCTCGTCTAACGGCAACTGCCTAGGCTTTCTTTGAGATATGTGTCCATTATTCAGGTTCTTTAAGTCAGAGTGGAGTCTGGGAAGGGTTGCGAATGGAGGGTTCGGGGCTGTAGATGAGGTTCCAATGGAAAGTAGAGACGGCCGTGCCCACTGCCCAGAAGAGACCAGCAAGCCAAATTGGAGCCCCCATTGCAGGCTGCCGTCGTGTGGATGGAATAACTCACGATTGCCAGTAAAAGTCTAATGTGGTTTTATCTATTTTTTTTTTTTTTTTTTTTTTTTTGGTGGGGGGAGACAAGGCCCCTTGCCCTCCCAGGCTGGAGTGCAGTGGCATGACCATAGCTCACTGCAACCTCAAATTCTTGGGTTCAAGCAAACCTCCCACTTCAGCCTCCCAAGAAGCTGGGACTACAGGCGCAGGCCATCAAACCTGGCTAATTGAAAACAATTTTTTTATAGAGATGGGATCTCACTTTGTTGCCCAGACTGATCTCAAATTCCTGGGCTCAAGTGATCATCCTGCTTCAGCATCCAAACTGTTGATATTACAGGCATGAGCCACTGCACCTGGCCTAGCTGCCATTTTTTTAAATGCAGAAATGTAGATTTTGTCGAGGTGAAATAACTCGTCCAAGACAATAGAACAAGTAAGTTTTAGGGTTGGGATTTGAATCCAGGCAATCTGGCCCCAGAGCTGGGCCCTCACTGCTGAAGGACACTGCCAGCTTGGGGGTGTGGCTGTGCCCGGCTACCTTTAAAGCACCCCGTTCCACTTTCAGACAGCTTTGTCCAAAAGGCTGCCATATGGAGCTGACACCTCCCCAAGGCTTCCGTAGATCCTCACTGGACATTTTAACCTTTTATTTTGAAATGAAAGTTCGCAGGGAGTTGTAAGGCTAGTACAGGGGTCCCGCATACCATTCCCCTCCTTTTCCCCATTGTAAGGACTACACCGTGTTCACTTTCAACACCCAAGGTCTGTGTTGAGAGGATGAGTTGTGCAGCCCAGCTTGCCCCAAGCCCGTCTTGCCACCATGAAGCATTTCCTGACTCAGATGAATCTACCTCAACAAAGCCAAGGACCAACTAAGCTGCAGATTTTCTCTCCACTGGGCTTGGCCTACATTATTTGCACCTGTTTTCAGCTGGATGGGACCAAATTTCCACATTATCCCCAAAGGGGTGACATCTATTTGTTCACGCAGGTATTTGTGCGTGTACCTGCTGTGTGCCAGGTGCCAGGTCCTGGAATCGAAGCCGGAACAACTGCAGTGAGCTCTCAGGGGTTTTGTTTTCTGAATGGTGGGAAGACAGGTCAGCAGATAGCCAGGTGCGTCTGCACATGTGTGGCTGGCGTGTGCAGGAGTGCCGAGAAGACAGTGAGCCCCACCCTGGATGCCACAGGAAAGGGCATTCCAGCACAGCTGTTGGTCCTGGCACATGTAGCAGGCTGCGAACGGGACCAGGAAGGGAACAGGAAGATGCACAGGCCGGAGGGGACAGAGGCGCATGTCATGGGCACTGCAGGTGTGCGCTGCGGTGGGACGCACAGGCTGGTTCCGGGGAGATGTCAGCAAGGCCCTGCAGCCTAGGGCACTGCCTGTTCCACATTACCCAGTGAGTCAGAGTCTCCCAGTCACTCAAAGCCAGTGCAGGTCCCAGCTTTGTCCGCGGAGGAACTTTCACTGTAGAAAACACGAACTCATTTCCCTTTGAGGAAGTTACTTCTCCAGGATGTCATTTCCAGCCACCACCCAGGATGCGGAGAAGGTGCTGCAGTGCCCAAAGCACGGCTGCCCGAGAAGCTTGTCCCTTAGAAACCCCATGTGGGCTGGGAGGCGCCTGCCTGCCTCCCTGAGAGCGGAACCCTGTCCCTGTCCGGCTGCCAGACTGGCTAGGCAGGTGCTGGGGAAGTCTGGGTGGCCGTGCTGAGCCCCTCATAGACCTTGGAGTTGTGCTTGGGGATGAGACCTCCCAGCTCTTCGGCTGCTTCCCAGTCATGGCCACATCTCACAAACGTTACCAGTGTCCATGAGAAATGAAAAAGTGCGTGATTCCAACTTACCACCTGACCCACATAAGAGGCCTTAGAATGCTGGGCTTTGACTCGAAGAGCGGCTTTGAGTCTACTAAGGGGATTCGCTTCCTAATGTCCTGAGTGAATGAACTGACCTGTTGGACAGGGAAACTTAGGTTCATTTTCTGTGGGGGGACATTTGCCAAATGCAGTGAAATCAGTTGACGCTGAGCTACTCTGACAGTGACTCAGCCTCGGCTCCAGCTGCTTCCCCAGCCCTGTGGTGGAGGTGGCAGATGATGACATCATCCTGGAGCAGAGGGCTCTGCCCACTGGCATCACAACGGCCAGACCTGCTGGTCCTCCAGCTGCTGGCTCCAGGTAGTTACATATGAGTTTAAAAGAAGAGAACCAGGGCTGGGTGCAATGGCTTATGCTTGTAATCCCAACAGTTTAGGAGGCCGAGGTGGGTGATCATTTGAGATCAGGAGTTCAAGACCAGCCTGGCCAACATGGTGAAACTCTGCCTCTACTAAAAATACAAAAAAAAAAAAAAAAGCCGGGAGTGGTGGTGGGTGCCTGTAGTCCCAGCTATTTTGAAGGCTGAGGCAGAAGAATTGCTTGAACGTGGGAGGCAGAGGTTACAATGAGCTGGTATCAGCCACTACACTCCAGCCTGGGCAAGAGAGCGAGACTCTGTCTTAAAATAAACAAACAAATAAATAAATAAAAAGAGAGGCAGGGTGTGGTGGCTCACACCTGTAATCCCAGCACTTTGGGAAGCCAAGTTGGGAGGATTGCTTGAGGCCAGGAGTTTGAGACCAGCCTGCGTAACAAAGCAAGACCCTGTGTCTACCAAAATAGTAATTTAAAAAATTATCCCAGCATGGTGTGATATGCCTGTGGTCCCAGCTCCTCTGGAGGCTGAGGTGGGAGAATCGCTCATACCCAGGAGGTTGAGGCTGCAGTGAGCCATGATCACACCACTGCACCACCCTAGCCTGGGCAACAGAGCAAGATTTTGTCTCTGTAAAAAAAGACAAAAAAGGAGGCTTGGATGCAGCACTGTTTTTTTGTCACTTATAACTGGAATTTTGTCTATCAAAAGCCTATTGTGCCCGACTGCAGCGGTAGTGGTCTGACGCTGGCTTTGAGGAGGGCCTGACAGCCTAGGGACAGGCTTGGCATTCCAAGTTGAGGAAAGAAAGATGAATAGTGAAAAATAATGGGTTGCAGTGCCTTTTCATCCTGGGCCAAGGTATAATTTGGGTCCATTTCAAGGGAAATATACTAGCAGAATTCATCAGAGTAGCCCCTCGAAGACTGGTGCCTAATGCCTAGGGGACAATTTAATCAGTGGTTCCAGCTTCACATCTAGGGTTGGAAACACTGAACCCAGGCTTTCTCATGCGGATGGGGCATAGATGCTAACGTGGCTGTCTCGCAGCCCTGCAGCGTGAGTGAAACAGACGTCTATTCTACAGAGACACGGCTCTGTGGTGCTGAAACCTCCTTCTAGACAACAGTGGCATTAAGGTGTTTTTTTTCTCCTTTTTCTTTTTTTTGAGATGGAGTCTTGCTCTTTCACCCAGGCTGGAGTGCAGTGGTGTGATCTTTGCTCACTGCAACCTCCACCTCTGAGGTTCAAGTGATTCTCCTGCCTCAGCCTCCTGAGTAGCTGGGATTACAGGCATGAGCCACCACACCTGGCTAATTTTTGTATTGTTAGTAGAGACAGGGTTTCACCATGTTGGCCAGGCTGGTCTTGAACTCCTGACCTCAAGTGTTCTGCCTGCCTTGGCCTCCCAAAGCGCTGAGATTATAGGCGTGAGCCACCCAACCTGGCTTTTTTTTGCTTTCTTTTTTATAAGACAGGGTCTCACTCTGCTGATCACAGACACAGCCTCAACCACCTGCCTGGGCTCAATCGATCCTCTCATCTTAGCCTCCCAAGTAGCTGAGACCACAGGTACGAGCCACCACATCTGGCCCTACTTAAGCTTTATGTAGGTGCAGTAACAGATCTGAAACCAGCTCTCAGCTCAAGAGAAGGGGAAGCCAGGTGCAATGGCTCACGCCTATAATCCTAGCATTTTGGGAAGCCAAGGCAAGAGGACCACTTGAACCCAGGAATTTGAGACCACCCTGGGCAACATAGGGAGACCGCCGCCCCCCCGTCTCTAAAAAGAAATAGAAAAACAGGCCAGGCTTGATAGCTCAAGCCTGTAATTCCAGCACTTTGGGAAGCCAAGGCAGGAGGATCACTTGAACCCTGGAGTTCGAGACCAGCCTGGGCAACAAAAGGAGACTGTGTCTCTAAATAAATAAATAGAGAAGGGAAGTGCAGGTGGGGCACGCAGCCCAAACTGGGCTCCTCTGTTCATCCCGCACAGTCAGTTCGTACCTTGCACATGCACAAAGAAGGTGTCGACCCAACCAAAGCAATACTGATTCTTGTTATATAGCTTTATTGTGGGGTCAGTGTTGGAGTACCACGAGTTTTCATTAGCCTACGTTCTTTCCCCAGCTGTAGTCAGTTTAGGGAGGGAAAGAGGCCCTACCCCCATCCCTATTCCTCCTGCCTTCATATTGGCAGCTACTCTCTGAGTACCTGTTGAGTTCTTTCACATTCCAGGTCTAACATGCTCTCCCACACCCCTAGAGAGCAGGGCTGCTGGATGCCACACTGCTCCCAGAGAGGGGCTGTGGTCAGGGAAGCCCCAGCTCCAAGGGGGGCCAGAAAACCCCAGAGCCATCCACTGCAGCAGCAGTCTTTGGTGCTGCAGGTGAGGACAGCTACAAAATACCTGAGCCATCATTCTGTCACTCGGTCTGAACTCCATTTGAAATATTGTTTCCATAACTGTTAGGATGGTTTTTCCTTCCTGACTATAATCCTCAAACCAACAAGAGCCCAGCAGAGGAAATCGTGGCCAAAACACCCCCAGAGGAGAGCCTTGGCTTGACCTCAAAGGGCCACCATCGGGGAGGATGTCCTCAAACCTCTGAACCCCTCTCTGCAGGCTCTGCCCAGCCCTGTGTGGCGACCCAAAGGAAGCCTCTCCTTCGTTTAAGATTTAGCCCCAGACGTCCCGCGATGGCTGCCGCCTGTCCCTTCCACCTGCATGGCTGCCCACGGGGGGTATTGCTCATCTGGCTACTCTGGATGAGAGGCTTCCCGCCGGGTTGGGTGGGGGGGGCCTCTCTGCGGCTCCTCTGCCTCCTACCCCCACTGGCACCCAACGCCTGTCCTAGAAGGTTGTTTCTGCCTGTTTGCTCCGTGAGTGGCTGGAGAGGCAGAGGCCGGCCTTGCTGGAGGGAGCGTTCGTAATTAGGAGCGAATCCAAAGCAGGGTCTTTTCCTTCCGCAGCACCGGGCCCAGCAGCGGGGCTCACCCACAGCCCTTTACCGATGCCTTCTCTTTGGTCCTCAGGACTGATACAGACCAGGACCCAGGGCCAGCCCGGGCCAGGCTCCTATGCTTCCAGCAGCGCGGGGTCCTGCTGCCCCCCGCTGGGGTCGGCCTCTGGCGGACGCTTCCTCCTCCTCCCCAGCCCTGCATAGCAGGGCCAGGCAGGTGCTTCCCGTTTGGCTGCTGAAGAGCCGAGAGTTCACAGAGAGATTGAAGAACGAGCCCAGGGACCGGGCCAGCCCGTGGGGGCGCCCTGGGATTGGAGCCCAGGTCCCGGGTTCGCCGCGCGGCTCCCGACTTCCTCTCCTTTCGCCCAGAGGAGAGTTCGGCCACTGCAGAGACGTGAGGTGGATCTTACCTCCCGGGGGCCCGCGAGGCCAGCGCGCGGGCGGGAGCCGGGACGGGCCCAGAAGAGCCTCGGGGGAAACGCCTGCCCCCCGCCCCCGGCTCCCGCGCCCCCCTCACCGGCTCCCGCGCCCCTCGCCCCTGGCTCCCGCGCCCCCCCACCGGCTCCCGCACCTTCCCCCCGGCCGCCGCCCGCTCCCCGGCCGG
>NW_016107351.1:4990734-4992179 GCF_001604975.1 Cebus imitator | reverse complement strand
TGCCGGCTCCCGCACCCCCCCAACCCGGCTCCGCGCATCCCCCGCCGACCCCGGCCCCGCTGCCCCCGCCCGGTCCCCACCCGCCGGCCGCCCTCCTTACCCGGCTGGGGCGCTGCTCAGCTTCGCGCTCCTGGCAGTCGCGGTCACCAGCGACTGCTGGTCCGTTCTGGAGGTGGCGGACGCCGGCAATCACAGCTCCGGGCCGGGGCGCGCAAAGCAGCTCTCCTCGCACGCACTCGGGGCTCTGGCGCATCTGCGAAGGTAACCGGCCGCCCCGCCCCGCCCGCCGGCCCTCCTCCCTCCGCGACCTCTTCCCTCTGACCCCCGCCCTGCCCTGCCCTGCCCGCGTCGCCCCGCCCCGCCAGACCCCCCTCCCAGGACCCCTCCCTTGCATCCCACTCTGCCCGAAGGGGTCTCTCAGTTCCCTCCCCATCACCCAGCGTCTCCCCGCATAGCTGCTGCGCTGGCAGCCTGGGGGCTGCAGGAGGGAGGGAGCCCTGATCAGGGCGCCTCACAGCCGGAGGAGCGGGCTGTGGGCTGTGGCGGGGTGGGGGGATGGGGTGAGGAGGTGGGAAGCCCCATGTGTGTAGCTGAGGGGTGCTCATCCAAGTGGCCACGGGTTGTTTCTGGATCACCTTCCTGGGGGGGTGGGCCTGGCAGCCCCTTGTCCCTCTCCCTGGCAGGCACCGTCAGAGCTGCTCTCCATGCACGGGAGGCTGCAGGGCGGGGGACAGGGGTTCCAAATGTGTGCAGAGGCTTCGGGAGTCGGTGAGAGAGGAGGGGATTCCAGCAGGCTGGAGGGTCCACAGGGCCTCCTCCATTCCACCTGGCTCCCTCCTCAGGAGCTGGGGCTAGCCTGGGGATCTTCCCCTGCACAGGGCGAGCGCTGGCACGGCAGGGATGTGTGTGTGTGTGCGTGTGAGTGTGCCTACATGTGCATATGAATGTGTGCATGTGCTGAACATGAATATGTGTGAGCACCCAGCTGTTTGTAAATATTAATGTGTCTGCGTGAGCGTGTGCAATTGTGTGTGCATGTGAACATGAGTGTGTGAGCATGTCAGTGTGCATGTGAGTGTGAGCTTGTATGTGAGTGCATGCGTGGGTGGTGCACGTGTGCTGTGGCTTCCTAGGTGTAACTGGGGGGGAGTTAGGAGCCTCGTGTTCATCCATCCTACAGACTGCCTAGCTGTTCTCCAAAGACCTCCTCACATGGCTGGGCGCGGTGGCTCACACCTGTAATCCCAGCACTTTGGGAGACCTAGGTGGGTGGATCACTTGAGGCCAAGAGTTGGAGACCAGCCTGGCCAACATGGTGAAACCCCATCTCTACTAAATATACAAAAATTAGCGGGGCGGCGTGGTGGGGCATGGCTGTAATCCAGATACTTGAGAGGCTGAGGCTGGAGAATTGCTTGAACCTGAGAGGTGGAGGTTGCAGAGAG
>NW_016107351.1:4973338-4990229 GCF_001604975.1 Cebus imitator | reverse complement strand
GAGAATTGCCTGAACCCGGGAGGCGGAGGTTGCGGTGAGCCGAGATCGCGCCATTGCACTCCAGCCTGGGTAACATGAGTGAAACTCCGTCTCAAAAAAAAAAAAAATTTTAAACATGCATCTGTGCAGGCGTCACATGCACGTGAAAATAACTAAGATGAAATGTCTCAGGCCTTTCATCCCACTTGGAGTCTCAGCTCTGAGTCTCAGCAGGAGAGAGAATATGGCAGGGCCCTGTGGTGCTGGGGGGTCCCCTGGGATCGGGTGGGCTGCTGAGTGCCCCTAGCGTCCGGGCCCCAGGCTTTGAGTCTTCTGTTTCCCAGGGCAGAACAGCTGCATACCTTCGCCAGCGAGAGCCTGGATGCCTCCACCTCCACCTCGGTGCAGCACCTCATCTGTGAGTCCTGGGTGGGGCCCCCTTCCCTTCCTTCCCGAATATTCAGGCAAGGCTGGATCCCAGCCATCCCATCCCCACCCCACAGCATTGCTTCCACTGGCCCCTACATTTCCCCCAGGAGGTTTCCACGCGTACCTCTCTCGGTGCTGTGCTGCTGTCCCTAACCACAGGGGCCCTGCTCCCAGCCTGTCCTGTTCTTCCCCTATCTCAGTTTCCCTCTCAGTGGCGACGCTCACTCCTTTGTTGTTGGGGAAACCAGGCAGCTCCAAGCGTGGCTGGATCCTGTGGGCCCTGCAGACTCCCGGCTCCCCATTTAGGACTCTTCGAGATGAGCTGTTGTCTACCTGGCTGGCGTCTCTCACCTTTCGGGTTGGGGGACATGTGAGGCTCCGGGATGGGGGTTGGGAGGGTGTTGGGGACAACTCCCTCTCCTGGACTCAGGAAGCCCCTGCCAGGGTGAGAGGGGGCCACTGGGAGGGTCCCCTGGTTTTCACAGAGAGGAGTGCCAGCTGCTTTTCCTAGAAGGTGGAACAGCAGGTCACTGTCCTCCGGCACACAGGTGCTGAAGGGCCCACGGGGACCCTCTCACATGAGCCCCCTCTCCCGCAGCGCTGCACCGCGCAGTCATGGTGGTCCTGCCCCTGAGCTGCTCCTCGCGTGCGGCTGGATCTGCGGACTGCTCAGCTCCCTGGCCCAGAGAGAGCCTCTGCCGCTCTTCACCTGCTGCTGCTTCCTGTTGGGGAGTGAGTCTGGGGCCCTGGGGGAGTGGCTTCAAAGATGGGGGCTGGGCCATAGGTCCTGGGAGTGGGTGCTGCTTCTTCTGTTGCCCTTGTCCCCTGCTCCCCTCTGGACTGGCGCTGATCTGGGGATGGAGCCGTGGCAGGCAGCTCCCTGTGTTCCAGAAGTTAGCCATGTGTATTCGTTCTTCCATTGCTATAAAGAAATGCCTGAGACTGAGTAATTTATAAAGAAAAGAGGTTTAGGCCAGGCGCAGTGGCTCACGCCTGTAATCCCAGTGCTTTGGGAGGCTGAGGTGGGTGGATCACCTGAGGTCAGGAGTTCAAGACCAGCCTGACCAACATGGTGAAACCCCATTTTTACTAAAAATACAAAAATTAGCTGGGCTTATAAAGAAAAGAGATTTAATTGGCTCATGGTTCCGCACGCTGTAGGGGAAGCATGGTGCTGGCATCTGCTCGGCTTCTGGGGAGGCCTCAGGAAAATGACAATCATGGGTGGAAGGCCGAGGTGGGGAGCCAGCGTTTCCCATGGCCGGAACAGGAGGAAGAGAGAGTGGGGAGGTGCAGCATACTTTTAAACATGGGATTTGGGCCGGGCACCAAACCATAGCACCATGATAGGAGCAGGGCTTCTGGGTCAGAGCCTGGGGCAGGGAGGAGCACCAGGGTCCAAGGCTCTCGGCATGGCGGGCATGAGGGCCTCCAGGGCAAGCCAGGGTCTGCTCTGCTGCATCAGATCATGCTGGGGGCCTGGGGAAAGCCCCTCATCACTGCCTTCTCCTTCCCAGACTGTCCTGCTGGGAGGAGCAAGGGCACGGGGGTTTGGCACAGACGAGGCAGGGCCAGGAATAAAGGCAAGTGGGACGGGGCACCAGAGGCTTCAGCACTGACCCCAGCATAAGCTGAGACCGTAACCAGTAACCACCCAGCAGCTGACATGGCTCCAGCTCCCACTGCCTGCCAGGTGCTGGGCCATGTGCTCCTCCGAAGGCCCCCCAGTCCCAGCTACAAGTGAGAGCTGCGAGGCCTGGAGAGGGCCGAGGCCAATGAGGTCCTGGGCTCCCCTCCACCCCTGCCGGTGCCGTCTCCTCAGTTTCCACCAACTGCCCAGCATTGGCTGTGCCTGAAGATGGACTGGGGGCTCCTGACAGCCCGTCCTCAGCCACCTCTGTCATCCAGGGCCAGCCTGAGCCAGGCCTGGTTGCGTCTCAGGCCAGCTCCACCATCAAGGTTGTGGCCACAAGGAGCAGACTGCCCACGGCTGGGGGCGCCCTCCCTGCTTCTCTGGGCTTTAGGGGAGGCCTCTGTCACTGAGGAGGCCCAGTTGGGAGCAGAGATTGAGGAAACCAGCAGCCTTGGTGCTGGTCACAGGCCGCAGGAGGACAACATTGAAGCCAAGGTCTCCTCTAGACAGTGAAATCAGGAAGAATCCAAATGACCTGACCCTGGGCCCACCTGTGAGTTTTCAGAATCCAATTAAGAGGACCTTGGAGAGCCAGTGACAGGAGTGATCGGGGTGGAGTTGTAACAGGGAGATGGTGACGGGAGGGACGGGGTTAGGGTTGTAACCGGGAGATGGTGATGGAGAGCGTAGTGTCTGTGTTTTGCGTGGGAGTGAAGGCACCAGCTAGGGGGCAGAGGGTCTGGAGGCAGCTGGTGGGTGGGTGGGGGCTCCACTGGGACTCCAGCCTCCCCAGGCAGAGGGGCCTCCACTCTGAGAATAAGGGTCTGCTGTGGGCCGAAGCAGAGGGCTCTCAGGATATCACACCAAGGGCACCTACCTAGGGTCAGCCCGCCCCTCACCCCTCACTAGCACTGCAAGTATGTGGAGGGAGATGGGGGTTCACAGATGGATTGAGCGCCCTTCCCTGAGATAGGATCATGGGGAGCCTGGGGGACGACAGGGCCTGGGGTGACAGAGTTCTCTAGAGTTGCCCAGCTTGAGGTTGCAGGCGCCCGCTGGGGAGGCCTCCTTCAGGAGGTGGGAGGCGGGAGGCTGGGAGAGAGGCCCGCCGGGAGCTGAGCCCAGGCCCTTTCACTGGGAGTCGGGAGGTGCTTCAGGTCCCAGCTTACCCTTCTCCTTCATTTTGGGAGAAAGGCCATGTCCTCCTCCAGGCTAGAGGAGGCAGCTGGTGTTTGGAGAGGGCTCAGCTGGTGGGCAGCCTGCCAGGAAGTGGGGCCCTGGGCTGCAGCTGAGACCCGTGCAACAGGCAGGGACAGGCACCTCCCACCGCGTGGTCAGCCTCCACTGCTGGGGCTGGGTCACCCCACCCCTGCTGCTCCCAGGGCCCATTTCATTCAATTTGGCTTCACATTCTTCCCCAAATTAAACCCGTCCTTTCTGTCGCTGCACTGCCCGCCGGGCCGGCCGCCGCGTGTCCTCCGTCCCTCGGCCTCCCTCCGTCTTCTCTTCCCGCTCTCTCTCCCTCTCTTCTTCCCAGGTTTGGTTTCCAGGAGGAATTGCAGAAGAGCAGGCTGGGCTGTGCCCCTTCTCTGGGCATCAGTGAGATCTGGACCTGGCCCTGAGCATCAGCTTGGGGCTGTTGTCTTCTTTTGGCTGGGTAGTACCCAGAGGGGACCCTGTGCACCCAGGAAGTGCCTGGGGGGAAGTCAGGGCCACCTGCCCACCAGCTAACATTCCCTACAGCTGGCACCAAGGACAGTCTTTCTCGTCAGCCGGAAGCTGTGGGAAGGGGGTGGCAGTTTGGGCCAGTTCCTCCAAGCCCAGTAGACAGGAAAACACCCTGGAGGCACCGGCCAAGGCCCCTGCCCAGCTCTTTGCTGGACCCTGAACTGCCGGATGAAACCTGGCACCCGCCACCCTGTGCAGAGCTGGCTTCATTCCTTTGACAACAGTTTTGACCTTGTGGAGAGCAGGAGGGAGGAGCTAGGAGAGCCCAGGGCAGGCATCCTCCCCTGAGGAAGGGCCCGAACTCAGAGCTGGGAGGACAGGGGACACTGGAAGGAGAGTCAGAGGCAGGGGGACATTAGCCCCAGAGGTAGGGAAGGTGTCAGGAAGAGGAGGCCGGGAGTGCAAGGTAGGGACTCTGGTCAGAGCTCTGGGCAACCCTGCTGCCAGCAGAGGCCATGGCTGTGTGTGTGCATGTGTGTGAATGTGTACAGGTGTGTGCAAATGTGTACAGGTGTGCATGTGTGAATGTGTACAGGTGTGCATGTGTGTGAATATGTACAGGTGTGTTTGTGTGTGTGCATGTGTGCAAATGTGTACGTGTGTGCATGTGTACAGGTGTGTGCATGTGTGCAAATGTGTACGTGTGTGCATGTGTGACTGTAGAGGTGTGTGCATGTGTACGTGTGTACCTGTGTTGGAATGTGTACAGGTGTGTGCATGTGTACATGTGTGTGTGTGTTGGAATGTGTACAGGTGTGTGCATGTATGTGCATGTTTGTGAATGTGTACAGGCGTATGCACGTGTATGTGTGTGCATATGTGCAAATGCGTACGTGTATGTCTGTGCGTGTGTATGTGTGCTGGGGGCCATGGAGGGTGCAGGGTGTGTGGGGGGCAGTTCTGTGAGCAGGAACCATGTTGAGGGGCAGGTGGTGCTGTTTCAAGGAGGCTTTGCAGGGTAAGGTCTCTGGGGTTTGAGGACTGAATTGGAGCCTCTTAAAGCTCCACTCCCCGGCATGCAGCTGAGCAGCTGTAGCCCTGTGCAGACCCAAGCAGGAGGGGTGTCTGGGAGAGTCACCAGCACAGGAAGGGTGGTGGGCGGCTTGCAGCTCTGCCTGAATGCCAGTGGAGTCGGGGCTCGAAGCCATGTCTGCAGGACCACCTGGGCCCGTCAGAGCAGACACAGAGCAGCTGCCCTCCCATCTCTCCCCCAGGTGCCCCGACCCTGGCAGGGGTCAGCATCTACATCAGGTATGCATACCTGGCCTTCACGGAGACTGCACGGCAGCACGGCCCGAAGCATGTGCAGGGTGTTCACGTCAGCTTCAGCTGGTCCCTGGCCCTGGCCTGGGGCTCCTGTGCCTCGGAGGCCCTCAGCGGAGCCCTCCTGGTCTCAGCCGCTGAGAACCCCACTCTGTGGTCATCTGAGTCCCCAGCAGGTGGGGGAGAGGTGAGAGGTGGCTGAGCTTCCGTTTGTACGTCCTGGGATTGGGCGGTCAGGGCCAGGGCCCCCATGAGAGGCTGGAAATCCCTTCCCTGGGCCTGGCTGGGGTCCTGGCCAGGAAGGAGCCCTGGAGGTAAAAAGGGGTGGGGGCAGAGCCAAGAATCCAGCTCCTTGTGTGTCTCCCTAGATATTTGGGGAGGCTCCCCTGCCCTGGACTAACTGGTTTAACTGCCCCTTAGTGATGAGAAGAGTTCAGAAAAGAGGAAGTAAGTGGTCCAGGTGAGGCAGAGTTGGATGGGGGTGCCTGTCAAGGGTGTGGCCTGAACTCGCCTCTCCCCCTGCAGGCACAAGAGCCAGTGCTGCCTCCATTCCCGAGATGTCCCTGGGAGAAAAGGAGGTGTCTGTTAAATGCCTCAGCGCTGGGTGCCATGCTACTCTCCAGTCCCGCAGTAGCCCTACTGAATGGATATCCTGTTGTACTGGACCGAGCGTAGAAAGTTAGCACCAAGACAAAAGTATGCCAGATTGCATAATAAATGACAGGGTCATTTATTATGCCGGCGACCACAGAGGACTCACATCTCTCCAACCTGTGGCGTCGAAAGGAGGGTGCCAAGACTTTTTATACCCGAAAAACCACCTTGGGAGTGGGGGTGAGGAGCGGGGATGGGGATGAAAAGGTTTCTGACATTCCAAGGGCCAGGGGATTCTGTGATTCACCTCCTGGGCGGAGACGAGGGTGGGGGTCTCCGGACATTCCAAGGGCCAGGGGACTTTTGTCCTTCTGTTTGTTACTTCAGTGGTTTACAGAAGTCAAGACACACATTTGTTTACACATTGTCCGGGTGGTGATAGAAGTCACAGATCTTAGTTACTTGTTACAAGTCACAGGAGCCAGGATGGAATTAAGCTGGGCTGCTTATTTTAGTTATTACCGGTAAGCAAAGGCTAGCAATTCTGACAGTTACCTATAAGAAAAGGCAAGCAGCTTTACATAGTTTGCAGAACAAACTAGCGGCTCTATTTACAGAAGCCAAGACCAGCAGTTATTGTGAGGAGAATGGCGCAGCCGTTACAACTTATTTAAAACACAGTTTTGCATTTTATAAAAATGGCATTGCTCAGGTTCTGGCTCTAGTCCAGCACAATATCACAATCCTACATCCATTTTACAGAGGGGGAGACGGAGGCCCAGAGCGGCAGAGACACTCACCCAGATCACCTGGAGCCAGAGAGATGCCGTCTCAGGCCGTGGCCTCCGAGGCCTCTGTTCTGTCCACTCTCCCGGGAGGGCAGGCTTGGTGGGTAAGAGCTGAGAAGAAGGCATGAGAGGCCCCTGCAATTTGCAGGTGTGGGGGGGCGAGGATCGGACCAAGCCAGATGTGTCCCCCGCCCCATCCCGTGTCTTCAAGCCTGCTAGGTACTTTTCACTGAGCGCTTCCGGGCAGAGCAGGCGCACAGACCTCTGTTCTTGTCCTGGGACAGGCCACTGCTGCTTCTGGCCCCAACCCTTCCTCTCTGCAGCAACCTGGGGGAGGTGTGGAGCTGACAGAGGTGGAAGTCCCAGAAGGGTGGGGTGGGTGTGTCACTCCATGGTGAAGGAGTTTGGGACCACTCCTTGCCTGCCTCAAAGTAGACGTGGCTGAGGGGGCTTATTGGCCACAGTGGCCAGGGCTGCCTAGGGTGGTGCAGGGCTGGGCCTGCAGTTTGAGATCCAGGCTTGTTAAATGGAGGGCAGAACCATAGGTAGGAGGGGCTCAGCTTGCAGGCCCAGGCCTGTAGGCCCACTGCTGGTCCCAGGGGGAGACAGTTCTCACACACTTGAGTCGCCTGGGGCCACAAAGGCTGGGGCACGCCCACCGTTATGCAGATGGACAGTTGAGGCAGCTGCAGAAGGGTTCCCAGGGCCTGTGTGGTGGTCTGTTTGGGGTTTGGGGGCCCTTCCCAAGTTGAGAGCTGTGCTAGGGAAGGTGGTGGCCTCTCTTGGTTTGGTCTCTCTGCCCCCCCTACCCCGCCCCGCCCCTAGGTCTCTTTATTGATTCAAAGGTTAAGGAAGCTCCTGGGGGCTGAAGGGGGTGACACAGTTTTGGTGGGGCCCAGTGAGGACAAAGCTGTGTGGTGAGTGGGGCCTCCTCTTCCTCCTGGTGTTTGAAAGTTTACCATTCCGGCCGGGCACGGTGGCTCACGCCTGTAATCCCAGCACTTTGGAAGGCCAAGGTGGGTGGATCACGAGGTCAAGAGATCGAGACCATCCTGGTCAACATGGTGAAACCCCGTCTCTACTCAAAATACAAAAAATTAGCTGGGCATGGTGACACGTGCCTGTAATCCCAGCTACTCAAGAGGCTGAGGCAGGGGAATTGCCTGAACCCAGGAGGTGGAGATTGCAGTGAGCCGAGATCACGCCATTGCACTCCAGCCCGGGTAACAAGAGTGAAACTCCATCTAAAAAAAAAAAAAAAAAAGAAAGTTTACCATTCCATGTGGGAACATTGTGCCAGTTTGTCCTTACATGAATCACTTGTGCTGTGTGCCATATAAGCCTTTTATTTTTCTTAGAACTTTTAACAATAGGTAACATATGCCCGTCTATCACAAACATCGCAAAGGCAAGCAAACACTGTCACCAGCTGTCTGTCCATCCAGAGGTGTTCCGTGAACGAGTGCGTGTGAGTGTCCACGTGCGTGTTTGTGTCCACCGTGAAGTCATCTGCGGACAGAGTAGGACTACTTCTTATTCCGAGGTCAGCACAGCAATGGGGGGTCCCTGGGTCTCTGTGTTGGAAACGGGGGCTGGCTTCCTCAGCATATCCTCTCAGCTTGGGAGGAAAGGTGTGGGAGGGCTCTTCCTCTCCTCCTGGCCCCCAGTCTCTGTTGAGGAGGCTTCTCCTGGGGGTTTCCTGGGAAGCTAGGGGTGACTGCCTAACTTCAGGCCTCTCATGGCAGATGGGCTTGGGCTCTGGGGATATGACACTGGAGAAGACACACCAGGGGCTGCTGGGATCACCAGAGTTCCCTGAGAGTGTGTGGGGGGGAAGGATGCGCTGCTTGCCCTTTCCCCTCCAGAATCGACCCTCCCACCTTGCCTACACGTGTTCTGGTGGGTGTGGAACTCAGCCAGGCCACGCGACTCCTTCACTCTCTGATTGGCCAGCCACATCCCTCATCCTCTGATTGGCTGACCCTCACTCTCTGGTTAGCTAGTAGACTCCCTCACTCTGATTGGCTAATTGACTCCACTATCTGATTGGCCAGGTGATGCCCCTCATGCTCTGATTGGCCAGTAAGTGTTCCTGACCCTCTGATTGGCCAGTTGACTCCCTCACTCTCTGGCTAGTCTCCACAGTGATTGGCCCAGGGGTTCCGTCTGTTTTCACGGTTCTCTGAGTGTCAGGCTTTGCAGCTGGGATTAACCGGCGGATGAATGCCTCCTCCCTGGGAAGAGACAGTGCATGGTTCAAGGTCACTGGGAATAGACAACATGACATCAGGCTCAAATGGTGCTGCATTATTTATGGTAAGAGGAGACAGCCTGTGCACCAAATCCTCTTGCAATGGTGGTTCCCACAGTTGGATTCACTGGCCCAAGTGGCCCTCTTTCTTTGATTTTTCTTAGAACTTTTCAAAATAGGTAACATAGACCGGGCACAGTGGCTCACGCCTGTAATCATAGCACTTTGGGAGGCCGAGGTGGGTGGATCATCTGAGGTCAGGAGTTCAAGACCAGCCTGGCCATCATGGTGAAATCCCATCTTTAAAAAAACAAACAAAAAAATAGGTAACACATGCCCATGTGTCACAAACAGTGCAAAGGAGAGTAAACACTGTCACCAGCTATGTGCATGTCTGTCCATCCAGAGGTGTTCTGGGTGCGTGTGTATAAATGACTGCATGGGCCAGAGACAGACGAGACAAGCCAGAGACAAGCCCTGACTCAGAGGCCCCTGCCCCCGGCATTGAAGGCTCTTCCTCCTCTCACCACAGCAAAGCCCTTTCTCCAGGGACGGCCCAGCTCCACCCGGTCCTGGGCCCACTTGCAGCCCACTCTGGCAGGTTTATCTACATCACATGGTGGGTGCCCCCATCAGGGGCCTGACCTCTTTAAGCCAGGGACCTCTCATGAGCTCAGGCCCTATGCCCAACCAGCATTTATTAATGTAGTAGGCAACCCCCAGGAGAGCCCCCATCTGTCCTCATCTCCTGGTGCTCAGCCCTCTGTAGGCCTTGCCACACTGAGTCAGAGCTGACTGGGTGTCAAGTAGGAAGTGGCAGCAGGTGAGGAGATCATAAAAAGGTAGCTCCTGCCTTGGTCTCTGAGACTGCTCATGCTAGGGGAAGCCAGCCATCGGACTGTGGAGACAGTCAGGAAGCCCCGAGGGGATGCTCACGTGGACAGGACTGAGGCCTCCGCCAACAGGAGCAGCCGTGTTATAGCTGTGTGAGCGCACCACCTGCAAGAGATAATTCAGATAATGCTGTTCTCGCTGAGGTCTTGACTGCAACCTCAAGAGAAACTCCAAGCCAGAACTTTCCGGCTGTAAGCCACTCCCAAATTCTGCCTCTCCCCACCCATTTTTTTTTTTTTTTTTTTTTTTTTTTTTTTTGTTTTTTTTTTTTTTTTTTTTTTTTTTTGGAGACAGGGTCTCATTCTGTCATCTAGATTGGAGAGCAGTGGCTCTATCTCAGCTCACTGAGGCTCTGCCCTCCAGGGCTCAAGCGATCCTCCCACCTCATCGTCTCTAGTAGCTGGGACCACAGGCATGAGCCACCACACCTGGTTACCTTTATTTATTTATTTTTTTGAGGTGGAGTTTTTGCTCTGTCACCCAGGCTGGAGTGCAGTGGTACAGTCTTGGCTCACTGCAACCTCGGCCTCCTGGGTTCAAGTGATTCTCCTGCCTCAGCCTCCGAGTAGCTGGGATTACAAGCGCCCACCACCACACCAGGTAATTTTTGTATTTTTAGTAGAGACGGAGTTTCACCATGTTGGCCAGGCTGGTTTTAAACTTCTGGGCTCCAGCAGTCTGCCTGCCTCGGCATTCCAAAGTCCTGGGATTGACCACAGGTGTGCGTGAGCCACCACACCCAGTCCACTCTCCAATTCCTAACCCACAGTGCTATGGGAAATAATGATTGTTGCTTTAAGGCACTATGTTTTGGGATCATTTGTTATGCAGCAATGGATAACCAATATAATGCACCATTCGGCCGTGCGCAGTGGCTGACACCTGTAATCCCAGCACTTTGGGAGGCGGAGGTGGGCGGATCATGAGGTCAAGAGATGGAGACCATCCTGGCTAACATGGTGAAACCCTATCTCTACTAAAAATACAGAAGCTAGCTGGGCGTGGTGGTGCATGCCTGTAATCCCAGCTACTCTGGAGGCCAAGGCAGAAGAATCACTTGAACCTGGGAGGCAGAGGTTGTAATGAGCCGAGATTGCATCATTTCACTCCAGCCTGGTGACAGAGTGAGATTCCGTCTCAAAAATGTGTGTGTGTGTATGTGTGCGTATGTGTCTGTGTGTCTGTGTGTATGTGTGTGTCTGTGTGTCTGTGTGTGTATGGTGTGTGTGTGTGTGTGTGTGTATAAAGTGCACTTTTGCTGGTACTTGCCCCAGACAGGGCAGTATGGGAGACATGGGATTACAGGGGTTTAGAGTTGCTGGCTTTCTTTTGATTGTGAGTTACCACCTTCTCAGGCACAGAAGAGCAGTTCTGGGGCCCTGGGAGCCCCTGTATACTGGATCTTCCCAGAGTATGGATCTAGATTCTTCTAAGAGGAGGGACAGAGGGAGGCTCCCCTTTGTCTGTCACATGGACTCTTCTCTCCTCACACTCGCTGAAGTCCAGGATTTCCCCAATGCTGTGGTTTCTCAAAGCTGTGCCTCCAGTCCAAGCCCTCCCCTGAGCTTGGCGTTTGTATTCCTGGCAGCTTCTTAACCACCTCTTCTGGGATCTCAGAGTTAACACTCTTAAGCTGAAGTCTCTACTTGACCATTCTAAAACAAATCCTCCTTCTGGGATTCCTATTAAGGGCTTTGCAAAGCACTGATGTGATTGTACATCTCCCATCTTAATACACACACAGATTCATATACATATATACATATCCAGAATGAAATAAACAAAAAATATTAATGGTTATTCTTGCATAATAAAAATATAGGTAGCTTTTATTATTTTATTATTTTTGAGATGGAATCTCGCTTTGTTGCCCAGGCTGGAGTGCAGTGGTGGGATCTCAGTTCACTGCAACCTCCACCTCCCAGGTTCGAGCAATTCTCCTACTTCAGCCCCCCTGAGTAGATAGAAATACAGGTGCACACCACCAGGCCCAGATAATTTTTGTATGTTTAGTAGAAACAGGGTTTTGCAGCCGGGCGCGGTGGCTCAAGCCTGTAATCCCAGCACTTTGGGAGGCCGAGGCGGGTGGATCACAAGGTCAAGAGATCGAGACCATCCTGGTCAACATGGTGAAACCCCGTCTCTACTAAAAATACAAAAAATCAGCTGGGCATGGTAGTGCATGCCTGTAGTCCCAGCTACTCAGGAGGCTGAGGCAGGAGAATTGCCTGAACCCAGGAGGCGGAGGTTGCGATGAGCCGAGATCGCGCCATTGCACTCCAGCCTGGGTAACAAGAGCGAAACTCCGTCTCAAAAAAAAAAAAAAAAAAAAAGAAACAGGGTTTTGCCATGTTGGCCAGGCTGTTGTTGAACTCCTGACCTCAGGTGATCCACCCACCTTGGCCTGCCAAAGTGCTGGGATTATAGGTGTGAGCCACCATGCCCAGCCTCTTTATTCTTTTTAATATTATTACAAATTATTTATACTTCCTTTATCTTGTTCTTGATCAGTTTTATTTGTGGTTTATCAATTTTATTACCATTTTCAAAGAACCACTTTTTGTTTGTCTGGATATTTTCTCTTGATTTATCTCTCCCTCTTCACTAATTCTCTCTCCAGCTGTGTCTCATCTACTATTAAACCTAGCCACTGGGTTCTTATCATATTTTTCAGTTCTACAATTTCCATGTGGCCTTCTTATAGTTTCAAGTTTCCTGACAAATTTTTTATCTTGCCTTATAATTCCTTGAATATTTTATTTTTTATTTTTTTGAGATGGGATCTCTCTCTGTCACCCAGGCTGGAATGCAATGGCACAATCTCAGCTCACTGCAACCTCCACCTCTTGGGCTCAAGCGATCCTCCCACCTCAGTCTCCCATGTAGCTGGGTCTACAGGTGCGTGCTGCCACATCTGGCTAATTTGTGTACTTTTTAGTAGAAACAGGTTTTGCCATCTTGCCCAGACTGGTCTTGAACTCCTGGGTTCAAGCAATCTGCCTACCTCGGACTCCCAAAGTGCTGGGATTACAGGCATGAGCTGCCACACCCAGCCTAGAATATTTTATTTATTTACTTTGAGACAGAGTCTCACTCTGTTGCCCAGGCTGGAGTGCAGTGGCACAATCTTGGCTCACTGCAACCTCTGCCTCCCGGGTTCAAGGAGTTCTCCCTCAGCCTCCAGAGTAGCTGGGATTACATATGCATGCCACCATGCCCACCTAACTCTTATATTTTTAGTAGAGATAGGGTTTATTCCCCTTTATGATATACACAGTTGGCCAGGCTGGTGTCGAACTCCTGATCTCACATGATTCACTCACCTCGGCCTCCCAAAGTGCTGGGATTACAGGCGTGAGCCATCACACCTGGGCTATTTTTTTTAGAGACGGGTCTCCCTCTATCACAGAGTCACAGGGCTCCAGGATGCGGACGGGCAGTACAGGCAGGGCCACTGCCACGGGCATCAGCTCAGCCCCGTCCAGGTGGACCCAGGCCCCGTAGGTCTGGGACAGGAGGTGCACCTGGGGAGGAGGTGCACGCAGAGTCAGAGGGGCCAGGTTAGAGGGAAGTGTGGAGGGAAGAGGGCTCTGGGCTTGGCTGCCTGGGGAATCACAAGGGGTCAGGAGACCTGGCTAGTGACTGGCTCTGGTGATCAGGGCCCCAGAGTAGTCAGGCCGTGGTGCTGGAGCCTCCGTGCCGTGCTCTGGGAGGGGCTGGAGGTGCACATTTAACTCAGTTTCATCAGGCGCTGACCATAGGCCAAACGCTGGCCATGGGCCAAGGGTAAATAGGTGTCACCTCACTTAGGCTGCATGACAACTTTATGAGGGAGACGCCACTGCTCCCATTTCACAGGTGAGGGACGCAAGGCTTGGAGAGGTAGCTGCTGCCTAACTAGTGTCTGGCGAACAGCAGAGCTCAGATGCCTCGGCCTCCTCACCTGGCCCCCAGGTGGCAAGGAGCAGGTGGAAGGACTCACGAGCCTTGGGGGCGCACGTCTCCAGGCCAGGCCAGCAGGCTCCGGTGCTGCTCTGGGGCCTGGCTCTCAGGGCTTGGGGGTGGGGGCATCTCTGCTCTTAGTCATCTCCTAGTCAGGGACTAGGGGCCCTGACTTGGGCCAGTAATTCCCTTTGTGTCTCAGCCTAGGACCATGAGTGTCCTTCCTGTGACAGCTCTGGCAGCTGATGGGTGCCATGGCACAAATCAGAGGGGACTGAACCCCAGGATGGGGCCAGGGGCATAGGAAGCCAGGATCAGGCTGGTGGGGGGGTGCACAGTGGGGGCTGGGCCTACCTGGCATAGGTGTCGATGGGGAGGGCCTGGCCCCCAGCTGCCATGTCAGTTCTCCAGGCAACTGAGCTGGCAGACCTGCTGGCAGGGGCCCCGGACGCCCGTGTGATCATCCTCTCCAGCTCAGCCAGGTCCAGGGTGCTGCAGGGCAGGGCCGGGAGGGGCTGGGAGTGCACCCCTGCGGTCTGTGGGTTGGGGAAGGAACGAGGGCTGAGGGGTCCAGGGGCACCTCCTGGCAGAATGGGGGGCTCCTCTGGAGTAAGGAGCCCTACGCTGAGTCCTGTGCCTACTGCCCCCAGCCCTGGGCCTTGGAGCCTTGCCTCGGTTCTGGGACAGACGTCTCAGCTGGGGGGCACTGAAATCCTCTCTCCTGTTAACTCTTCAGATGCTGCGGTCTGGCTCCCTCGGGAGCGCAGGAGTGCTCCGGGTGCCCACTAGAGGGCAGCAGGGACCAAGCACCCGCCCAGGTGTCTGCCAGCCAGCCTGGGGCCAGCCCAAGCCGCTGCCGCCCCCATGTGGCAAATCTGGGGTTCTGGTCTCCTTCCCTCCTCCCCTGGAGAGGCCACCATTCCAACCAGCTTCTCCGTGGCTGTCTCTCCTCTCTGCAGGTCCCAGCCTGGAGCCTGGGAAGTGGGTTCGCACCTGGGCAGCCTGCGCTGGCTGGAGGATGTCCAGGGACCCAGGTGAGCAGTGCCTGCTCCTGACCTGAGCCGCCCCACCGTGGTCATAGACGTGGAGGTGGCACTCCTGGGAGGAGGAGCTGGGAGCCCCAGTGCCGGCAGCGACACAGCGCTGAGACAGAAGGAGGGCAGGTCTTGGCACTGAGTCTGGAAGCTACGTGCCCCTGCTCAATGTGGCCAGGCTAAGCCCTAAGGCCACAGCCAACTCACAAGTGCCTGAGGCCAGCGAGGAAACAGCACCTTCGGGACACCTCAGTGCCACGTGCCAGAAAACCACCCCATGAAACACACATGTCTAGGATGGCTGCCCTGTGCTGGGAATGGCGGGGCCACACTCAGCCTGCACACCTGAGTCCTGAGGCCCCTCTGCAGACTGTCACCCGCTGGAGAAGCTGCTGCAATGCTGCCTCTTGGAGGACAAGCAGCTGAGGCACCTGCAGTCGTCAGGCCACGGCCGGAAACAGATGCCACATGCATACTGGGAAACTGCAAGTGTTTAATCATGGGGCGGTTTACAGAGGGAGGCAGGAGCAGGGAAGTCCGGGCAGGCCTGAGGGGGTGAGAGGAAAGTGTGGCTGCAGGAACCCAGAGCCAGGGTTGTTTGGAGAGGTGCCTGGCAGTGGCCCAGAGGCCCTGAGGACCCTTGGAAGAGGAGCTGGGGAGAAGCAGAGCTGCAGCCCCCACTCCCTTCTTCCAGGGCTTCCCACCGGCTGAACTCAACAGAAATGCAGGGATGTGGCCCATGAGCGTCACAGCACACATGTGCACTGACGACCTGCCAGGCAGACAAAAGTTGCCCTGCGCTCACCAGAGATGAGGTTGGCCGTGGTGCTCGAGGGCACAGGGTGTCCCCTCCAGCCCTAGCAGCTCTGCAGCCTTTCTCTGCAGCTCCGTGGAGGGACAGGGACGCCGCTGTGCCCGCACATTCGGGCCGGCAGCACCATCCACACTTCGGTGCTTTCCCTGTGTCACACAGGCTGGAGCACACCCAAGCCCAGGTGAGACCCCTGGCCTGAGGCTCCGGTGAGCGGCCAAGTGGGCTTGGAGCCCTGTCCTCCAGCTGAGCGCTCTGGGCTTGGCAACCACACATGCAGCTCCTCAGACCCCTCAGTCAACTCTGCGCGCCACCGCCCCTGGGCCATGGCCTCCCCACTCCCCCTAAGAACCTCTCTTGTGGTTTGACCCAGTCCCCAGCAGACCTCACACCTGTCTCACTTCCTTTCCCTTCAGTCCTTTGCAGGTGGGGCCTGTGGTTTCTCTGCTGACTTCCTCTCCTCATCAGGAGGGGTGACTGGGGGGCTGGACAGGGCATGAGGGTACAACTGGAGGGCAAGGAGGGCTCCTGCTCTTGCTGTAAAGCCCACTGCGGTCCCCCTGACTGTGACATCAAGTCCCTGGCATGACACTCAGGGCTGGCAGGACCTGGCCTCTGCCCTCCCTGCCCCCGCCGTCCCCAGAGCCTCCCGCAGGCTTCACTCCGCCCACGTCCCCACCTGCACCCTGAAGACCTTCCTCACCAGTCAGCTTCTACTCCTGAGGCCTGAAGCTCCCTTCCCTGCCTGGGAAGCTTCCACTCAGCCTGTAAGAGGGCTCCTCTGCGACCTTCCCTGTGAGCCACAGGCCTCTCCCCATCCTCTGCTTCCCAGGGCACCACTATAGATTCCATCAGCTCAAGGGCCTCCCAGCCTCTCCTCGGTGGCAGTGACTTGTTAACCCTCGAGGCTGCCTGGGAGCATGGCAGCTGGATACATGCTCAGCCCCAGCCATCCCTTAACCCCTTAGCAGACAGGCCCTCGGGGCTCCGCCGGCAACCCCATGGCTTGTCCTGGCCCCACTGAGGGGTGTGCACACCCCCACAGTCAAAAGTGGTTTATTACAGCAACTCACAACCCAGGGCTGGGGCTGGGGGTTGCTGTACCCTGAGACACTCCCTAGGTTATGAGAACCCCTCCCTGCGAGGTGCAGCCTGTAGGGCCTCCCCCTTTCTACATCTATTTCCCGTTTGCCTTCTGTGCAGTGCAGAAAACTCCCTAATAACCTAGGGAGTGAACCACTTTGACTGAGCGTGTATCCAGCTGCCACCCAGTGTCGCCAGAGGCTGAGCTCGATCCTCCCAGGCAGCCTTGTGGGTTTCACACTCAGAAGACCCGGGTTCAAACCTGGGTTCTGCCATTTACTAGGTATGGGGCCTGGAGTGCCTCCCTCCACCTCTCAGAGTCCTCCTCTGCAATCCTGGACATCACCCATCTCAGGGGCAGGGGACAGCTGGGTGACAATGCAGGGCGCACCCAACCACCTGACAAGCCTGTAGAAATGCAGGTTCTCCTCAGTGGGCCCTGTGTGGGACCTGTGAATCTGT
>NW_016107351.1:4967001-4973288 GCF_001604975.1 Cebus imitator | reverse complement strand
TTTTTGAGATGGAGTCTTGCTCTGTTGCTCAGTCTGGAGTGCAGTGAGGTGATCTGATTCATTGCAACCTCTGCCTCCCGGGTTCAAGTGATTCTCCTGCCTCAGCCTTCTCAGTAGCTGGGATTACAGGCAACTGCCATCATGCCCAGCTAATTTTGTATTTTTAGTAGAGATGGGGTTTCACCATATTGGCTAGGCTGGTCTCGAACTCCTGACCTCAGGTGATCCGCCCACCTCGGCCTCTAAAAGAGCTGGGATTACAGGCTTGAGCCACCGTGCGTGGCCGGAATCTGCATTTCTAAATCGGATGACTGAGCAGTGCACACGCAGAGAGTAAGCTATCCTGTGGCAGGTGCTCATTAAACCCATTTATGCTGGAGGCTACAATTTTTTAAATTCCTGCCATTAGATCTTGGCGATGATCTTGAGCAGTAGGACATAAATACCTTCCACATACTTAGCGTTCCAAAAATGGAACATTAGGAATAAATGGGTTTTAAGCGCCAGCGGAGCACCTAGTCCTAGACCACCACGGACAGCGCTCTGCTGTCGCCTCCACGACCCCCGGCCTTCACGCCGGTCTTCGCTGTAGACGTCGTCCCCCACGACCGCCTCGGCCATAGTGCGCCTCAAGGCAGGCCCAGGCCTGGTCACCGTGTGGCTGTGCAGGTCCACCACATGGGCCGCCACCCCCGCGCCCAGAGCGCCCCATGTACCGGGGCCGCCGCTCGGGCCAGTCTGCGGAGCATGGCGCAGGCAGCGCCCGGCTCCTCACCCTGGCGGAAGCTGCTGACTCTACTCCCCAGAAAGGGCGGTGGGTGCGGCCAGAATTCCTAGACCTGGGAAGCGGCTGCCCTGGACCAGGGGTCCGGCAAGCCGCGTCCGCGGTACGCTGGGAGTTGTAGTTTGTGCTGCGTCATGGCGGGCATGCGCAAACCTCTGCGAACGGCCCCGTGGCACGCTGGGAGTTGTAGTTTGCGCTGCCTCGCGGCAGGCATGCGCAAGTCTCTGCGAACGGCTCCGTAGCACTCTGGGAGTTGTAGTTCGCGCTGCGTCGAACCGTAGACAGTAAGGTTCTGCTCATTGAAGGGGAAACCGAGGCCAGGCGAGGTTTTTTGTTGTTGTTGTTGTTGTTGTTTTGTTGTTTTGTTTTGAGATGGAGTCTTCTCTGTCGCCAGGCTGGAGTGCAGTGGAGCAATCTCAGCTCACTGCAACCTCCACCTCCTGGGTTCTAGCGATTCTTCCGCCTCAGCCTCCCGAGTAGCTGGGACCACGGGCACGTGTCACCACACCCGGCTAATTTTTGTAATTTTAGTAGGGACGCGGTTTCACCATGTTGGCCAGGATGATCTCGATCTCTTGACCTCGTGATCCGCCCGCCTCGGCCTTCCAAAGTGCTGGGATTACAGGTGTGAGCCACCGCGCCTGGCCCCGAGTAAGCTTTTATAGCGAAGACACTCATGTGTCACTTGCTGTGTGCCGGGCTCTGTCCCAGGCCCTTTGCAAATGTTAGGTCAGTGAAACTTGCCACCAACTCTAGGAGACAAGTGCTACTGCTATCCCCGCCTTGCAGATGGGGAACGGGAGCTGTTGGACAGCCAGAGGCCACGTGAGTAGGAATTGGTTGGGGTTGGGGCGGCTGTCTCCAGAGGCCATCCGGGAATCCGTGTCATGCTGCCCCTAAAACACAGCTTCCCACCATTTATCTTTTTCAGTATGGATTTGTTGAGCACCTGCGGTGTTCCATTCATTGTCCAGGTGCCAAGCAGGGGGACGGGGCGATGGCTCCATCCGGGTCCCAGCCTAATGGGAGACTGCTAAAAGGGTGCATGGAGAGCCCCTCCTCCATAGGCCCCTGCCCCTGGGCTGGCTGCCTTTATGGGGGTGGCGTGGTGCTGAAGTTCAAGCCCCTCACTTGCCAGCTGTGTGGCCTTGGACAAGCCACACAGCCTCTTTGTGTCTCGGTTTCCTCAGAGTGGGCTGTGGTGAGGATTCAGTGACTTCATATGTGTTTGGTGCTCACCCAGTGCATGGCTTGCCGTAAGCCCAGGGTGGTCACCGCGCTGTGGGTGCTTTTTAATTTCTTAAGACAGGGTGTCAGTCTGTCCCCCAAGCTGGAGTACAGTGGTGATTACAGCTCACTGCCGTCTTGACCTCCTGGGCTTGGGGGAACCTCCTGCCTTAGCCTCCCAAATAGTTGGGACTACAGGCTAGTGCTACTGTGCCTGGCTAATTTTTCTGCATTTTTGGTATAGACGGGGTCTTGCTGCATTGCCCAGGCTGGTCTCAAGCTCCTGAACTCAAGTGATTCTCTGATTCTCCTTCTTCAGCCCAACAAAGTGCTGGGATTACAGGCATGAGCCATGGCGACCTGCCCAGCTGTGGCTGTTATTGTCACTGTCGTTACTGATGCCCGCTTGGAACCCTAAGGGCCCCGGGGCTTTGGGGTGCGCTCTGACTCAGCCCAGACTGTGGGGTGCCCTTCCCTCACACAGGGGGCACAGACGCCCATTGCCACTCCCCGACTCCTCTTTCTGGGGCCACAGCTGCTGGGCCAAGCGTCTGGTGAGGGTGGCCCTTGGTGAGGAGGACACCCATCCTACCTCAGTCGTGCCCAGGCATCTACCACAGGCCAGCTCTGGGTTGGGCCTGGGGACTTAGGGCGAGCAGAGGTGGCCTGCCCTCTAGAGCTCAGGTCCCAGGAGTGGAGAATGAGATGCTGGCCATGAGAGGTTGGCAGTGAGGGAGTTTGGCAGGCTTCCTGGAGGAAGCAGTGATTAGGCTGAGCTTAGAAGATGGAGCCGACTTTGGACAGAGGGAATAGCAGGGTCTGGGCTCGGCTTGGGTAGAGAGGAGTTGTTGCATTTTCGGCCTTGAGGGCCAGCGTGGCTGGGGAAGTGAGTAGGGGTAGGGATGGAGCCCCAGAGCGACATCGGGGCTGGGTGGCCTCTCAGGGGCTCTCAGTCTCTCCTCCTTCAGCTGGGTGGGACTCACACGTCCCCTCAGGGTCTGTGGTCCCAAGGACCCCCGTCTGATGGACAGGCTTGCTGCCCCCCCTCCCCAGAGCCCTCTGGGCCTGTCCCACAATCTGCACCGAATTCCTGCCCTTAGAAAACAAGCCCCTTATCTCATTGTCTGGCTCCAGAACTTCTGCTGGGAAGTAGGGGGCGGGGAACGGAGGCCTCTGTGGGAAGGAAGGGAGGTGGATGGGCTGGCGGGGCAGGGGCTGGGAGCCGGGATAGCAGCTCTCAGGGGAGAAAGGGGACAAACAGATGGACCCCAAGCCCCTCCCAGCAATGGCAGAATCACAGAATGACCTCCTGTTTGCCGTCCGCAAAGCCTGCCCTCTGCAGCTTCCCGTCATGCTCCGGCAGCCTTCAGTGGGAGGATGGGCAGGGAGGTTGGGGTCACAGAGACCTGAGGACCCTGCCCAGGAGGCGTAGCTGGTCACCCACAGGGCCTTTCTCCCTCCAAAGCAGAGCTGTCTCCCCAGATAGGTGGCCTCTCCCTGGGGGAACGTGAGGCAGAACAGCGTCCTTCTGCCAGGTCACCTGGGCCAGCCCTGCCTTGTCCCAGTGGGGGCTGACGGTGTGGAGGAGCAGGAGGGGTGGGCTCTCATAGGGAAAGGTGCATGAGGCCTGTGGCGGGTAGACCCCTTGACCACCGCTTGGCCTCTGGGGGGTGCTGTGGGCCCCTGCGTGTGTGTGCGCGCATGTGTGTACATGTATGTGTGTGTCTCTGTGTGTGTGTGTGCGTGTGTGTATATGTATGTGTGCACATGCGTGTGTGTGTACATGTGACCCTGGCTGCAACTGAGACCTGAGTTATCTTGCTGTTAAGCTGGGGCAGGCCACAGTTCCCAGGCTGGGATGAGAAGCCCAAAGCTGTCTGTGAAGCCAGCTCTGCTTGGCCCACCCCTGTCACAGCACTGACCTCTTCCCTCCCCCTCTCTGCAGTTCTTCTTGACATTCTCACCAGAAGGGTCACTGTCACTGGAGGTCCTGGGGTCATCTCCTGCCCCAGTGCAGGCTGGCCCCACCCCCACACGCCAGCTGCTCCCTCCTCTTCTGAGCCCCTGTCCTCTAGGATTGACCCCTGCAGCCCTGCCCTTCCCAAGCTTCTGAGCTCCTCTATCCGAGGGTGCAGGGGGTCCGTTGGCGGGGCTTCCTCCCCGGCCTCTGTGGGATCCGGCCCTTCTGCCTCCCAGACACCTCCCCGCCCCACGCGCCAGCTTGCAACACTTCTGTTCCCAAATGTGCTGGCCCCTCTCACCCCAAGATGACTTCTGCACCTGCATTCTGCCTGGAAACCCCCCAACCACTGGCACCTGGTGCCTGAAGACCTTCTCAGTCTTCAGATCTTAGCTGAGACACCTCATTCTCCATGAAGCCCTCCTGGCCCAGCCCCGTGGAGGACGGAGGTGGCCCTCCTCCTGTGGTGCCTAGAGCACCTTTTCCTCCCACTGCCCACGGGTGGGTCACAGCTGCGTGTTTACTCCTGACGTATCTGTGTGGCCGATGCTGTGCGTGTGTGGCCCGGGCACCCTCATTCTTTGGTGTGTGCTGGGCGCCTAGACCAGCACCGAGCCCATGGGTCTCAGTAAATACCAGCCAGATGACTGACGTGGGAGGGACATGTGGTTTACCATCCGCTGCCCCTGGGACCCCGGCCAGTGTGGGTGCATCGCATGAGACCCCTTCGCAGAAGCACATGGCGAGGGTTCCAGGAGAACAGGGGCTGGGCCGGCCTTGGGATCTCAGAGTCAGGTCTTGGGGTCCTGAAGACAGTCCCTCCCCGGCCTTCTTGAGAGATTTGCGTCTCCCCTGAACAGCGGGAGGCCGCTAGGCTGGCCGGAAGGGGGCTTGCGACACAAGCCCCAGGTGGGCTGCCTTTCATGGCGCCCCCGGCTCCCTGGCATCCGCCCAGGCGCAGGGCTGGGGTGTGGGCACACACTCTCACGCTGAGTTCAGTGTGCGGATTCCTGTAACGCTGGGCTGCTGGCAGGAAGTGCGCGCCGGGGAGGCTGCTGCTGGGAACCCGGGGCTGGCCCCGCCGAGATAAAGAGAGGCAGGAGATCGCAGCTGGAGATAGCAGCCTTGGGTCCTGGTAAACAGGTCGGGGGAAGGGGGGGAAATAAATGTCCTTTCCATCCCATCCTCTTGGCCCGAGCCTGCAGGCTCTATAGGGCCCTAGGCTGGGCTCAGCCCCAGAGCCTGGGAGCCAGAGGGAGCTGTTGGCACTGCTGTCATCATTCCCAGTCTGGGGGGCCAGGTGGCAAGGGACAGGGTGCTGGGTCTGGGGGCCTGGCCAGGCCCACAGTGGGCATGCATTTGGCCCACGTGGGGGCCACTGGGTGTCAAGATCATGTGTGCTGGTGGGAGGTGGGAGGGGAAAGAAGGGAGCTCCTCCAAACCCCTGCACTCCCTCCCTGGCTGGGAGCCCCACAGTGGGAAAGATGTCCCTCTCCACGTTCACCTTCAGCACCATCTCGGGAAATCCAGAGTGAGGTGCCAGGAGGGTATGAGACTGGGCTAGTGAAGGGGGCGTGGGGGCGGTTCCCCAGCCAGGTGCAGAGCAGGCAGCTACAGAGCTGGGGAGACCCTGTGCATGACCCCAAGGGGCACCCGCAGGGTGTTCACCTGTGTTCCATCAGCTCGCCATGGCCAGGCAGGAGCTGTGCATGGCACATCCCCGGTGCCCAACACAGTGGGCGCTCGAATACACTTGCTTGTTTAAAAAAGTAAGAAATTTACCACTCATACAAAAATATGCATGAAGTTTATTTGTACAGTGTTACAAATAAATAGATATAAAATAAACTCCCATGCCTGAGCCACTCAGATCAAGAAACTGACCATGGGCCGGACACACTGGCTCACGCCCTGTAATCCCAGCACTTTGGGAGGCCGAGGCGGGTGGATCACCTGAGGTCAGGCGTTCGAGACCAGCCTGGCCAACATGGTGAAACCCCGTCTCTACCAAAAATACAAAAAATCAGCCGGGCATGGTGGTGGGAGCTTGTAATCCCAGCTACTCAGGAGGCTGAGGCAGGAGAATTGCTTGAACCTAGGAGATGGAGGTTGCAGTGAGCCAAGATCACGCCACTGCACTTCAGCCTGGTGACAGAGCAAGACTCCATCACACACACAAAAAAGAAATAGACCATGGCCAGGATTCCAGAAGCTTCCTTCCTATTCACAACCGCTCCCTCTGCAAAAGTTACTGCTGACCTGACATCTTTCTCTCTTTTTCTTTCTTTCTCTCGCTCTCCTTCCTTCCTTCCTTCC
>NW_016107351.1:4958397-4966985 GCF_001604975.1 Cebus imitator | reverse complement strand
GACCAGGATGGTCTCGATCTCTTGACCTCGTGATCCACCCGCCTCGGCCTCCCAAAGTGCTGGGATTACAGGTGTGAGCCACCGCGCCCGGCCGTTGTTTTCATTTAAAAAAGAAAAAAACCAGCAAAATAACTCTGTAGTTAAGTTCTTGGAGGCAAAGGAAGTCAATTTTGTGTGTTTGTGTTTTTCTGGAGACAGTGTCTTGCTCTGTCCCCCAGGCTGGAGTGCAGTGGTGTGAACTCAACTCAGTGCAACTTCTGCCTCCCAGGTTCAAGCAATTCTCATGCTTCTGTCTCCTGAATAGCTGGGATTACAGGCACATGCCACCATGCCCAGCTAATTTTGCATTTTTAAGAGATGAGGTTTCACCATGTTGGTCAGGCTGGTCTTGAACCCCCCCACCTCAAGTGAGCTGACCACCTTAGCCTCCCAAGTGCTGAAATTACAGGTGTCAGCCACCATGCCTGGCCGATTTTGTTTTCTTTTTGTGTTTCTTTCATGGAGTACATTGTTTCTCTAAAAATCTCTCGGCTTGCTGGCCAAACCAGGTGATGACACTAAAAGATAAATCTTTTTTTTTTTTTCTGAGACAGGGTCTTGATTTGTCACCCAGGCTGGAGTGCAGTGGTGTGATCTCAGCTCACTGCAGCCTCCACCTCCTGGGTTCAAGGCATTCTCCTGCCTCAGCCTCCCGAGTAGCTGGGATTACAGATGTGTGCCAATACGCTCTGCTAATTTTTATATTTTTGGTAGATGGGGTTTCAGTGTTGGCCAGGTTGGTCTCGAACTCCTGACCTTGTGGTCCGCCTGCCTCAGCCTCCCAAAGTGTGGGGATTACAGGCGTGAGACACTGAGCCTGGCTAAAAATCTTTAGCTGCTTAATTCCTGTTTTATGGTCAGCTTTTGTCTACCCTCATAGAACCTTGCCAATGCACTGTGTACACTACACAAAGGAGCCTCTGCTACTGGGGGCCCTGAGAGGACACTATAGGGACCAGGCAGGGCCATGAGGCCAGCACCCCTGGTACTGGATAGGATTCCCTCTTGGAGCGAGGGCTTCCCATGAGTCACCAAGGGGGCAAAATTCCCTTCTTTTGAGCACATCATGATGTGCCTTGGGAAGCACTGTTACCAGCATTCTAGAAGGGAGCCGTGAGATCAAGGGAGGCCAGGCTCTGGCTACTACTTATTTTGCTTTTCATTTATACTTGTACCTCTTAAGATTCTCTGCCGTGGAATGTCAAGCTTCACATCTCGTCATGATGAAAGTAGCTCAGTGTGGGCACAGTCATCTCTAAGCCAAACGCTGACTTTTCCCTTTTCCCGCGCCCTTGCACACTCGCAGCAGCATGCCCTTGGTTGCTTCCCTCTCGCATCTCTTACTGAAATGAGATCTTCAGTGTTGGGGTGGGGCCTGGTGGGAGGTGTCTGGGTCATGGGGCGGATCCCTCAGGAATGGTGTGGTATCCCCTGGCAGGAATGAGTGTGTTCTCACTCTATGACCTGGTTGTTTCAAACAGCCTGGTCCTCCTGTTCTCTCTTGCACCATCTCTCGCTATGGGACATGCCCGCTTTCCCTTCACCTTCTACCATGAGTAAAACCTTCCTGAGGACTCCCCAAAAGCAGACGCAGGCACCATGCTTCTTGTCCAATCGGCAGAAACGTGAGCCAAATAAATATTTTTTCTTAAACAAATTAGCCAGCCTCAGGTATTCCTTTATTGCAACACAAAACAGACCGAAGCAACCTCCTTTGCAGAAGTATTGCAACGTTCAGAAACGGTTTTCTCTCACCTCCCACTAAATAGTTCTTTTTGGTTCTAGGTTGTATAGAATGGTTCAATTTAAGAAGCCCAAGAATCTAAGATTTTGCCTAAAAAAAAACTAATCAAATGAAGAATTCACTCATATTTTTCTACCAAAATTGAAATACTACGAGGAAACAAAACCAAAACCACATTCAGTTATTTTATTTAATTTTCTAGTGGACAATTTACATATCTCCCTCACCCTGTCTTTTAAGTTAGTGTGACAATTTTCCATAATAAACTACTTAAAGAGAAGCTTTGGTTACAGACATGAGCCACGGGGCGTGGCATGCCCTGACTTTTATGACCAGGACTGACTTTTCTTCATGATTTTGCCACCATGGATGTCCTTGACAGCAGCTGAGTGTGGCGTGTGGCTGTGTGTGAGCTTTGCGGCAGTCGAATCAGGGCGTCTCCTTTTGTCTGGCTTCTTTAGGCCGTATTGTTTGCGAGTGTCACCCTCACGGTGGCTGTCATTTATTCTCTGCTGCCGGGTGCTTTTCCACCGGGTTCCCAGAGCAGTTTATTTCTCCATTCCGCCTGTTTAGGGACATTTGGGTTTTTGTTTCCAGGCTGGCCGTGGGCCGTGGTGCTGGTGGGCGGTCTTATTCCCGTCTGCCCGGGCACAAGTGCCTGCTTCTGGAGGGCAGACGCCTGGCGGTGGGGGCCGCTGACTCCGGGGTCACTCATCGACAGCTTTACTAGGTGGGCCAAAGCCTTTCCCAAAGTGCTGGGGATGTCCTCCTCTCCCACCCTCCCACACTTGTCCATCTCAGGACATCCGGCGTCATCAGACTTCTCAGTCTTAGCCGTCCTTGTGCTATGGGCGTTATCTCCTCACATTGGCAATTTTAATCTGATCTTTCTTTTTTTTTTTTGATGGAGTCTCTTGCTCTGTTGCCCAGGCTGGAGTGTAGTGATGCAATCTCGGCTCACTGCAACCTCCGTCTCCCGGGTTCACGAAATTATTGGCATCCTCAGTAGCTGGGATTACAGGCGCCTGCCACCACGCCGGGCTAATTTTTGTATTTTTAAAAGAGGTAAGGGTTTCACCATGTTGGCCAGGCTGGTCTTGAACTCCTGACCCGAGGTGATCTGCCTGCCTTCAGCCTCCCAAAGTGGTGGGATTACAGGTATGAGCCACTGTGTTGGCCTCTTTTTTTTTTTTTTTAAGAGACTGAGTCTTGCTCTGTCTCCCAGGCTGCCGTGCAGTGATGCAGTCACAGCTCATTGCAGCCTGAACTCCTGAGCTCAAGCAATCCTCCCGCCTCAGCCTCCCAAGGTGCTGGAATTCTAGGTCTGAGCCACTGTGCCCGGCCCTGCTTGTTCTGTTAACTGCTGAAAGAGAGTGCTGTTTCTTATGTTTTAGCCATTTGGATTCCTCTTTGTGAAGAGCCCATCCTGGTCTTTTCGTGCTGAGTGGGGAGGCTGCTTTGTATGTGTAGCATGCTGACCTTTGTGGGCTCTGCGTGTTGCAAATGTTTCCCCTCAGGACCAGGCAGGCTGGCCCACACCTGTAATCCCAGCACTTTGGGAGGCTGAGGAGGGCGGATCATGAGGTCAGGAGTTCGAGACCAGTCTGGCCAAAATAATGAAACCCCGTCTCTACTAAAAATACAAAAAATTAACCAGGTGTGATGGTGTGTGCCTATAATCCCAGCTACTCAGGAGGCTGAGACAGAAGAATCACCTGAACCCAGAAGGCAGTGGTTGCAGTGAGCCAAGATTGTGCCATTGCACTCCAGCCTGGGAAACAGAATGAAATTCTGTTTAAAAAAAAAAAAAAAAAAAATTCACCCCCAGGCCAGGCGAGGTGGCTCTCACCTGTAATCCCAGCACTTTGGGAGGCTGAGGCAGGCTGATCACTTGAGGTCAGGAGTTCAAAACCAGCCTGGCCAACATGGTGAAAACTCCATCTCTAGTAAAAATATAAAAATTAGGCAGGGTGGCTCATGGCTGTAATCCCAGCTACTGGGGAGGATGAGGTAGGAGAATTGCTTGAACCCAGGAGGCGGAGGCTGCACTGAGCTGAGATCACGCCACTGCACTCCAGCCTGGGCAACAGAGGGACTCTGTTTAAAAAAATATATTTCCCCCCTTGCTGTGGTTTGTCTTTTGTCGTTGTTGCTGTTTGAAACAGGGTCTGACTCTCTTGCTCAGGCTGGAGTGCAGTTATGTGATCACAGCTCACTGCAGCTTCTCCTGGGCTCAAGCAGTTCTCTGGCCTCAATCTCCGGAGTAGCAGGGACATGCCACCATGCTTGGCTAACTTATTTCATTTTTTTATAGACATGAGGTCTTGCCGTGTTGCCCAGGCTGGTCTCAAACTCTTATCCTCAAGCAGTCCCCCCAACCTGGCCTCCCAAAGTGCTGGGATTACAGGCATGAGCCACTGCAGCTGGCCGGCTTTTCTTTTTCTTTCTTTCTTTTTTTTTTTTTTGAGATGGAGTCACGTCTGTCACCCAGGCTGGAGTGCAATGGTGAGATCTCGGCTCACTGCAACCTCCACCTCCTGGGTTCAAGTTATTCTCTGCCTCAGCCTCCTAAGTAGCTCAGATTACAGGCGCACGCCACCACACCCCAGCTAATTTTTGTATTTTTAGTAGAGACAGCGTTTTGCCATGTTGCCCAGGCTGGTCTTGAATGCCTGGCCTCAAGTGATCCACCCGCCTTGGCCTCCCAAAGTGCTGGGATTTCAGGCGTGAGCCCCTGCACATAGCACCCCCTTCCATCTTTGGAGAGGGGTGGAGGCTGTGGTGTGTGTGGATAGGGGAATGGAGACTTGAGGATTGGGCTGGGGGAAACCCTCAGGAACCCCCCCTACTGCCTTCCAGGTGCCCCCAGCTCGGGCTGAGACCAGGGCACCCCCTTGTGCCTTCTGCCCCACCTGCTCCCTCCTGGGCCCACCAGCCTGCGGCCACATGGGCTCCTGACAGCTGGGACGCATGCTGGGGTCTGGCGTTATCTACTGCGGCAGCTTCCTCCTCCTTCCAGGAACTTGTCCTCCGACTTTGGGCGGCATCGCGGCCTCTCATCTCTCGGGTCTCATTTACTGGCATTGGCCTCTCGCTTCCTGTTACGAGGCCCGGACAGATGCATGGGGTCAGCTCCGTGCGCGGCGCCTTGCCTGTTCCCGGGGCCTCTGTTCTGGCAGGGATGACAGAGGGTCAGATGCCGGGCATCAGGCACAGCAGCCATCTGGGGTGGGGCCCAATCCACAGAGGCAGGGGGCCCGAGGCTGAACCAGCTACGGGTTCTGCTCTCTGGAGTCCAAGGTCCAGCATGCGGACCAGGTTTCTCCTCTGCCCTTCCTGGCTTGGCAGAGTGTCACGGCGGGAGGGTGGCCTTTCCTAGACTCCCCCTGTCCCCTCCTCCCACTCCTGCAGCCACCAGGACCAGAGCCCTTGTGGGAAAGGACAGGGAAGGCTCCGGAGTTGGGGCATGGACAAGATCCCGGCTTTTCTTTTTCTTTTTGAGACGGAGTCATGCTCTGTCGCCCAGGCTGGAGTGAGGTGGTGTGATCTCTGCTCACTGCAACCTCCACTTCCCCCTGGAGATGTGGAATTCCCAGGGCTTGCCCACCTTCTCCACCCTGAAGAGTGATGGCATCTCGGGCCACCAGGGCGTGAGCAAGAGTGGTCGCCCAGCCCCCGCCGAGGGCCTGCAGCCAGGGCCAGGCAGAGCCCTCCTTGTTGAGGAGCAGCATACGCAGTAAGGGCTGTGTGTGCCGAGCACCTGCTGTGCGCCCCGCAGTCAGCTGCTCATCCCAGAGACGGATTCAAACCCAGGTCGCCCAGCCCATGGAATCAGCATTCATTCTTCCTCTGCATTGTGAAGGAAGTTTTGTCTTCTACAAAGCCCAGCCCTTCTGCTATCTGGTCCTCAGCCAGCCTGCTCTGTCCCTGTGCTACAAGCAAGACCAATTCCTCTCCCAGGGTGGCCCTGCAGAGGATGGGAGATGACCCCTGTTGAGGCACCCTGGGCACCCCAGGCATGCCTCCCCGGCTGGTGAAGAAGAGCTGAGACAGGCCAGGCGTGGTGGCTCACACCTGTAATCCCAGCACTTTGGGAGGCAGAGGCGGACTGATCACTTGAGGTCAGGAGTTCGAGAACAGTCTGGCCAACATGGTGAAACCCGGTCTCTACTAAAAATGCAAATATTAGCCAGGCATGGTGGCAGATACCTGTAATCCCAGCTACTCGGGAGGCTGAGGCAGGAGAATCGCTTGAACTCAGGAAGTGGAGGTTGCAGTGAGCTGAGATCGCGCCACTGCACTCCAGTCTGGGCGACAAAGAGCGAGACTCCGTCTCAAAAAAAAACCCCAAAACAGCTGGGATCAGGAAAAGTATGGTTTTCATAGTGAGAGAGTTTGCGGGGGGAGCGGGAGGAGGTCTTTGGTAAGAAGGAAGTTTGGAACTTGAGGCTGAGGGATGGGTCAGAGGGGAGGGGCGCCGTCATAGCTGGGAGTGGAGGGCTGGCCTGCTGACACCGGCCTCGACAATGGGATCTACAGGATGACCCACTGGAGCAGGGAGGAGAATTTTATACTTAGCATTTAAAGCTCATTCTTTTTAAATGCCTATCTTACGTGAATGTTTTACAATGCAAGTAATGTATTCACACAGTTTTGGACACTTAGAATCATATCATTTTTATTGGTAAGGGTGTATGATCAAAATAGTATGGCGGTTTGAAGGTCACATTCTCCTAGGTCTTATTGTTTCTTTAATTAATTTTTATTTATTTATTTATTTTTTAGAGACGGGGTCTTGCTTTGTAGCGCAAGCTAACGCTCACGGCGGCTTCGAACTCTTGGCTCAGGAGATCCTCCCGCCTCAGCCTCTAGGGTGGGCGGGACTGTAGGCATGTGTACCGCGTCTGGCTCTAGGTCTTATAATTTCTGTCCTTGGCCACCCACCTGCTGATCCCAAGGCTTAGGGTGGCGGGATGAAGGAAGGTCCCACATCTGGGGACCGCAGGACTGGCTGCAGGCCCCCAAATGTGGGAAGGGCTAGCTTAATGGGCAGCACAGGTGGGCCTGAAGGCTGAGAGGTGACGTGGGCACAGATGGGGACTGGGCCTCCCTCTGGTAAGTGCTTGTCTCTACTGGAAGCAGAGGCAAGCCCCTGGCTGGGCTCACTGTTTTCTTTTGTTTTGTTGTCTGAGATGGAGTTTCTCTCTTGTTGCCCAGGCTGGAGTGCAATGGCGCGATCTCTGCTCACTGCAACCTCTGCCTCCCAGGTTCAAGCAATTCTCCTCCCTCAGCCTCCTGAGTAGCTGGGATTACAGGCACGCACCACCACGTTCAGCTAATTTTTGTATTTTTAGTAGACACGAGGTTTCGCCATATTGGCCCAGCTGGTCTCAAAGTCCCGACCTCAGGTGATCCACTCACCTTGGCATCCCAAAGTGCTGGATTACAGGCGTGAGCCACCGTGCCTGGCTGCAGCCCCTCTGATTAGAAACCCAAGACTCTTCCTGGGAACAGGAGGACAACTGGCACCTGCTGAGACATGCCCACTTGCCCACCTGCCCTGGGATCCCTGGGCAGAGCGTCATCTCTGGAGTGCCTAATTCCACAAGCAAATACCTGTCATGCTCCTGCAGGGACCCAGGACAGGTGCAGAGGTGGTGTGTGCTGCCACGCATTCCTGGTCTGGCGGGTGATTGACACGGATGAGACGCCAGCAGTCTTGAGAGACAGGTGCTTTCCCGGGGCCCTTGGTGAGCGGAGGTGAGTTTCCATTGAGGAAGGAAGGTTCAGGAAGATAACCCCAAGGTCCTCAATCCACCCACCAGTCAGTGGATGGCAAATATAACCCATGGGCACTGATTAGGTCTGCCAGCCCCTGGGTGCTGGGGTCAGCGTCCTTCGTCTTCTGCTAAGGGAGAGGACCTTGAATGGACCGCTGGGACCATGATCTCATTTTGATGGGGAGGAGACAGATCAGGCAGGGAGGGGACCTTGCTGATAAGCAATAAAGCCAGGATTGGAGCCCACGCTGCTCAGCTCTCTCCCTCCCTCTAGGACCCGCCCTGGCTGTGTGCATGCCAGGTGTGTCTGGAGTCAGCTGGCAGGGCCCCTAGGCACTGTCCAGCCCCCTCCTCTTCTGCACTTGGAAGAACTCCAGCTGTTTTTCAGCCTCTCTCTTCCTCCAGGAAGCCTTGCATGATAGCTCTACCCCTCTGCCAAGACACAGAGGGGTCTTGGCTTTTTCCTTGGCTCCGGGCTTATCACAGAGTTGCCTTTGTCATGGGTTGCTTGCCAGTGTCCCTCACTGGGCTGCAGGCTCCAGGAGAGCGAGGCCCGTCTTTCATTCTCAGGATCCCTAGCAGGGGGCTTAGGACATAATGGGCATTCGGGAAATAACTGAAGAAATGTGGATGAGAACATGGATAGCAGAGGGTGGAGAGGCTCTTGCTTCTGAAGGTGAGAAGTGAACGCAGAAGACCAGGAGTGACGCGCACTGAAGGGGGCTGGGGGTGGGAGTTGTGGGGCGGCCTCTAGGGGACAGCTTCAGGGAGGGCATGGAGCATGGTGTGAGCCGCAGCCCTGTCCGACCTCCTGGGACGGCCCCATGGGACAGAGGACCTCGAAAGCCAGGCGGAGGGACGGCATCAGATACTGACATCCATAGGGAACCCTGGCAGGTCCTTGAGCAGGGGCATGGCAGAGCAAGCCTTCCTTTAGCCCAGGGCAAGCCTGTGCCAGCCCGTCCTGGCAGCTTTTGGAATGACGGCAGTGGTATAGGGTTTATGATGATGCTGTAAAATGATGT
>NW_016107351.1:4956880-4957992 GCF_001604975.1 Cebus imitator | reverse complement strand
AAGAGCGAAACTCCGTCTCAGAAAAAAAAAAAAAAAAAAATGGGGAAAGCCACCCCCTCTGGGAGTTCTTCTAGCACGTCTGCCGTCAGCTAGAGCTCAGGACTCACACTCCTGGAACCTGGAGTTGTGGGTTTAATCTTTATTCAGCATACGGCTTATTGGGAACCCACAGCGGGGCTAGAGCCTGCCTGGTGCTGGGGTTGGGGACCCTGCCGAGGGGCTTGGCCTCTGTGATGTGTGAGGGCCA
The DNA here is from genome assembly GCF_001604975.1 of Cebus imitator. Lineage (NCBI taxonomy): Eukaryota > Metazoa > Chordata > Mammalia > Primates > Cebidae > Cebus > Cebus imitator. The sequence continues at coordinate 4,957,745 of NW_016107351.1, read as the reverse complement.
CTCCATGGGGGCCTGGCATCCCCATCCTACCCTGGGCTCAGCGCCCCTGCCACACTGCCCCTGCCCACTCTGGAAGCCAGGCCCCCTGGTGCTGCGGGAGACAGCGGCTTGGGGAGGACCCCTGGCTGGTCCTCCCAGAAGAGAGCATCTGTGGGGTGGGCCTCCAGCGGGGTGGGGTGAGCCTCTGCAGCCCTGCCGGGCCCCACACAGACGGCTGTTCCCGGAATGGGGGTTTGAATGTTTCCTTTTGCTGGCGAATATGCATGTGGCCTTAATTATTTATACGCAGCACTCATCTCCCCCAAATGTTTTATTGGGATTCGGCAGATCTGAGTGTGCAGGCAGCAGTGGTGGGGGCAGGGCAGGGATATTATGGGAGCACGGAGGCCCCAGACGTTGGGGTGTGCCCCAAATCAGCTGGACGACCCAGAGGAAGGAAAGACCCTGGTGAACAATGGTCAGGTTGACTCTTTCAGGCCCTGCCCCAAGTTGCAGAATTGCACCTGGGTGTTCAGGCCTACTGCCCCTTTCCGGGATCTGGCCTGTGCCCAAAGCCCCCCGCCCTACAGGGCCCTGGTGGGCTGGAGGGAGGGTGGGGAGCCACATCTCTCAGCAGCAACCCAGGACTTATGAGGGGCCACTGCCCTTTTTGGGTGGGGGTGACGAGGTGCAACCAGCGTGACCTTGGAATCTGTCACCTACTACCCTCGCGTCGCCTGACCTCAGTGGGTGTCCCCCAATCCCAGAAGTAGGCTTATCCGGCCCATTTTTATTTTTTATTTATTTTATTTTTATTTTTTTGAGACGGAGTCTCCCTTTATTGCCCAGGCTGGAGTGCAATGGTGAGATCTCGGCTCACTGCAAC
>NW_016107351.1:4953402-4956727 GCF_001604975.1 Cebus imitator | reverse complement strand
GGGTTTTACCATATTGACCAGGCTGGTCTCGAACTCCTGACTTTGTGATCTGCCCGGCTCGGCCTCCCAGAGTGCTGGGATTACAGGCGTGAGCCACCACACCCAACTCTGGCCCAGTTTTAGGTGAGGAAACCAAGGTGGGAGGAGTCACAGATCTGAGGAACTCCAGCAAAGCAGGGAGGTGCCCAGGTGGGTTTGTTGGCAGGCGGGTGAGGGCGGGCAGTCTTTCTTTTGGGGCAGCATCCCAAGAGAAAAGAACAAAGGCAGGGGGCGTGGCTCCTCTTACTTCCCCCTCCCCTTGTCCCCTCCTCCCTGCGCCCCGCCGTCCCTGCTGGGCCAGAGCCTTTTGGGCAGTGCCACTGGAGATTCCTGGAAGTGCCTTTGGGACACACACATACACACATACACACACACACACACACACACACCCACACACACCCTCCGGGGCCCTCCCGGCCCCCCACCCTGTGCCTCCCCGGTTTGCAGGAGGGTTTTAAGGCCAGCCTAGAGCCCTGCAGGACCCGGGAGGAAGCTGAGCCCAGAGGCCCTGGGAGCCAGCTGTGTCTGCTCTCAGGTGCCCCTCGTTCCTTGGCCAATCCCCCGTCGCGTGCACCCTGCACCCAGTAGGCCCTCTGGGGCCCCGGGGTTGAATCAGCTGTGGGGCCTCAGCAGGGCATCGCAGAGGGTCTCGATGGGAGGTTTAGCCCAGGGCACTCTCAATGGTCTGGGACGCTGGGCAGGGTTGATCCCGGCCACTGAGAAGTCTTCGGGGGCAGAGAGCGGGCAGGGGGCATTGGGATTTGGAGGTGCCCCCGGGAGCCTCCTGTCCCTTCGGGACCACCTCCCCTTACCCTGATTTCCCTTGCAGGGAAGGGTGTGTGGGTTTGTGATGGGGTGGGGAGGACTTCCTAGAATTTGTTGCTTTGATTGGAATCTTCCCTACTGGGGCTTGGCCGGGGTGAGCTCTTGCCCACCCGGCCCACCCCCCACCGTCAGAATCCCAGGCTCCCTCCATTGGGTGGTGCTGGGGTGGGGGATCTTCATTTATGGCATCCCCTGAATTCACCCCAGGCTTTGAAGTCAGGCTTTCTCCAAATGAAAAGCTCTTCCAAGAGGGAGATTCCCTGGAGCTCCTGAGCCTCCGCCTGGTAATTGGCACTTCGATTAACAGCTCGGTGCAGGGGGCACTGGAGTAGGGGGCGGGGTGGCTGAGTCAGGGGAGATGTTACGAGAGGGACACCGGGGTGGGAGGTGGGGAGGTTGGTAATTCCGGATTGGGGAGGGTCTCTGTAGCTCTCAGAGCAGGTGAGGACCCCTGGGAGGCAGCTGTGGGGTCCCCCAGGGCCTGCTGGGCCCCCGTGGGCCCCTGGCAGAATGGGTTCCCACTAGCCAACCTGTTCCCACAGCCAGAAGTTGCCATGGTGACCCCCTCCCACCTTCAGCGACAGCTTTTCCAGTAAAACCACTGCAGAAATCCATACTTCCCGACAGGCACGCCCGGCCCCCCACCCCCCACTCTGCGCGGTCTTGTAGCCTCCTGGAGTTAACCCTGCACATGCCGGTGTCTGTTGTTTGGGGGAGATGGGAGTGAGAGCCGGCAGTGTGGGTCCCCGGCCGGAGAGGAGAGGGTGGAGGCCCTGTCCCCAGAGGCCCCAGCAAGTGACTTGAGCAAGTCCAGGAAGTTGGAGCATAGCAGTGAAGCTGGCTCTGACCTAGGGGCCCCCTTGGCATAGAGGAGGCCTGGCTGGGGCCCACAGCGCAGCTCCCCTTGGAATCTGAGCCCTGCTGGGGCTTCATCCTGTCACAGTCACAGGGACACTGGACCCTTCCTGGCCTGGCTAGAGCTGCTGTCCTGTTAACTGCTCCCCTCTTCCTCTGCTCCCCTCCCGACACAAACCTTTTTCTTGGAGGCAGAGAGGGCTCAGCCCCAGGTCCCCGTGGCCCTGCTGCCGGCATGTGGTGGCTCCAAAGCCACTGTGCACCTGGAGCCCGGCTTTGCGTCCACAGGTCTCCCCTGGGGGGCTGTTGGACCCCAGAAGTCGCTGCCTGCTCAGGATCTCCATGACCTCCCCCTGAGAAGCAGGGATAATGATCCCCCTAGAAGGTTCCGTCCTGCTGCCTCTGCCAGGAGGAGGGGCCCTTGGGGACACCCGAGGCTTCAGGGGCCCGGGGGGGGGGGTCCGTTCTGTTCTGTGGCCCAGGCCCAGCCTCACTTCTGCAGCGAGAGCCGAGCAAGGAGATGCTCTAATTGTTCTCTCTGTAGCCCAGGATGAATAATTGAGAGGTCTTTGGAGAGAATTAATTAGCCAGCTTATTGACTGTAAGCGATTTGCTGCAGATGCTACAGGGAGGAGGGAAGCCCGTGTGGGGCCCGCTGGCCGGCTGGGGCCGAACCAGACATTTAATTCACACCCACGGTTGCTCAGCCTGACTGGGGCTCGGCCTCTGCCTGGGACCTGCTCTCTCCTGCTCAGGTGGAAGTGTGGGGGGCTGTGTCCCACCTTGGCACCCTGCTGTTGGTTCTGTCCTGATTTCTGGTATGGGGCAGTAGCACCCCTTAGCCTCAACTCTGTTCCCTCTGTCTTCTAAGAGGCAAGATGGGGACCCCTCCAGGAGTGGGGGTGGGGCGTGGCTCACTCTTGGGAGCAGTTCTCCTGCAGGAGACTCTGGTCCTGGGTCAGGCTCTGGGCTCCTTCAGTCCAGCCCAACCCACCGCCTGAGCCCCAGCCCCTTTTCGGGAACTAGGGAGTGACAGGAAAATACAAAAGCGTTCTTGCCTGCAGGCAGCAGGGGGTCAGACTGTCAACGTCCCTGGTGAGCCTGAGGGGGGCCGTTCTCATGGAATGGACAGGGCTGGGGCGCTTGGCAGGAAGTGCTGGATCACTAGCCCCGTTACCAGTAATTAATAGTGGTAGTAAACATTCCTCCAGCAGGCCCTGTGCTAAGCACACTGCATGCAGTAACTCCTGCAGACCCTGGGAAGGCAGGGGGTGGGCTTGTTCCCCAGCTGGGTCTGCAGAGCCTCAGGGCAGAAGCTGGCACAGATAAAGATTTGTTGAGTGAATGAATGAGTGAATGAATGAAATCAGTGTCAGGAAACTGAGTGGCAAAGCTAGACTCACACACCAGCTTCCGTTTGTTTTTTGGTTTGTTTTTTTGAGACGAAATCTCTCTCTGTCCCCCAAGCTGGAGTGCAGTGGCTCGATCTCTGTTCACTACAACCTCCACCTCCCAGGTTCAAGTAATTCTCCTGCCTCAGCCTCCCGAGTAGCTGGGATTACAGGTGTGAGCCACCACACCTGGCTAATTTTTGTATTTTTAGTAG
>NW_016107351.1:4935254-4952752 GCF_001604975.1 Cebus imitator | reverse complement strand
CCATGTTGACCAGGATGGTCTCGATCTCTTGACCTCGTGATCCACCTGCCTCAGCCTCCCAAAGTGCTGGGATTACAGGCTTGAGCCACCGCGCCCGGCGGTTCTGCCTTTATATAGGCTCATACTTTAGATGTTACACGTGGAAGAATCTTAGGTTTATGGCTTTAGGAATCACACATGACAGGGTTCCGGTTTACAGTTTAGGACTCACATGTGAAAAGGTCTCTGTTTACAGTATCAGGAATCACATATGAAAGGGTTCTGGTTTACAGTTTTAGGACTCACATGTGAAAAGGTGTCTGGTTTGATCCTGTTTTAAGTAAAAATAGTGTCTCCCAGAAAGTTTCCCCAAGACCAAGCGTGTTATTTTCAGGAAGGAGATTCAGGAGGCGCCAGCTGGCCTGCTCTCTCTTCTATTGAGCTGCATGGTGGGTGACAGAGGGGGAGGGAATCCCAGATGCCTGGGTCTCCTTCCTCACCACTTTGGCCTCCTAAAGTGCTGGGATTACAGGCGTGAGCCACCGGGCCCCACCTCACAACCATTTTTAATCTGGCTCAAGGGCCCATGCTCTGATGCGTCTTCCAGTCCCAGGGAACATCAACATGGAAGATGAGGGCAAGAGGCAAGCAGCTATAGAGGGCTTGGGCCGCCTGGGGGATGAGCAGGAGGTGGGTGCCCTGCCTCTGCAGCTGCCGGAGCACCAGTGAAAGAGAGGGCGGGTGCCAGGAAGCATGGTGCAACTGTGGGGGACACGGGCTGTGCAGGGGGTACCTGGGTGGAGCTGGTTGGAGACCATTGCTCTTGGCCCAGATCAGGCATGACAAGGCCTGGGTTGAGACCCCTGAAGTGGGGCCAGGAGAGGCTATGACAGCTCTGAGACATGTGGAGGGGAAGGACAATGGAACCTGGTGACCTGTGGACCTGGGGAATGGGGGGCAGGAGTTGAGATGACCTCAGATGTCACCCGAGGTGAGTATGTGTATCTGCAAATGAGGGACAGGTCAAGAAACAGGGAGCTGGCCCCTCCCCCCCGGGCCGACAATGCTCTGGGCTGTCGTCCTTCCACACTCACCCCCTACCTGCTGCTGCTCACCCACTCAGGGAAGCTGCCTTACAGGGGCCTATCAGTGGGCTCCCCCGTCCTCGGCCTCTGCAGAGCCCACCAGTGGGACGCACCTGCAGAAGATGGGGTGGGGGACAGTGCAGTTGGGGGCATGGATGTTCCTTCCCCTGGATGCCTTCCTCCCAGCGCTCTCCATTCTTCTCGGTCCTGGGCTGGGATTGGTGGGGGGTATTCCGCATGCCTTTCCCAGCACTCCAGCTGTCCTAGACTCGCTGGGACGACCCTCCAGCCGCCCTGTGAGCTGGGGTCGTTTGCCTCACTGGCTTTCTGTTCTCAGCTGACTTAGCTGGGACGTCAACAATTCCATGTCAGAGGCAAGACTCAGCCCGTGCCTGCCAGACACCTGCGGCCTCATCTGAGTCCCCTTCCTGGCCTCTGGGCACCGTTCCTTCCCACCCTTTGCCTGGAGACAGTGGAAGCTGTTTCTCCTAACAGCGTTTGCTTGGCTCCAGAAATCAGACCTGGAGTGAGGAAGAGAAGCTGGTCTTCGTCCAGGTGGCTGAAGCGAGGTATGTGGCCTGGGAGCAGCGGACAGCCGCACTGGTGCCCTTCAGACAGCAGGAGTTGGCTCTTGTCCAAAGATGAGATGCCAAGATGAGATGCCATGTTCAAAAGTAACTTAGGGCCAGCCACCGTGGCTCATGCCTGTATGCCTGTAATCTCAGCATTTTGGGAGGCCGAGGTAGGTGCATCACGTGAGGCCAGGAGTTCGAGACCAGCCTGACCAACATGGGGAAACCTCGTCTCTACTTAAAAATACAAAAAAAAAAAAAAGAAGCCAGGAGTGGTGGCACATGCCTGTAATGCTACTCAGGAGGCTGAGACAGGAGTTGCAGTGAGCTGAGATCACACCATTGCACTCCAGCCTAGTCAACAAGAGCCAAATTCTATCTCAAAAAATAAAGAAGGGTAATTTAGGATTGTTCCCAAGGGTCGTGGCAGAGCCAGACAGCGCTGTGTCACAGCACACAGCGGGTGTCCAGCCTTGACACCGTATGCAGGCCGTTCTGTGCTAACCATTATACCCACTCAATTCCTTTTCTGCCTAGGTTACCAGAGTGCCGCTGTCAATCACAATACTGACTAGCAGCTTCTCTTGGGTTTCATGAGAAACTCCCTGTATCAGTTAGTGATTGCCATAATCAGGCTGTATAACAAGCAGCCCCACGATCTTGGTGGCATTCAACAATAAGCATTTATGTTTTTGCTCGCATCTCTGTGGGTCTGTTGGGGTTCACCAGATCCAGGCTTGGATCAGCTGGCTGGCATCTGGGCTGTGCCCTGGGTCCAGGTTTGCTTCAGTGTCTCTTATCAACCTTGGCCCAGCAGGCCCCCTGAGGTGTGTTCCTTCCAGGGTGGCTTCGGCAGCGCAGGAGAGCAAGTTCATGGTGCAAGCACGCTTCCTCACTCCGTATCCCGGCATCCCACTGATCAAACCAAGTCCCACGGCTGTGCCCCAAGTCAAGGACACAGACGCATGACCCTACAACAGGGAGCGAAGAAGCAGGACTGCCCATTCCATTCTCCCCTTATTTGTTTTTAGTTTTTATTATTAAAAAAAATTTTTTTTTGAGGCAGAGCCTTGTTCCGTCATCCAGGCTGGCTAAAGTGCAGTGTGCAATTTCAGCTCACAGCTATCTCCACCTCTGGGGTTCAAGCAATTCTCTTGCTGCAGCTCCCCTACCACATTCCCCTCCCCAACACCCCCCCCCACCCCCCCGCCAAGTAGCTGGGACTACAGGCTCTCACCACCATGTCCGGCTAATTTTGTATTTTTAGTAGAGATGGGGTGTCACCATGTTGGCCAGGCTGGTCTCAAACTGTGGCCTCAGGTGATCCACTCACCTCAGTCTCCTAAAGTGCTGGGATTACGGGCGTGAGCCACTGTGCCTGACCCATAAAAATATTTTTTAAAAACTGGCAGAAAGGTGTAATGAATCCTCATAGAACATCACCCAGATTCCACAATTATTATTTTCCAATATTTGTCTAATCTGTTTTTTTCCTTGATAAAGTGTATTTTTTAAACTTTTTTGCCCATCTGTAAAATAAATGAATAATTTATGTATATCAATACAGACATAAATATATGCACACATAACAAAATTTACCACTCTAACCATTTTCAAGTGTACAATTCAGTGGCGTTAATTACTCACCATTGCTGTGCAATCGCTCTCCAGCTCCTGAACGTTCTAATCTTCCCAAATTGAAATTGTCCCCATTAATTCACACGAGCTCCCCATTCCCCTGGACCCCAGCCCCGGGCAACTGACATTCTATCTTCTGTCTCTATAAACCTGACTAGCGATCTCACACAAGTGGAATCACATGGTATGTTTGTGTGACTGGCTGATTTCACTTAGCATGACGTCTTCAGGGTTGATCCATGTGATAGCACGGGTCAGAATTCCCTTCCTTTCTTCAGGCTGAATAATATTCCACTGTATGGATGGACCCCGTTTTGTTTATTCATGCGTCCACGGACACTAGTGTTGCTTCTATCTTTTGGCTATTGCGAATGAATAATGCCGCTATGAATGCGGGTGAACATACGTCTCTGAGTCCCTGCTTTTAATTCTTTTGGGGATAGACCCAGGAGCGGAAGTGCTGGGGTATACACTAACTCTATTTTTAACTTTTTGAGGATCCCACCACACTGTTTTCCACAGCAATTGTACCATTTTCCATGCCCACCAAAATTGAGTGCGCAGGGCTGGGCACGGTGGCTCACGCCTCTGATCCCAGCACTTTGGGAGGCTGAGGCGGGCAGATCACAAGGTCAGTAGTTCAAGACCAGCCTGGCCAACATAGTGAAACCCGTCTCTACTAAAAATACAAAACTTAGCCGGCCCATGGTGGCACGTGCCTGTAATCCCAGCTACTCAGGAGGCTGAGGCACGAGAATCGCTTGAACCCAGGAGGTGGAGGTTGCAGTGAGCCGAGATCCCACCATTGCACTCCAGCCTGGGCCACAGAGTGATACTCCTCCTCAAAAAGAAAAGTAATGGAGTGCACAGGATTCCAGCTCCTCCACATCTTCACCAACACTTGTTATTTTCTGTTGTTTTTTAAAAAAATAGTAGGCGTCCTACTGGGTGTCAGGTGGTGTCTTCTTGTGGTTTTAATTTGCATTTCGGTCTTCATTTGACTTAAGCTGGTTTGAGATGAGTTTGTTTCTTGTAACCGGCGCTAGTTAAGGTAGGCTTAGCAGCTGCAGCATGACAGCAGACAAGAGCAGCCGTGGCTTGTGGAGAAGTTTATTTCTCCTTCTGTAACAGCCCAGGTCGGTTGCACCCGGTCTGGTCTGCGCAGCCCTACTCCCTTAGGGGACCCAGGCAAATGCCCTCAGCATGGAGTTTCTGAGCTCGCTCTGCCGGCTGCCACCTGAGCCCCCAGGTGGGAGGTTGGAGCACCTGCCACCTACCAGGATTGACAGGCCGGGGCAGAGCTTTCCCCTTGAATTCCATCAGGGGTATTTATCTTTTTTTTTTTTTTTTTTTGAGACTTACTCTGTCGCCCAGGCTGGAATGCAGTGGTATGATCTTGGCTCACTGTAACCTCTGCCTCCCTGGTTCAAGCAATTCTCCTACCTCAGCCTCCCGAGTAGCTGAGATTACAGGTGTGCGCCACCACGCCTGACTAATTTTTGTAATTTTAGTAGAGATGGGTTTCGCCATGTTGGTCATGCTGGTCTGAATTCCTGACCTCAAGTGATCTGCCCGCCTTGGTCTCCCAAAATGTTGGAATTACAGGTGAGCCACTGCACCCGGCCCATCAGGGGAATTTAATCCCAGGGTCACACCTGCTGCAGGAGGGGCATCCACACTCTCCCCTGCTTTCAGAGGAGAGAATGGATTTGGGTGAGCGGCCAGTAGTCCCCAGCACACAGCGTGAGTTCCTCCACCACCTGCATCCATCATGCTCTTCCAGTCCTTCCCGTGCCATAGACGCAGAAATCCCCAGTGGGAAGGGAAGAGCTACTGGGAGGACTCGTGCCCAGCCTACTAATGTGATGGGATGGACCCTCGGTGCGCGGAGGCTTCAGTCACATGCTTGGAGGAAGGTCCTTGAGGGGCCACCGCGGGACCCCCAGGCTGCTATCACCCCAGCACCAGGGTCACCAAGTTGAATGGTAGTCCCCAAAATGATGTCTTTAAGTCCTAAATCCTGGGACCTGTCGATGAGACCTTATTTGGAAAAAGGCTCTTCAGGTGAGATCATCATGGATTATCAGGGCCGTAAACCCAATGGCAAGTGTGGTTAGAAGAGACAGAAGAGGAGAAGAGACACAGGTGAGAAGACCCCATGAAAATGGGAGTGATGGGGCCACAAGCCAAGGAACACCTGGAGCCCCCAGAAGCGGGAAGACGCTAGGATAGATCCCCCCGGCCCCGGGCCTTTGATGGCCATCTGAGTTAAGCAGGTATCAGGGCGGGGTCCTGCTGACGCCTTGATCCTGTACTTCTGGCTCCGGGAAGGAGGAAATTTCTGTTGCTATAAGTCCCACTGCCTCTGTTTAATAGTTTGTTCTGGCAGCTCCAGGAAACTTAGACCCCAGGGCGCCTGGATGATCGCCGACCGGCACTGTGGTCCAACCTGAAATTCACCGCTGCTGTCTGTGCCTAGAGTCGGACCCATGGTCTGACTGCCCTAGTGACTTGGCACATGAAGAGCCTCCAAGAAGACAGGTTGGGCAGCTGGATATGGTGGCTTACATCTGTCATTGCAGCACTTTGGGAGGCTGAGGTGGAGGAATCGCTTGAGCTGCTCCAGACTAGCCTGAGCAACAGGGTAAAATCCCATCTCTACCAAAAATACAAAAAATTAGCTGGGTGTGGTAGTGCATGCCTGTAGTCCCAGCTACTTGGGAGGTTGAGGCAGGAGGATCACTTGAACCCAGAAGGCAGAGGTTGTAGTGAGCCAAGATGGCGCCACTGCACTCCAGCCTGGGCAACACAGTGAGACCCCATCTCAAAACAAAACAAAAAGACAGGTTGCAAACTGTGGATGCTCGAGATTATTCCTGGGTGCTGCATCAGGGTGTGAGTGGTGCCAGGACCCCTGCCCTACCCATCAGGAGGGCGTTGGGTGTTTTCATCTCTCTTTGGCATCTTTGTCATTGGTGCAGAGCTCCTGCCCAATGTCTACACAGCATTCCCCGGGTGTAGACAGCACTCGGTTGGGAGGAAGAAGGCCTCTGACAATCATAGAGCTCCAGGTGGCTCCTGTCAATCAAGGAGGTGGCTCTCTGGCTCAGAAGGCTGCCAAGACCGTGTCAGCAGCTGGCAGAGTGCCAACTCCCAGCCCTTACAAGCTGGCAGGCCCTCAGGCACTGGACTGCTTTGGGGCACCACCCATTTCACCCCAGTTCCTGCCTCGGAGCTTGGAGGGACCTGGCTCTTCTGTCTTGCTAGCTCCCTGGTGTCTGGGTGCCTAGCCCCACTCTGGCCACCCATTTCCTTGGCCCTGTGACCTTTATCTTCTGCAGGCTCCTGGACTGAGACAGAACACATCTCCTTTCTCTGGGAAAATCATGTCCCCAGGGGCCCTGCAGTGGGCGGCCTGGAGTTGGAGGCTTCCTTGGGTAGAATGAACAGGTCCCTGGCTGGACCCACTGGCTGCTGACAAGACAGCAGGTGCCACGGGTGCCACCCCTTATTTCCACAAATATTCACGAAGTGCCGTTTAGTGTCGGGCCTGTTCTGAGGGTCAGGGACACAGAGTAAGCAAACCAGAGGCCAGGTCCTCCAGAGTTTGGATTCTAGGGAGGAGGCGGTGTCTGGCAATAGACAAATGGATGGGACACAGTGTCCTGGGGAGAAGTACAGAAGTTGTGTCCAGAGCCACTGAAAACAAATGACCACAATCTAATGGCCGGGCGAGGACACATTTATCATGGAAGGGTTCTGGAGGTCAGAAGTCTGGCAGGGTCTCTCTCACTGCCCCAAAGTCCAAGTGTCGGCCGGGCTGATCCTTCTGGCAGCTCCGGGGGACCTCTTCCTTGCCGTTTCTGGTCTCGAGGTGGCTGAGCTCCTTGGCCAATGGCCTCTCCCTGTGGCTTCCAGGCCTCTTCCAGCCGCCGCCCCCGAGCCCTGCTTCCCTTGCCTCCCCTCTGCCCCTGGCTCTCCTGCCTTCCTCCATCCTCCTAAGCACCCTGTGATCACATTGCACCCAAGGGACGGTCCAGGACCGTCTCCCATCAAGCTCCTCCGCCTTCGTCACTACTGCATAGTCCCTTTGGCCATGGAAGGTGAGTTTCAGGGGCCTTTATTCTACCAACCACAGTTACATGGAGAAACTCCAGGTAGGAAAGGAGTGGGCTGGGAAGGGAGACTTCCTGGAGGAGGTGACATCTGAGTTAAGCAGTTAAGCAGGTGTCAGGGGGAGGGCAACCCAGGAGGAGGGTGAGGCCTGGAGGGGCTGCGCTCACTTGGAGCACCACCAAGGACTGGGAGGGAGCCAAGGGAGGGAGGGAGGGAGGGAGGGGGCCGCAACCCCACAGGGAGTTTCTACACCTCCCTGTCTCCCCTCTTTCTATCTCCTTCCTGCTCTCACTCCCATCCCCTCCCTTCCTTCCTTTCTTCTTCCCTGTCTCTCTTCCTCCCTCCCTACTTCTTTTTGTTTTTTTCCCTTCGGTTGATATTTCTTTTTTTCTTTCTTTTTTGAGACGGAGTCCTGTTTTGTTGCCCAGGCAGGAGTGCAATAGCGAGATCTCGGCTCACTGCAACTTCCTCCTCCCAGGTTCAGGCGATTCTCCTGCCTCAGCCTCCTGAGTAGCTGGGACTACAGGTGCCACCTCGCCCAGCTAATTTTTGTATTTTTAGTAGAGATGGGGTTTCGCCGTGTTGGCCAGGCTGAGCTTGAACCCCTAACTTCAGGCGATCCACCCGCCTCGGCCTCCCAAAGTGCCGGGATTCCAGGCATGAGTACAGTGCTCAGTCTCAGTTGATATTTCTAAGAATCTGCTTAGAGGGGACCAGCTGATACCGGGGCCTATCAGAGGGTGGAGGGTGGGAAGAGGAAGAGGATCAGGAAAAATAACGGGCACTAGGCTGGAACCTGGGTGGTGAAATCTGCACAACAAACCCCAACGTCGCGGGTTTACCTACATAGCAAACCTGCACTTGTGCCCCTAAACTTACAAGTTTTTTTTTCCGTTTTCACGCTACTAAGACATAGCTGAGGAAAAAAAAAAAAAGAAAAAAAAGTTTTTTTTTTTTTAAAGAGGGCCAGGCACAGTGGCTCACACCTGTAAAATCTCAACACTCTGGGAGGCCGAGTCAGGCAGATCATCTGAGGTCAGAGTTCGAGACCAGCCTGGCCAGCATGGCAAAACCCCATCTGTCTACTAAAAATACAAAAATTAGGCCGGGCGCGGTGGCTCAAGCCTGTAATCCCAGCACTTTGGGAGGCTGAGGCGGGCAGATCACCTGAGGTCAGGAGTTCAAGACCAGCCTGGCCAAGCCAACATGGTGAAACCCCAACTCCACTAAAAATACAAAAATTAGCCATGTGAGGTGGCATGTGCCTGTAGTCCCAGCTACTCAGGAGGCTGAGACAGGAGAATCGCTTGAACCTGGGAGGCAGAGGTTGCAGTGAGCAGTGGTCGTGCCACTGCACTCCAGCCTGGGCGACAGAGTAAGACTCTGTCTCCTCAAAAAAACAAAAAAAAAAGGCCGGGCGCGGTGGCTCAAGCCTGTAATCCCAGCACTTTGGGAGGCCGAGGCGGGTGGATCACGAGGTCAAGAGATCGAGACCATCCTGGTCAACATGGTGAAACCCCGTCTCTACTAAAAATACAAAAAATTAGCTGGGCATGGTGGTGCGTGCCTGTAATCCCAGCTACTCAGGAGGCTGGGGCAGGAGAATTGCCTGAACCCAGGAGGCGGAGGTTGCGGTGAGCCGAGATCGCGCCATTGCACTCCAGCCTGGGAAACAAGAGCGAAACTCCGACTCAAAAAAAAAAAAAAAAAAAAAAAAAAAAAAAAATTAGCCGGGCGTGTTGGTGGGCATAATCCCATCTACTCGGGAGGCTGAGGCAGGAAAATCGATTGAATCCCGGAGTCGGAGGTTTCAGTGAGCCTAGATTATGCCACTGCACTCCAGCCTGGGTGACAGAGTGAGACTCTGTTTCAAAAAAAAAAAAGCCAGGGGGAGGGGGAAGCTTGTTGCCCAAAAGGGCTGCCGTGGCACCTAAAAATGTGGCTTCCCCCTTCTGAGAGGGGGTCGCCTCCACGCCCCCAGCCCACGGCCGCCCACTCTGGCCCACCCACCCCGGCCCACCCACCTGTCGGCTGGCTGTGGCTAAGCTAAAGCCTGCTCAGTGACCTGAGCCAGCATGCCGTTTGACATTTCTGAAATGGTCTCCTTGGATCATGGGCAGAGACGGTCTGAGGGGAGTCCGCCCAAGGGGTCCGGGCCGATGCTCACAGGGCTGGGACCAGCTGCTCTTATGCTACTTTTTCTATCTTTCTCAGCCACTGGCAGAAGAGGGATTATTGTTGCGTCTTACAGGTAAGGACACTGAGGGTCACAGGTAAGTCACTTCCAGCCAGGTGTATGTGACCTCAGATCCGGGCTCAGATGGAGGCGAGCTGGGCAGGGCCTCCCACCTGCTCCCCTGGAGGCCCATGAGCCTGGGTCCTGGGGCCCCGATTCCTATAAACCGGGGTTGATTGTGGCGGACTCCTTTCACCGGCATCCCCCTTCCCACCGCAGGCAGCTGGGAGGCCTGGGGACAGGTGCAGAGCCTCTGGGTGACTATCCTTGCCCAGCCCGAGGCCTCAGGCCACAGGACACCACCGAGAGCAGGAGCTGGGGGTGGGGCCCAGGCTGGGGCTGGCACAGCTGGGCCTGTGGAGGGGTGGAGGGGCCGTTGGGGAAGGGACTTACCAGCAGCAGCTCTGCTGGGACCTGGGAGGCTCTCCTTGTTTCCAGTAACAAGCGGGGGGTGGGGAGGTGGGGAGGTGGGAGGAGGCGGCTTCCCCCAGGTGCCAGCTGTGCCTGAAGACAGCCAGTCCCCTCCATTGTCTCCTGTTCTCAGGTCAGCTCCTTAGTCCCCTCCCCTCCCCCTCCTCTCCCCCATGCCCCCCTTGTCCCCCATCCCTTTCCAGTCACTCCCGGGCTGACTCCTCCCCTAGAAGGGAGAGGAGAGCCAGGCTCACTCACACCTGACAGGTGCCTCAGCTGCTTGAGGTCACAGTTGCTGGGAGGAGAAGCAGAGGCCAGCGGCGGCTCCAGCCAGGGTTGCCCAGTCGCCTGCCTCGCTCCGCCTGCTCCCACCCCTCCTCACCAGGCCTAAAGACCCTGGCTGACCTGCAGCACCAGGTAGCCCAGCAGGGTCACCAGACTGGAAACTGACCTCGAGTTCTCTGACATACTCAGGGAGCAGGGTTCTCATTTCTCAGCCCATGTCTGAAACCTGGGACATGGCAGAGTGGGCAGGACTGTCCTCTGAGCTGGTCCCCCTTCCCCTCCTCCCCATCTTCTCTCTCCCCAGATCTAGGGCTCATTCTGAGGTGTGGGTGACACTTGCCCCCCACCCCAGCCTCTTCAGTGCAGGGAGCCAGGGCCTGAACTTCGGAGGGTCTTTGGGCAGGCTCCTGGGGCTGGCAGGGCAGGCCTCCCTTTCCCAGGGGAGCGAAGCCTCTACCCCCACCGCCACTGTGCTCAGACCTGTACCCTCAACCTGGCCTGGGGAGACTGGTACCAGGTGGAGCCGGTCCCCAAGGAGCCCCAACCCCCAGGACATCTGCTGCAGGGGTCAGCTCTCAGGGGCCCCAGGGCCAGTCCTCTCTGCACCCCACCTTCCCTGTTCAGTGTGGCTTGTAAGAGGTTACACACAGCATTATGCAAAGCACATGCAAATGAGGCCCCACCCCAACCAGTCACTCTCTCCAGGTGAGTCCACTCAAGCCCTCTGGTCAGCAGCAGCAATGCAGGGGCACCTACGGCAGGCTGGACTCCAGGCCAGGCGTCGGGGCGGTGAGAAAGAAGGTGCAAGTCAGGTAAGCCATAGTCAAAAGGGAGGGACACACCACCACCAGGCGAATGAATGAAGCAAGTCAATGGCACTCCCCTCCACCCCAGACGGACCAGGACAGACACATGCGCCATCTGAAATGGCTGTAGAAGCAAACTTGCGCCTTCGGTCTCTCATTCTTCACTTATTTGGCAAATACTTGCTCAGTGTCTGTTATGAGCCAGGCATGTTCCGGGGATATCCCAGCAGATGAAATGCCTGCCTTGCAGGGCTCCAGCTCCAGCAGGGAGAGGAAAAAAAAATTCAGGTGACTGTAAGGGTAGCCAGAGAAAGGAGAATAGACCCGAAGTCAGGCAAGCAAGTTTTATTAACCTGCCGGGCTGCTCTGTAACAGAGGCGGCAGCCCCAAGCTTACAAGACACAGGTTTTTATGGGATGAGAGGGGCATAAGGGAGTTTCAGGTAACAGAGATAGTTTAACTTGCAACAGACCAACAATACATTGTCCTGTGACGTTTGTGGCGGCAGTCTTTTTAAAAAAAAGACAGAAATCAGGATGTTTTACAGATGTGTGTCAAACAGGAATTCACAAGTATGGATAACCAACATGTTTTCCCTGTCCTCCCTCCAGCTGCCCCATAGCTGTAATCAGGCTTTGCTTAATTGTAGCTCGTCTGGCAACCTGATATGGCGTCTAGGTAGGGGTTCAGGAATGCAGCTGCAGGGCAGTCAGAGCGGGGTGGGGTCAGCCTGCGTGGAGGGGTTTTCGGAGGCAGCACAGCTCCGTCCCTAACCCTGACGGACAGGTCAGGGAAAGCAGAGGTGTTGGGGGGACACAGAGCCGCTGGAGTGAAACCCAAAGGATGCACCAATGGTGTGTGTTCCAGAAACCCAGGGAGCTCTGGGCCTTGAGAAGGGCATGGGCTGTGCAGGGGCCATGTAGTGGGAGGGGGCCCTGCAGTGTCACCCAACTGCCCTGGGGAGGTTGCGGTGGGAGCAGGCAGAGCACGGGGCAGAACCAAGTCCCCTGGGCAGGAGATGCCAGGGGCTTCGGCCAGGAGTGGCAGTGGAAGGGCTGAGAAGGGACTGGATTCTGGGTTAGGAAGAGAAAGCTTCCCTTTGGCTCTGAAGCTTTGATGAAAACCAGTGGACAAAAGGCAGATTCCGAGGAGAAAAGGCTCACAAGATGCACTGCAACTCGCACGGGAGTCCCGGACGGTGATTACCCAGCAACCCAGAGGGGTCCAGGCCTCCACGCCCTTCTCCGTGGGGGAAGAGCTGGTGGGGAAACATGGCAATTTGAGGCATAGTCAGTGATTTTGGGGGGGAAAATGAAATGAATGGCCCTTGCCCAGACGATGGTTAGTGAATACTTCTCTTTGGGAACGGAGTGGGGTGGAAGAACACACAGTGGTTTGGGAGGGCGTTTGTCTGGGCTCTAGGCGTGGTGTTTCATTTCGGCCTCTTTGCGATGTGACTTTTAAATAGCATTTCAGGGAAGGCAATTGTGTTCCTCCTGGCAGGTCTGGTTTTAGGTCGTTAAGGGAAGTCAGAGAACAGCCTCATCCTGTGCTTTGGGAGCGACGGGTGCTGACCTTGGGGCCCCTTCATGTGAAGGCGCCATATTTTCTAAGCCCCAACAGTATATTTTGGGAATCCTGTTCTATTTCCATCTAATTTGCATTATGGAAAAACTGTTTTGGTGCCTGGGTACCTGCGGTGGGGAGGCTGGGAGGGTGGCCGGAGGAGGGTGGGGTACTTTCCGGGTGCTTGGCAGACTCGGGGGGCTGTGTTGTTCTCCTTCAGAGCAACACCCCCAAACCCACCACGCAAACTCAGTGAAACCACAGGGTGGGGCTGCGATGGGGCCTAGGTGTTGTGTATGTGACAATCATGGGAACGGAGGTGCTCGCCCATGGAGGCCTGGCTGGGGGTTGAGCCTGCTCCGGGGGTTCCCTGGAGTTCGCGTCTCCTCACTGCCTCCTGTTCTTATTAGTAGAGGAGGAAAAGGCAAAGCTGCTTCTCTTTGAAGGTGGATTTTTCATGGCAGCAGCTGCAAGCCATTTGCGATTAGGCCTAGTAAGCAAGCGGGCAATTAAAAGTGGATCATACAGTTTTTACTCCAAAACAAGCCCCGCTCCTAAGACTTGAGGCTGATTTTCACTCTCTGATACCTGGGGCGCTGGTTGGGAAGCCAGGCCTTCTGCAAAGCCTTTTTTTTTTTTTTTTTTTGAGATGGAGTTTCGCTCTCGTTGTCTAGGCTGGAGTGCAATGGCGCTATCTCGGCTTACTGCAACCTCCGCCTCCCAAGTTCAAGCAATTCTCCTGCCCTTAGCCTCTGGTGTAGCTGGGGTTACAGGCATGCGCCACCACACCTGGCTCATTTTGTATTTTTAGTGGAGACAGAGTTTCTCCATGTTGGTCAGGCTGGTCTTGAACTCCTGACCTCAGGTGTTCCGCCCACCTTGGCCTTCCAAAGTGCTGGGATTACAGGCGTGAGCCACCTCACCCAAGCTTTTAAGGACAGAAGGTGTAGCCACCCAAGTCGCACACTCTGCAGCCCTGAATGCAGTTGTCCTCTGCAGACCTCTTCAGGGTCTCACCCTGGAGCCCAGGGAAAGGGACTGGGGCTCTGCAGCTCTCATAGATCTCTGTTTTGTCTGGCTGTGTGACCCAGGACCAGCTCCTTCACTCTCCTGTTGTGAAACAGGAGCACCCTGTCCCGACTTAGCGGCATAGCGTGAGGCTAACACGCATGGGTGTGAATCTCTCTCAGCGCCACTCCATTTGCCTTTGTGCTTCAATGCTCGGTGCCACGGCTGTGGCAGCAGCTCCCAGGCTCCCCACAAACCTCACCTAAAGCCTTAGGGACAAGTTCAGCCAGCTGAGACCAAGCGCGCCCTGCCTGGCCAGCTCTAAGCCTCCGAATGTCCCCCAGAATCCCAGAAATTCTTCACTGTAAGAGTTCGCCTATGGCTGGGCGTGGTGGTGCACACCTGTAGTCCCAGCTGCTTGGGAGGCTGAGGTGGGAGGTCGACTTGAGCCCAGGAGGTTGAGGTGGTAGTGAACCATGATTGCACCACTGTACTCTAGCCTGGATGACAGAGTGAGGGAGACCCTGACTCAAAAAAAAAAAAAAAAAAAAAAAAGAAAAAAAAGAAAAAAAAGAAAACTGGGCCAGGCTCGGTGGCTCACGCCTGTAATCCCAACACTTTGGGAGGCTGAGGCAAGCAGATCACAAGGTCAAGAGATCGAGACCATCCTGGCCAACATGGTGAAACCCTATCTCTACTAAAAATACAAAAATTAGCTGGGCATGGTGGTACGTGCCTGTAGTCCCAGCTACTTGGGAGGCTGAGGCAGGAGGATCGCTTGAACCCAGGAGGTGGAGATTGCAATGACCTGAGATCGTGCCATTGCACTCCAGCCTGGGTGATAGAGCGAGACTGGGTCTCAAAAACAAAAACAAAAAGTGTTCCCTGATGGGCGTGGAGGTCCATCCTTGTTCTTCAGGCCAGCCTAAGGTTGCCAAATTTAGTAAAACAAGCAAACAAAAAGCCAAGACACCTAGTTAAATCTGAATTTCAGAGAAACAACAAATACTTTTTACGGTAAGCATATCCCATGCAATATAAGAGAGATACTTATTCTAAAAAATGTATTTGGCTGGTTGTAGGGGCTCATGCCTGTAATCCCAGCACTCTGGGAGGCTGAGGTGGATGGCTCACTTGACGTCAGGAGTTCGAGAATGGCCTGGCCAACATGGCAAAAACCCATCTCTACTAATAATACAAAACTTAGCCAGGTGTGGTGGCGTGCACCTGTAATCCCAGCTACTGGAGGGCTGAGGCAGGAGAATCACTTGAACCCAGGAGGTGAAGGTTGCAGTGAGCCACGGTTGCACTGGGGCTGGGGTGACAGGGTGAGACTGGGCCTCAAAAATTTTTAAAAATGTTCCAGGCGTCGTGGTGTGTGCCTGTCGTCCCAGCTATCGGGAGGCTGAGGCTGGAGGATCGCTTGAGCCCAGGAGTTGTAGGCTGTAGTGCGCTATGCTGATCAGGTGTCTGCACTAGGTTCGGCATCAATATGGTGACCTCCTGGGAGTGGGGGACCACCAGGTTGCCTAAGGAGGGGTGAGCCGGCCCAGGTCGGAAATGGAGCAGGTCAAAACTCCTGTGCTGATCAGTAGCAGGATCGCGCCTGTGAATAGCCACTGCACTCCAGCCTGGGCAACATAGCAAGACTCCGTCTCTAAAATAAATAAATAAATAAATAAATGTATTTGTTTTTTCTCTGAAATTCAAATTTCACTGAGCATCCTGTATTTTATCTGGTAAGCCAGGTCCGACTCTCTTCCAAATTCACTTTTTTTTTTTTTTTGAGACAGAGTTTCGCTCTTGTTGCCCAGGCTCGAGAACATTGGCTCTATCCCGGCTCACTGCAACCTCTGCCTCTTGGGTTCAAGTGATTCTCCTGCCTGAGCCTCCTGAGTAGCTACCATGTGCCATCACACCTGGCTAATTTTTGTATTTTCAGTAGAGGTGGGGTTTCACCATGTTGGCCGGGCTGGTCTTGAACTCCTGACCTCAGGTGATTCACGTGCCTTGGCCTCCCAAAGTGCTGGGATTACAGGCATGAGCCACCATGCCCGGCCCTCCAAATTCACATCTACAAGAAGATTTTCCTGCTCTAACCATGCATTTCTCACAGATAAAGCTGCATTTTTATAATTTCGTCTTTCCTGGGGCTGAAATGGCTGCTGCTTTTTGCATTTTATAGTTTTACAATTGCAGCAGGGAAACATTCTTGCCGGCAAGATGATGGAAAATGTTAACTACAAAGGGAATCGTTCGTTTCATCTGTGTCTCCACTGGAGACATAAAATGGATTTGCAGTCATCCCACTGCCGTTGCTGAGTGTTGCGGGTGTCTGAGGGCTGCTCACATAGCACACTGACACTCACCAGTGTGAAGTCTTTTTGCAGCTGCCAACGGAGTGATCGTTTGTGTTTTGGAAGCAGCAGTAACGTTCATTCCTAATAAGCCTGCTGCACTGGATTCTTGGTATTTTATAGTTGTTACTGCGGCAAAATTTATATCCTACAGAATAATGACAATATTCAGCTCCTAATATGATTATGATTTTTGTTTGTGTGTTAAAACCACGGAAATACAATTTAGTCCCCACAATACAGTGGCAATTTTATGTCGCTAAAACTGACCGTAAATAATAAACACAATAACAGAATGCCTGTAAACACATAAAACATGCTTCTCGGAATAAGTGAACTCTCCGTTGCTCTCCTGATGAGACCAGCAGCTAGGGAGCCCCGTCCAGCAATTAGGGCTGCTGGGCAGACTTCAAAAGGATGAAGCAACTTCTTCGCAGGCCTCCCAGAGAGTAGTTACTTCACATTTCAGAGCCCAAGTCAGGCCAGCTCAGAGAACACAGGCCTGTCCGTCACCTGACGAGTGGACGGACACAGGACACAATGCGTGGTGTCCACACCGCAGAACACTGCTCAGCCGTCGAGAGAAATGCAGCCCTCATACACACTGCAACTCGGATGAACCTTGGAAACATTCTGCTCCGTGAAAGAAGCCAGATACAGCCAGGTGCGGTGGCCCACACCTGTAATCCCAGCACTTTGGGAGGTCAAGGCGGGCAGATCGCGAGGTCAGGAGTTGAGACCAGGCTGCTGAAACCCCGTCTCTACTAAAAATACAAAAATTAGCTGGGTGTGGTGGCGCACACCTGTAATCCCAGCTACTGACTGAGGAGGCTGAGGCAGGAGAATTGCTTGAACCCAGGAGGCGGAGGTTGCAGGTGAGACAAGATCGTGCCACTGCGCTCCAGCTTGGGCAACAGAGCAAGATTCCATCTCAAAAAAAATAGAAGCCAGACACAAAAGATGTATACTTTTGATCCACATACTGTATGATTCCATTGAAGTTAAGTAGCCAGAAAAAGGCCGGCCACAGTGGCTCACGCCTGTTATCCCAGCACTTTGGGAGGCTGAGATGGAAGGGTCACTTGAGCCCAGGTGTTTGAGACCAGCCTGAGCAACATAGCAAGACCCCTATCTCTACAAATAATTTTAAAATTAGCCAGGCATGGTGGTGTGCACCTGTAGTCCTGGCTACTTGGGAGGCTGAGGCAAGAGGATCCCTTGAGCCCAGGCGGTTGAGGCTGCAGTGAGCCGTGATGATGCTGTTACACTCCAGCCTAGGCAACAGAGTGAGACCCTGTCTCAAAAAACAAAAACAGCGTTAAAAGTATCCAGAAAAGGTAAATTTCCATAGACAGAAGGTAGATGAGTGGTTGTCAGTGGCTGGGGGAGGGATAGGGGAATAGAGAGTGACTGCTCATGGATTCTTTTTTTTTTTTTTT
>NW_016107351.1:4933153-4934992 GCF_001604975.1 Cebus imitator | reverse complement strand
AATGGGGCTTCACCATGTTGGTCAGGTTGGTCTCGAACTCCTGACCTCAGGTGATTTGCCCATCTCGGCCTCCCAAAGTGCTGGGATTACAGGCATGAGCCACTGCGCCCGGCCGAGGGTACTTTTAATGGGTGAATTGTATGGTATGTGAACACTCTCAATAAAGCTGCTAAAATGAAAAAAGAAAACATGCTTCTGCTCCTCCTGCCCCCACCCCAGCCTCCCCTGGGCTTTGAGCTGCTGTCTCTAGAGACTGTTTGGAACAAGCGGCTTGGAAAATCTAACAAAATCCCACTGGCTTCTCCTTTCCTTGTGGGTTATTTGTACTGCCCCCTTTCTCCATCGTGAAATGAAAAGTGACATAACCCTAAATACCAGAAGGACCATAGGGCCCATTAGGCAATCTCAAGAGAGCCACCTGCAAGAGACGGAGGTGTGGCAGCAGCTCTGGAGAGGAGGAGGCCAGGCAGAGAGCAGGGACGCCGCCAGGATGGAGCCTCTGCCCCACCGCTCACCAGGCTGCAGTGGAGCTGCCTCTGCGTGTATCATCCCCATTTTATGAATGGGGAAACTGAGGCAGAAGCCGTGATACAGCCAGAATGAACAGTCCTAGGAGCCACACGTGAACAGTGAGTTATTCCACTTGGTGTCTGCATCACCCAAAGGGCCCAAAGTGCACCGGCTCCTTGTCAGCTTTTTTGTCTTAAAAAAAAATTGTGGGGCTGGGCGTGGTGGCTCACACCTGTAATCCCAGTACTTTGGGAGGCCACGGAGGGTGGATCACTTGAGCTTGGGAGTTCGAGACCTGCCTGGGCAACATTTCAAAACCCCATTTCTACTAAAAATACAAAAATTAGCCTGGTGTAGTGGCGCACACCCGTAGTCCACCTACTTGGGGGGCTCAGGTGGGATATTTGCTTAAGCCCAGGAAGCAGAGGTTGCAGTGAGCCGAGTTGGTGCCATTGCACTCCAGCCGGAGTGACAGAGCGAGACCCTGTCTCAAAAAAACTGACAAAATAGGCCAGGCGCAGTGGCTCATGCCTGTAATCCCAGCACTTTGGGAGGCTGAGGCAGGTGGCACCTGAGGTCAGGAGTTTGAGGCCAGCCTGGCTGACATGATGCAACACCATCTCTACTAAAAATACCAAAATTAGCCAGGCGTGATAGTGCATGCCTGTAGTCCCAGCTGCTCGGAAGGCCGAGGCAGGAGAATAGCTAGAACCCAGGAGGCGGAGATTGTGGTGAGCTGAAATCGCACCACCGCACTCCAGCCTGGGTGGCAGACTGAGACTGTCTCAAAAAAAAAAAATTGTGGTAAAATACACATAACATGAAATTTGCCACTTCAGCCGTTTTTAAGTGTTTCAATTCAGTGGCAGTACATTCACATTGTTGTGCAACCAAGTGTCAGGGGTGACAGGGGCTGTCCAGGACACATGGCTGGTGGGGGCTGCAGGGTCCCCGCCCTGGTCCTCACGCCGCTGTTGCCCCTGAACAAGGCATGTCTTCTGAGTGGGACCAGAGACCAGGAGAGCATGGGATTGGTTGAGGTCACCAGTGCCAGAGGCAGTTCCTTCTAATACAAAAGTCCTGGGGTCCTCTTGAGTCCCCTCTCCTGCCCCTTAGTTTGCTGTACCCCAGAAGGTGACTGGGACCCCCATGCCTTGGAATGTGGAACACTGCTTGCATAGGCAGCTTCCAGGGCCAACCCCAGACCTCCCAGTCAGAGTCTTAGGGCCAGGGCCCTTGAGTTAACCAGCTTCCAGGCACCTGGGGATGCCACAAGGAGCCAGGAAGCTTCCAGACCTACCTGATCCCAGAATTATCTAACTCCTTTTT
>NW_016107351.1:4918538-4932958 GCF_001604975.1 Cebus imitator | reverse complement strand
AGCTAGGACTACAGGTGTGTACCACCATGCCCCAGCTAAGTTTTAAAAATATTTTGTAGACACAGGTCTTTCCATGCTGTCCAGGCTGGTCTTGAACTTCCGTGCTCAAGCAATCCTCCTGTCTCGGCCTCCCAAAGAGCTGGTATTGCAGGCATAAGCCACTGTGCCTGGTCTGTCTGAGCTACTTTTAAAAGTATAGGTTCTCTCGCTTCTCTCCAGCAGAGACCAAGCCACCTCTGAATCTGTGATTAAGAGGCACTCTTGTGATACAAAAATGTCAAATCTGGCCAGGTGTGGTGGCTCATGCCTATAATCCCAGCACTTTGGGAGGTTGGAGTGGGCAGATCACTTGAAGTCAGGAGTTCGAGGCCAACATGGTGAAACCCCATCTCTACTAAAAATACAAAAATTAACCAGGCGTGGTTGTGCATGCCTGTAGTCCCAGCTACTCGGGAGGCTGAGGCAGGAGAATCATTTGAATGAGGGAGGCAGAGGTTGCAGTGAGCTGAGATCACGCACTGCACTCCAGCCTGAGCGATAGAATGAGACTCTGTCTCAAAAAAAAAAAAAACAAAAAACAGGCACAGCTGTCTGTTCATGTGCTCATTCCCTCACTCATTACTGCAGTCCTGCCTGTGTGTGCCTCGCCTCTCCAGCCGGATCCTGCCCCGCCCCCGCGTGAAGGCATGGAGCCCCTGCCTGCGCACTTCCTTCTTCCTGGGCCACCTGCTTCTCCCTGTGTGCCTGAGATTGACGGCTGCAAGACTTCTCGCACTCATCAGCCTTCAGCCAGCTCTGCTCGTGGGGTGATCCCTGGGCAGCACCAGGCTGGACGGTGGCCCGTTTGGCTCCCCGAAAGCCTTGGGGCCTCCTCGGGGTCCCGGACATGGGGTGCTGCTCTGATTCCAGCCTTTGGGCTGGGCTGCTGCTGGCAGGTGTTCAGTTCTGCTGCTCAGATGAATGAAGGGACATGAGGCGGGTGTCTAGGCGCAGCCGGGACCGGGGACTTTTCTTTTTTGAGACAGAGTTTCGCTCTTGTTGGAGTTCAATGGCGAGATCTCGGCTCACTGCAACCTCTGCCTCCCGGGTTCAAGCGATTCTCCTGCCTCAGCCTCCAGAGTAGCTGGGATTACAGGCGCCTGCCACCACACCTGGCTAATTTTTGTATTTTTTAGTAGAGGCGGGGTTTCACCCTGTTGGCCAGGCTGGTCTTGAACTCCTGACCTCAGGTGATCCGCCAGCCTCGGCCTCCCAGAGTTCTGAGATTACAGGGGTGAGCCACCCCGCCCGGCCAGGGTCAGGGACCTCTTAGGACCCAGCTGCAGCCCAGGGCAGAAGAGTCCCCGCAGCTTCCTCCGGTGGGTTGTCAGGCCTGAGTGAGCAACTTCTGCTTCTGGGCCGCTAGAGGGAGACCTTCGCAGCCTCGCACTTGGTTCAAGACACCTGGCTAAGGGGTGTGTGTGAATGAGTGTGTGTGTTGTGTGTGTCAGTGCTAGTGCGAGTGTGTGTTGAGCGTGTGTGCTGTGAGTGCAATTGTGAGTGTGTTGTGTGAATGCAAGTGTAAAAGTGTGTGTTGTGTATGTGTGTGTGACTATTGTGTGTGTGTGTCAAAGTGTGTTGTGTGTTGTGTGAGTGTGTGTTGTGTGAGCGTGAATGCATGTGAGTGTGTATAGTGCGTGTGTGTTGTGTGTGAGTGTGAGTGTGTAAGAGTGTGTCCTTCCTGGGCATGCCCGTGTGGGTGTGGGCAGTGGCCTGAGCCCTGCCCATCCTGCCAGGTGGCCTAGCTTGCCAAGGTGGGGAAGGGTTGTTTCCTGAAGGCTGGGAGGCGAAGTGGGGGCTGTGTGGGCAGGAAGTAGAGCTACAAGGCCACGGTGGCATCCATGAAAGATGTTATTGGGCCTTTTCCCTGCCTGCTGCTGTTCTTTGCATCCCGTGTGTATTATGAGAAACAATTGTATTGAAGGAGAGCCTATGGATCCAATACCCGCTTTACAGAGGAAGAAACTGAGGCTCAGGGAGGCGGAGTCACTTCCAGAGCTGGGATTTGAACCCAGGGAGCAGGCACCAGGGCCCGGGCTCCATAACACTAAGGAGCCCTGCCTCCTGGGACAAGCAGCCGCCTTGTGGCGTGGCCTGTGTGCCCAAGCTGGCCTGTGGGGCCTGGTGGGCTGGCTCTGGGTTTCAGCTCTGCCACCTGCCTGCTGAGTGACCTCTGGCAAATCCCTCCACCTCCTTGAGCCCCACTTTTTCTTCCGTAAGATGGGACTCAGGACATCTATTTCTCCGGTTATTTAGAGGTTTAACTGACACCGAATGCAGAGGGAGCCCGACTCCAGGGCCTCGTCAGGAGCCTTGGCATGCGGCCACAGGGCCTTTGTATGTACTGGGTGTGCTCCTAAGATGCCCATTAGAAAGATAAGATGCTCCCTCACTGTGACTTCCCTTCCTCCCCTGCCACAGGGCCAGCGTGTGACCTATGGAGGCGCACCGGGCCCCATGCTCAGAGCACCCTGTGCTGGGTTGAATGGTCTCCGTCACCATTTCAAAATTCCTAGCAGTTTTTAACAAGGAGCCTGCATCTTCATTTTGCAATGGGCCTGCCAGCGTCACAGCCGGACCTGCCCTGCAGCTGGAGCGCTGTGGCCCAATCTCGGCTCACTGCAACCTCCACCTTCTGGGCTCCAGCGATTCCCCTGCCTCAGCCTCCCGAGTAGTGGGGACTACAGGCGCGCACCACCACACCCGGCTAATTTTTGTATTTTTAGTAGAGATAGAATTTTACCATGTTGGCCAGGCTGGTCTTGAACTCCTGACCTCAGGTGGTCCACCCACCTCAGCCTTCCAAAGTGCTGGGATTACAGGCATGAGCTACTGTGCCTGACTGCCCTGCAGTTTCTTTTTATTTGTTAATTTTATTTATTTTTTTAAGAGACGATTTCACTATGTCGGTCAGGCTGGTCTCAAACTCCTGACCTCGGGTGATCCACCCGCCTCGACCTCCCAAAATGCTGGGATTATAGGTGTGAGCCACTGCGCCCGGCCTGCCCTGCAGTTTCCACTCCTGCCCTGTCCCTTGTGTCATCTGCCCCCAGCGAGGAAGGAGCCTAAATAGCAGCAGAGACAGTCCCTGGAGACAAAGCGGGCTCAACACACCACTGACGCCCATAGCCAGGTGCCCTCCTCTCCTGGCACATGCTCAGCTAGCCTCTGGGTCAGTTGCTCCTCCGAAAATGGGGCTGACAGTTGAAGCCCTCCAAGCTTCCCAGTCATAGCTGTGGCCCCTCTCAGCCCGCACCCAGTCCACTCTGGATTACCACTGGAGACCCCCAAGCCGGGGATCTCCCCCAGGCTTCTCTTCTGTGAAGCGTTCTGGGCCTCTCCACACCCCCATTTCTCTGAGGCAGGCGGGGGCTCCAACGCAAACCCGTGTGAGACTCAGCTGGGCATTGCACTGTCCCATCTGCCAACAGAAACCCTCACGCCGCCGAGCCGATGCCTCTGTCCCCAGCACCTCCTTGGGGACGGTGGACTCTGTAGTCAAAGGGCCATCTCAGGGGAACCGCAGTATCTGTGCTTCAGGCAGCCGAGTTGAGGACGTGTGACATTCTGGTGGCATCGTTCATCCTTCACTCTGGGCTCTGGGGCTGGGCACCCGCTCTCTGGCCCAGCCTGCCGCCAGGGTGAATGGTCTTTGGGGCGGATGGCGTTCTGGGAACAGGTAAAGTCCTGGCCAGTGGACAGGCCAGAGCTGGAGCCTAGGTGGAGGCCTCCCCAAGGTCCACCCTGGGTCCGACTCGGCTCTCCCTGGGTGCGGCGACACCATTGCCAGTTACAGACCGCCCAAGAGTGTCCTGAGGTCTAAGCATAGGAAGCACAGGGGCTGGTCTCATCCACACTGCATGCACCCGCCTGCAGCCCTGCCTGGCTGTGTCCCTCAGGCCATGTCCACTGTGTTTTGAGAACGCTCCTCCAGGCCTACAAAGTCTGCCAAGGTGAATGTCAAAGGGACATGGGGGCAACAGCTCCCAGGATCAGCCCGAATCCAGCCTCCTCCTCCGCCCTCTCCATGGGGCCTCTCTCCATGTCTCCGGCTTCTCAGATTGGTGTCCTCAGCCTCGTGTGGCCTCACCTCCTGCTTTAGTCTGTCCCTGATCAGGTTCTTGCTCCCAGGGAGGAGCGAGCTTGGACCACTGCTCTCAGAAGGGGCCCCCGAAGTTGGAACCTGCCCCTGATTTAGCTGGGTGCCCTAGGCACTGTGCTCACCTCTACCAAGCTCCCAGAAGCGAGGGCTGGATATCTGCCTCTCTGTGCCCAGCCCCCTTCCTTCCTTCCTTTGTCAACAATCAGTTATTAAACATCCATGGTGCAATGCTCGGGACTACTGCAGCTGCCCTCCAGGGTTTTGTTTTTGTTTTTTTTTTTGAGACAGAGCCTCACTCTGTTGCTTAGGCTGGAGTGCAGTGGTGCAATCACGGCTCACCATAGCCTCAACCTGCTGGGCTCAGGTGATCCTCCTTCCCCAACCTCCCAACTAACTGGGACCACAGCTGTGCCTAACCATGCCCGGCTTGTGTTTTTTGTAGAGATGAAGTTTCGCCATGTTGCCCAGGCTGGTCTTGAACTCTGGGGCTCAAGTGATCCATCTACCTCGGCCTCCCAGAGTGCTGGGATTTCAGACGTGAGCCACCGGGCCTGGTCCTGTCCTGTAGGGCTTCTAATCTACACTCTGGGACTCATTTGGTCACCTCTTATTGTAAACTTTTGTTCCTTTCTTCCCCACCATCTGCTTTACTCCAGGGATGAGCCTTAATTGGTCTAAGCCAATCTGACTACCTCACCTATTTGGTTCTAACGATATAGGACACATGTCCTGACTTGGGTCAGATGGCCTTTTTAATAGATTTAAATTGTTTGCCTCTCCTTCCTTCCTTCCTTCCTTCCTTCCTTCCTTCCTTCCTTCCTTCCTTCCTTCTTTCCTTTTCTCTCTCTCCCTTCCCTCCTTCCTTTCTTTCCCTTCTTTCTTTCTTTCTCTTTTTCTCTCTCTCTTTCTGTCTTTCTCTTGTTCTCTCTCTCTCTTTCTTTCTCTCTTCCTCTCTCTTCCTCTCTCTCTCTCTCTCTCTCTTTCTCATGGAGTCTTGCTCTGTCACGCAGGCTGCAGTGTGGGGTGCAGTGCCACAACCTCGGCTCACTGCAACCTCCACCTCCTGGGTTCGGGTGATTCTCCTGCCTCAACTTCTTGAGTAGCTGCAATGACAGGCACGATCCTCCACGCCCAGATAATTTTTGGAGTTTTAGTAGAGATGGGGTTTCACCGTGTTGGCCGGGCTGGTATCGAACTCCTGACCTCAGGCGATCCACACCTAGGCCTCCCAAAGTGCTGGGAATTCAGGCGTGAGCCACTGCATCTAGCCAAGTAGTTCCCCTTCTGTTGCACTGGGACCTAGAGGCACGTGGCCTGGGCCTGCTCAAGGGTGTCTTGTGACCCTGAGGGAGAGCCTGGCTAGGTGAGTGCTCCTCTGACAGAGCAACGCCCCTGAGGGTCAGTCATTCTCAAATTCAACATGCCCCAAGTTGTGGTATTCTGGGCTATCACTGCCCGGGAAAACGCGCTCCACACCCTGACCTTCAGGCCTGCTCCTTTTTGCTCATCTCTGGAATCCCTCGTGCTGATGGTCTTCAGATCCGCACACGCTCCTCCTGCTTGGCCCTAACTCATGGCTCCAGGGGGCTGAGACACACACAGGTAATTGTGTTTCAAGGGAAGGGCATGAGAGGTCCCCAGGATACCCCAAGCCCTAGAGGGCCAATAAATGGCCGTGAATGGTGGTGAGTGAGGCAGGTGCAGAGTGTGGCCATGAAGAGTGGGGCAGGCTCCCCAGAATACTGGAGGGGGCAATCTGCGGTCTGGACGAAGGGTACACGCCAAGGCCAATTGTGGTTGCTGGTGGGACGCAGCTGGGAAAGCGGGAGTGAGGACCCCAGACCCTGGCGGGGGCATGTGGCATGGCGGTGTGCTGCTCCTCCCCTGGCCACAGCCACTGACCACAGGAAGGCATCTCCCTCCTTAAAGCAGGGAGAATATCCCCGAACCAAGGCTAGCCCTGCACCCCGGCCGGGAATCCCAGAACAACACCCTCCCCCTGATCTTAGGTGCTGAGCAGCCCTGGATGGTGACCCCTGGGTGGAGAGAGCATGGTTGGTCATTTGCAAGAAATCCAAGAAAGACGTGTGGAGAGGCTGCTTCTCCCTGTGTTGCCACATCCGCGAAGTGAATGCTGCTTTGTGTTTCTGTTGTTGTTTTGATGGTGTCTGAGATGATGAGGGGAGCCTGAGTCACAGCCTTTACGAATCTGATCGTTTCCATCTACAGGAGCTGCCTACGTGTTCAGGAATAAGCCACATGCTGATTTGTAGGTGGCCTGGCCAAGTGCTTCGGAGACTCCGGCAGCATCCAAGGCATGATTTTAGATCAGTGTTCTGGAGGCACTTGTGTTATTTAAGGTCAGTGTGGTTAAATGCATAAAAGTAATCATTGTGTTAAATGTATGAGTTAATTGAACATACCCCAAGTGAAAGTGATTGTCCATGTTTTCATATTAGAATTAGATTTATAAAGAGAAGGCTAAAACTTGTCAGATTTTGGAATGCAAGGTCTAAGAAAAGCTAGGTTTCAATGCTGACAACTCTTATAACTTTATATATTCACTCTTTTTTTTTTTTTTGAGACTCTATTGCCCAGGCTGGATTGCAGTGGTGCGATCACGGCTCACTGCGTCCTCAATCTCCCAGGCTCAAGCAATTCTCCCACCTCAGCCTCTCAAAGTGCTTAGACCACAGGTGCACACCACCACGCCTAATTTTTTTTTTTTTTTAATTTTATTGAGACAAGGTCTCACTAAGTTGCCCAGGCTAATCTCAAACTCCTGGGCTCAAGCAATCCTCCCACCCCAGCCTCCCGAGTACCTGAGACTGCAGGCAAGCACCACCACACCCAGCTAATTCTCAATTGCTTTTTCATAGACAGGGTCTTACTATGTTGTCCAGGCTGGTCTCAAACTCCTGGGCTTCAGCAATCCTCCCACCTCGGCCTCCTAAAGTCCTGGGATTACACGCGTAAGCCACTGTGGCCAGCCTTGGCTCAATTCAAATTCAAGTCACTAGGTCTTCCTTGGAAAGCACAAAACCTCCCCCAGGCCTTAAAATATTCAAGTGACAGAAAAGGGAGAGGCCAAGAGGAGCTGTCACCTGGAGGAGAAGGTAGGCTCTGAGCTGGGCCTGGAGCCGGCAGGAGGGTCTTCTTAGCACCCAGCAAGCTGCACCAGCCAAGCACTGCCCTCCCCTACCCACCTCTGCTGGCCTGGAAACCTCCCTCTTGGGCTCCCTCTGGCTTCTTGGGTGGAGTCTCGCTTTGTCGCCCAGGCTGGAGTGCAGTGGCACAATCTCAGCTCACTACAACCTCTGCCTCCTGGGTTCAAGTGAATTCTCCTGCCTCAGCCTCTCTAGCAGGTGGGGTTATAGGCGCCTGCCACCACACCTGGCTAATTTTTTTTTTTTTTTTTTTGAGACAGAGTTTCACTCATGTTACCCAGGCTGGAGTGCAATGGCGCGATCTCGGCTCACCGCAACCTCCACCTCCTGGGTTCAGGCAATTCTCCTGCCTCAGCCTCCTGAGTAGCTGGGATTACAGGCACGCACCACCATGCCCAGCTAATTTTTTGTATTTTTAGTAGAGACGGGGTTTCACCATGTTGACCAGGATGGTCTCGATCTCTTGACCTCGTGATCCACCCGCCTCGGCCTCCCAAAGTGCTGGGATTACAGGCTTGAGCCACCGCGCCCGGCCCACCTGGCTAATTTTTGTATTTTAGTAGAGACAGGGTTTCACCATGTTGTCTATGCTGGTCTCGAAATCCTGACCTCACGTGATTCACCCGCCTTGGCCTCCCAAAGTGCTGGGATTGCAGGCGTGGGCCACTGTGCCTGGCCTTGAGTTGAATCCTGACGTCTCAATCACACAGCCCGAAATCCATTCACTTGTTTATTCAACAAACAATCAAGCACCTAGACACTCCAGGTTCCATGCCAGGAGCTGGGAGTTCACAGGAGAGCACAGGCCCCAGCCCTGGGGCTGAGTTTTGCTGCCTTCGTGGCCTGTGACTGCTGTGGTCTGAATGCTGGTGTCCCGCAGATTCACGTGCTGGAACCTAATGCCCAATGGGGTAGTGTTAAGAGGTTGGGCCTTTGGGAGTTGGTTAAGTCATGGGGGCTTCACCCTCACAAGTGGGATTAGTGCCCTTATAAAAGAGGCCTGGGGGAATGTGTTTCCCCTTCCGCCATGGGAGGACAGAGTGAGAAGGTGCCGTTTGTAAGGAACGGGTCCTTGCTAGATACCAGATGGAGCGGTGACTTCATGGTGGACTCTGCAGCCTCCAGCACTATGAGCGATGCATTTCTGTTGTTTGTAAATTACGCAGTCTAAAGTATTTTGTCAGGGCCGGGTGCGGTGGTTCACGCCTGTAATCCCAGCATTTTGGGAGTTTGAGGTGGGCAGATCACCTGCGATCGGGAGTTCAAGACCAGCCTGGCCAACACGGTGAAACCCTGTCTCTACTAAAAATACAAAATTAGTTGGGTGTGGTGGCGGATGGTTGTAACCACAGCTACTTGGGAGGCTGAGGCAGGAGAATCGCTTGAATCTGGGAGGCAGAGGTTGTGGTGAGCCAAGATCGCACCACTCCAGCCTGGGCTACAAGAGTGAAACTCCGTCTCAAAAAAAAAAAGAAACACTTTCTCATTATTTTAAAAATAGCAACATTACAGAATAGGTACTGTGGAAAGTGAAACTGTCCTTTCCCCCACCAAGCCTCTGTCCCTTTCTTCTTCCTTCCTGGGTGCTCAGCCTGCAAGGGCCACTGAGAAGAGCTATACAGGTTATAACTATCTGTCACTTTTTTTTTTTTTTTTTTTTTTTTTGAGACGGAGTCTTGCTCTGTCACCAGGCTGGAGTGCAGTGGCATGATCTCGGCTCACTGCAACCTCTGCCTCCCGGGTTCAGGCTATTCCCCTGCCTCAGCCTCCTGAGTAGCTGGGACTATAGGTGCCTGGCTAATTTTTTTTTGTATTTCAGTAGAGACAGGGTTTCACCATGTTGGCCAGAATGGTCCATCTTCTGACCTCTGATCCACCTGCCTCAGCCTCCCAAAGTGCTGGGATTACAGGCCTGAGCCACCGTTGCCCAGCCTCTGTCAATTCGATCTCTTTCTATCTATCTACCTACTTATCATATATACAGAGAGAGAGAGACAGAGAGAGAGAGAGGTCTTTATTTATAATTTATTTATTTATTTTTCTTGAGACAGAGTCTCGTTCTGTCACCCAGGCTAGAGTGCAATGGGATGATCTCGGCTCACTACAACCTCTGCCTCCCAGGTTCAAGTGATTCTCCTGCCTCAGCCTTCCCAGTAGCTGGGATTACAGGTGCCCAACTAATTTTTGTATTTTTAGTACAGATAAGGTTTCACCATGTTGGCCAGGCTGGTCTCAAACTCCTGACCTCAAGTGATCCACCCACCTCAGCCTCCCAAATGTTGGGATTACAAACATGAGCCACTGCGCCTAGCCTTAATTTTCTTTTTAATGCTTCTCTGTATTTTCTTCTCTTTTTCTGAGGCAGAGTCTGCCTCTGTTGCCCAGGCTGGAGTGCAGTGGCACGATCTCCACTCACCACAATCTCACCTCCCAGTTCAAGTGATTCTCCTGCCCCAGCCTCCCGAGTAGCTGGGATCACAGGCATGTGCCACCGTGCCTGGCTCATTTTGTATTTTTAGTAGAGATGGGGTTTCTCCATGTTGGTCGGGCTGATCTCAAACTCCTGATCTCAGGTTATCCGCCCTCCTTGGCCTCCCAAAGTGCTGGGATTACAGGCGTGAGCCACTATGCTCAGCCTGGATGTTTTGTTATGTAAACAATGACTGTCTTTTTCTTTCTTTTTTTCTTTTTTACTTTGAGACAGAGTCTCGCTCTGTCACCCAGGCTGGAGTTCAGTAGCCTGATCTCGGCTCACCGCAACCTCCGCCTCCCAGGTTCAAACAATTCTCTTGCCTCAGCCTCCCAAGTAGCTGGGATTATAGGCACCCACCACCATGCCTAGCTAAGTTTTGTATTTTTATTTGAGACGGGGTTTTACCATGTTGGCCAGGATGATCTCAATCTGTTGACCTTGTGATCCACCCACCTCGGCCTCCCAAAGTGTTGGGATTACAGGCATGAGCCACCGCCCCCAATCGCCCCCTCCTTTTTTCAAACCGTGCCCATTGGGTGGCCCTTGTGAAGATGGCGGCATGATGACATTGGTTGAAAGATGTCCTGTCCCCAGTCTTATTTGAGGGATTCAGATAGTGTGAAGGTGAATCCCTTTTTGCCAGAGGTGAAGACCAAGGCCCAGAGCGGGGACAGAGAGAGTCATAAACAGTGGCCTGGCAAGATCCCCCGGAGAAGGTCTTGGAGCCCCCAGAGGCAAGAAAAGCCTGGGACCAGGAGAAACGGCACCCATGGTGGGGCTTCTCCCGGGAAGAGGACCTGGGGTGGAACAGGTGATTCGTGGGTGAGTCACCACAGGGCGCGGGGAGGACAGGCTCGTGTGGAGCTGGGGCCGCCCTGGGGCCTCAAGTCAGAAGTGAATAACCCTGGAACGGAAGAGGTGAAGGGAGCCCGCCGGCCAGGAAGGAAACAGGAGGCCTTGCCTCGTTTCCTGGCCCAGAGAAGGCACGTGGCGGACGGTTAAGCCGAGTCTGTAGCCTGCTCTGCATGTGATCCCCGAGACTGGGATGAGGGAAGGACTGAGGAAACCACACTCGCTGTTCCCCAGGGGCTCACAGTGTGTGGGGGAACAGGAAGGAGGAGGGGACAGGCGAGAAGTGAAGCGGTGAGTGCCCAGCAACCCACAGCAAAGGCAGGGCACGAGACACGTCAGAAAGAAGGGGTAACCCCGGGGCACGCCTGCCCCTGGCTGCCGGGACGCCTGGGAAGCCGCTGAGGATGAGGTGGCATTAGGGAGGCACCTGGCTGGATGGACACAGTGTCCACAGCCGACCTGAAGGCCATGAGGTCCAGGCCTGGAGCAGCATACACGCAGGAGGTGAGAGAGCATGGGAGGCCAGCAAGTTCACCCCTGTGATTTCAGCTGCGAGAAACGAAACAAAGTTCAACCATAAACATCGTCATTGCCGGCACTCCAGCCTGAGCAAGAGTGAGACTCCGTCTCAAAAAAAAAAAAAGGGGGGGGGGGGCACGCCGGTGTGCTAGGCATGGGGTCCCAAGCCAGAGTTGGGAACAAGCTGACCAAGAAAACCCTTCCGGGCAGCTGCTCCTTTCCCAGGTCATCCTTGCAAGAGGGCGCCAGGGTCTGCAGGCAGTGCCACTGGGCCACCGTGGATGGGAGCCAGTGGGCTTCCAGGAAGGGAGGCTAAAGATACCCCTTCCTGGCAAGGCCCAGAGAGGACCAGGATCCAGTTCCCTGTCCTGCTGTCTCTGGGGGCAGGGTGGTGACCTGAGGGCCCTACAGCAGCTGTGTGTCCCCGGCACTGCTGGGGGCTGGAGTCTGGGACTGGGCATCTATTGGCCAAGACTGGGCTGGTGGGCGAAGGCAGGGCAGGGTGGGTGAATTACTGGCAGCCCGCTGGCTCTGTCTGTCTCTCTGCCAAGCTGCCCACTGCATTCTTTGGCCTCCTATTTCCAGGCAGCGTCTGGGGTGGATCCCAGGCCTGGCCTGCCCTGTGTCGGGGAGTCCGTGTTTGGGGTCAACAGTGCTACTGCTTAGGGCAGCAGCTGAGGTGGTGGTGTGGCTCGGATGTGATGTTACGGGGAGCTGGGTACCTGGGACAAGGGTCGTCTCTCCCTTGTGCCATCCTAGGAGCTCAGGTGACCTGGGCGGGAAGGGACATGTGTGCATGTGAGTGCCTGTGTGTGTGCAAGTGTGCATTGTGGGGTGTGGGCACGTGTGTGTGCACACGCTAGCTGCGTTGGGATGAGGGGTTACAGGCCCGCGTGTGCCCGAGTCTCCTAGAACGTGTGGGGGAGTGGAAACCTGTGGGCGGCCCTGTCTTCTCTCCACATCCCTGTCTGGCGGGGGGGCCGGAGGGGCAGCATGGGCAGTTTGGGTCTGGCTCCCTAGCCCCAACCTGGCCCAGGGCAGCTGCCCACGGTGCTTCTGCCAGAACACCTCCAGGGCTCCCAGACTGTGGGATCCCCTGTGCCACTGCATTGGCTGTCCCCACCCCCATCCCCACACCTCTGCCCAGGACTGTAGGGACAGTGAGAAGCAAAGGCGTGGACCCCGAACCTGCCTCCACACGCTCTGGTGGCTGCACCGTGGACAGTGGGTTTGATGCCTGGGGTTTCCTTTGTTTTTTATTTAATTATTTTTACTGTGCTCAAATATACATAACATAAAATCTACCATTTTTGCCACTTTTATTTATTTAATTACTTTTTTTTTTTTTTGAGACAGAGTCTTGCTCTGTTGCCAGGCTGGAGTGCAGTGGTGCAATATCAGCTCACTGCAACCTCCACCTCCCGGGTTCAAGTGACTCTTCTGCCTCAGCCTCCTGAGTAGCTGGGACTACAGGCACGTACCACCACGCCCAGCTAATTTTTGTATTTTTATTAGAGACGGGGTTTCACCATGTTGGCCAGGATGGTCTTGATCTCTTGACCTTGTGATCCACCCACCTCGTCCTCCCAAAGTGCTGGGATTACAGGCTTGAGCCACCACGCCCAGCCCCATGTTTGCCACTTTTAAATGTACAGCTCTGTGACATGAAGCCCCCTCACAATGTTGTGCACCCATGGCTATGACCCATCTCCAGAGAGCTTTCATCTTCCCGAGCGAATGTCTGTGCTCAGTAAACACCGACGCCCCGTTCCCCCTGTCCCCAGCCCCTACCCCCACCATTCTGCTTTCTGTCTCCATGAATCTGACTCGGCTAGGGACCTCCGGTCAGTGGAGTCACACGGTGTTTGTCCTTTTCTGCCGGGCTTACAGCACTCAGCACAGGGTCCCCAGCGCTGGTCCGTGCTGCAGCTCGTCCGGGTTCCTCTCCTCTCCTGGGCCGGCTGCTCCTCTGTGTGACAATGGGCTGGGCATCGTTTCTCCATTGATCCACTGGTGGACACCTGGGCTGCAGCTTCTGGCTGCAGTGAGATGTTAACCCTGGCACTGGACAGTGGTGGGCACCTGGGCACGTGATGGGACTCCCTGAGTCTCATGTTCTTCATCTACAGGGCGGGATCCATAACAGTCCCTGGCTTAAGCGAGGTCAGGCGTCCTGTTGTGTCCCAGGCCCGTGACCACTCACAGGAGGGGTGAACAGGGCCAGCGACTCCAACTCTCACAGCTGGGAACTGAGGAGCGGGAGCATCCCCCACCTCGTGGGGCTGTGGTGAGGACACGTGTGGAACGCATCCGGCTCAGGGTAGGGCAGCGAGGACCAGGCACCGGTGGGAAGAGCGGACCCCTTGGGGCTCTGCAGGGTTCTTGGCTTTTTCTCGCTTCCGTGGCCCCCTCCTATCTCCTCCCCTAGGGCCCCCAGGCCTTCTGGAATGCTCTCATGGGGCATATCAGGCCTGCCCGAGCTGCCTGACCAGGAGAGCATCCTGTCCTTCCCTCTGGAATTTCAGGTCCACAGCCATCTTCCTACCCACATCTGGCCTCGGCATTCCCGCTGGGCCCTCCCCTGGAAGCGCAGGATGTTTTGTTCAGGATCCTGAGCCCAGGGCCTTCCAGGTGGCAGCAAGAGATCGGATGTCCAGCCAGCTTGGGGGCTTCCCCGTCCTGCCAGTGTGGGGGCCTCCTTGCTGTAGCCAGGTCAGGCTGGCCCGAGGGAGACAGCAGGATGGTTCCAGGAAGCCTGGGCCGCTCCCCAGATCAATGCAGGGCCGGCCGGCCGCCAGCAGGCTGGGCCACGGCAACAGAGCTGGGGTCAAGAGGTTTTTAGCCCTCTTGCAGCTCTCAGCGCCGTGTCCAAGCTGCTTCCTTCTGGGCAGTGACGTCCCCAGGCCGTTTCCCTCCCTCCTTCCCCGCCTGGCCTGAGCTCAGCCCGTGGAAGGAGGCCCCGTGTGCAGAAACCTTGATCTGAACCTCAAGGATGTCAGAGCAGCAGCTTCTTCAGGTCTATGTGACTCAACACAGGACGTGGGGCAGGCGGCTCCACCGCTGAGCCTCGGTTTCCTCATCTGGATGCTGCGGGTGGACAGCACCCAGTGCAGGGCCAGTCCAGGCTTACATGAGACAGCAGTATAGAAGCCTGGCTGAAGGCCGGGCGCGGTGGCTCAAGCCTGTAATCCCAGCACTTTGGGAGGCCGAGGCGGGTGGATCACGAGGTCAAGAGATCGAGACCATCCTGGTCAACACGGTGAAACCC
>NW_016107351.1:4916800-4918217 GCF_001604975.1 Cebus imitator | reverse complement strand
GAGGTTGCGGTGAGCCGAGATCGCGCCATTGCACTCCAGCCTGGGTAACGAGCGAAACTCCGTCCCAAAAAAAAAAAAAAAAAAAAAAGAAGCCTGGCTGACTGCAGCCCCCAACGCACCTTCATCCCTTCCCACCCCCCGCTCCCCAGCTCTAAACCGAGGGAGCCAGTTAGGCTCTCCTGCAGCAGCAGGTGGTGAGATAGAAGCTTCGAGGGGGAGCAAAGAGCGAGGACTGTGGAGCAATGATGCATGGCTCAGGTGGGTCTCTCTCCCTTCCTGTGCCACTTCTGCAGGGCCCAGTGCCCACAGGGTCCAGGGCCCCCTTTGGAGGGCTCCGTGGTGGAGGAAGCTGCTCCTCCTCCTTCCTATGGCCCACTGCCCGTCCCAGGGGCGGCTGGCCCTGCTTCACTGCCTGGTGGTGGGTGAGGAGGTCACTGTGAGATGAGACACACCCCAAAGCTGGGTGGAGAAACCAGGCTGGGAGCCGAGACCTTCTCCAGCCAGCTCACGCCCTGAACAACACGAGAAGGAAGCTGGGGATGGCCTCATACTTGGAGCTTCTCCCACCTTGTCAAGGCCCCCAGGCTTCCTTCCAGAGCCCTCTTCAAGCCCCTGCCGCCTCTGTCCTCACTGCCAACCCTTGTGTGGTGGCCTGTCTCCAAAATGGCCCCAGAGATCTTGTCTCTGGTATTCATGCGCTTGGGTAGCCCCTGCCACACGGAATCAGGCGGATTCACGTGACTTCAGGGCTGGCCATAAAGCATCGCCTCTTCCATCTAGTCTGTCAGCTCACGCACCCTGGGGGAAGCCAGTCACCATTTCACGAGGAAGTTCAATGACCCCACAGAGAAGCTCATGTAAAGAGGAACCGAGGCCTCCAGCCAACAGCTGCGTGAATGAGCCACTTGGAAGCAGATCCTCCAGCCCCAGTCAAGCCGTCAGATGACTGCAGCCCCAACCACCGCCTCCCTGCAGCCTCATGAGAGACTCCAAGCCAGAGCCACCCAGCCAAACCACTCTTGAGTTCCTGGCCCACAGAAACAGTGAGAGATAATAAACGATTGTTGCAAGTTTTGGGGTGAATGGTAACGTAGCCAAAGTAACCAGAATACCTTGGGAAATTGCACCACAACTCATTGAGAAAGGCATCCTGGAGTGTCTCCTCCCTGGATCCCCAGCCCTTTGCAGGCTGCTGTGTTTGTTTTCTATGCTGTGCAACACATTATCACAAACTTTGGAACGAAGACAGCATGCACTTTACTATATCACAGTTTCTTCAGCTCAGAAGTCTGGAAACTGGCCGGGCATGGTGGCTTATGCCTGTAATGCCGGCACTTTGGGAGGCCAAGGGAGGAGGATTGCTTGGGGCCAGGAGTTCAAGACCAGCCTGGGCAACATGGTGAGACACCTCAAAAAA
>NW_016107351.1:4892465-4916335 GCF_001604975.1 Cebus imitator | reverse complement strand
AAAAAAAAAAAAAAAAAAAAAGATAAGTCTGGAAACTGCTTTGCTGCATCCTCTGTTTCAGATCTCCTCAAGTTACAAACAAGGTGTCAGCTGGGCTGGGCTCTCATCTGGAGGCTCAAGTGAGGAAGGCTGTCTTCCAGACTGTGCTATTGTCAGAATTCATGTTCTTGCTGCTGTGTACCTAGGGGCCTGAAGTTTTGGCTGGCTGGAGGCTGGAGACCACCTGCAGTTCCTCAAGGCTGCCCGCACTTCCTCACTTCATGGGCTTCCTCCGTGTGGCCAGTGATGAGGACCCTAGTCCAGTCTGCAAAGTCAGAGTCTTTTCTTATGTAATGTAATCATGGGAGTGATGTCATCATCTTTGCCATGTTCTGTTGGCTAGAAGGAACTGCTAGGTTTTGCTTACATGCCCCGAGGAGCTCACCCAAGGGTGATTGCTTGCAGTCACTTTAAGGTGTGTCTGCAGTTACTGATGGGGTTTTTTTGGCCGAAGCCTTGCTGGCTCTAGAGAGGAACAGGGTCTCTGCCTCATGACTGGGTGCCCATGACATGAGTTCCCTGATCTCCATCCAGTTTTCTACATCAGTGAGAAAGACTGATTTCCCAATAATTAGGCATTTTTTCCTGGATAAGATGGGGCAGTCTCATTTGAATCATGCAGGACTGTGGGATTAACATGATTCGAACCCAGTTCCTACAAAATAATAATTCTGGTGCGACAATTGAGCTTACTGTGTGCCAGACACCAAATTAGGTACTTTAAAAAATTGAGTTGCCATTCCATTATGTTGCTCTGGCTGGTCTTGAACCCCTGGGTTCAAGTGATCCTTCAGTCTCGGCCTCCCTAGTAGCTGGGATTACAGGTATGTGCCACCACACCCAGCCTAATTGGGGACTTTAATTCATTATCTTATTTAAGAATCACAGCAGCCCTGTGAGTAGGTATTATTATTTCCATTGAATATTCCTTCTGAGGCACAGAACATACAAGTGAACTGTCCAAGGTCAGCTAATAGCTGTTAGCCAGGACTTTTTGAAGCCAATGTAAACTGCCC
Source organism: Cebus imitator (assembly GCF_001604975.1). Lineage (NCBI taxonomy): Eukaryota > Metazoa > Chordata > Mammalia > Primates > Cebidae > Cebus > Cebus imitator. The sequence continues at coordinate 4,915,280 of NW_016107351.1, read as the reverse complement.
AAAGCAACTAGCAGGAGGTTGTATCACTGGCTCACATGCAGAAACACAAAGGCTTAGAGCTGGGCCTCAGGCACAGCTGGATCCAGATTCGCCAGTGATGTCACCTGGAAACTGTCTCTCTTCACCTCCCAATTCGGCTTTCCTCTGTCACAGCTTTGCCCTCAGGTGGGTTCTCTCCAGTGGCAGCAGAAATGGCTGCAGCCAGCTCCAGGAAAAGGCCAGGCTGGATGGCCTTGGCCTAGTTGGGTCTTGTCCTTATGTCTGGACCAACTAGGGAGTGCATGTTCTGCGTGACCAGTCCTGAGCAGATCAGGCCCGTGGCTGAGCCATACACCGCAAGAGTGATGACAGGGTAGAATCCAAGATGCTTCTACCAAAGAAGAGAAAGGGGTGCTGAGCAGGCGACAGCACTGGATTCCAATCCAGTTCCACCTGACTCCAGGTGCTGCTGTCAGTCACTGTGCTGAGGAGTCCCGGGTGTGGCCAGGACTGTTCAGGTGCCTAACTCACTCCCAGGCCGGTCCTTCCTGGAAGGGGGCACCATGAATGCACAGGGCCTCTGCAGAAATAGGACATGGGTGGACGAACGGCGAGCTGTTTTTTTTTTTTTTTTTTTTTTTTCAGATAGGGTCTCACTCTGTCACCCGGGCCAGAATGCAGTGGCACGGTCATAGCTCACGGCTCCCTGGAAATCCAGGACTCAAGCGATGCTCGCATCTCAGCTTTCCAAGTAGCTGGGACTATAGGTGCACATCACCATGCCTGGCTAATTTTCTTTTCTTTCTTCTTTTTTTTTTTAAGACTGAATTTTGCTCTTGTCGCCCAGACTGGAGAGCAGTGGCACAATCTTGGCTAATTACAACCTCCACCTCCCGGGTTCAAGCAATTCTCCTGCCTCAGTCTCCTGAGTAGCTGGGATTACAGGTGCCTACCACCACACCCAGCTAGTTATTGGATTTTTAGTAGAGATGGGGTTTCACCATATTGGCCAGGCTGGTCTTGAACTCCTGACCTCAGGTGATCCACCTGCCTCGGCCTCCCAAAGTGCTGGGATTACAAGCCTGAACCACCGCACCCAGCATTTTTTTTAGAGACAAGGTCTCATTATGTTGCCCAGGCTGGCCTCGAGCTCTTGGGCTCAAGTGATCCTCCTACCTTGACCTCCCACAGTGCTGGGATTACAGCATGAGCGTGAGCCACCGTGCCCGGCCTGAGGGACAGCTTCCTCTCCATGCCAGGGAGAGTAGAGCAGCTGACTTCAGAACGGTTTCTGTTACCAGCTTTACTGTGACCAGCACTTATTGCTCGAGAGGATTTGGGATGCTTCTTGTTGTAGGACTGAATCCTGCAGCAGGCCTGGCAGCTGGGAAACATCCCCATCCCCATCGGGGGGAGTCTTGAGGCTCAAAGTCCCCCAGACCCAGAAGTCATGGGTCTTCTTCCCTCACTTAGGAGGAAACTGAGGCCCAGGGAAGGGAATGACCCCTGAGTGTCCTCTCCCTGTCGTGGGTACCTCTGGTCTCACCTCCAGTCTCCTTTGTTTAATTGACATTGTATTTTTAAATGGGTAATGCATTCATATGGTTCAAAATTCAGTGGTGAAAAGGGTTTGCTGGGAAATGTCTGTCTGAGTGAATAATGTTCCCCTGAAGGTGCCCATGTCCCAATTCCTGGAACCTGTGACTATGTCACCTTATATGGCAAAAGGGAATTTGCAAATGTGATGAAGGGAAGGATCTTGAGATGGGAGACTATCCTGGATCATCGGGTGGGCCCACATGTAATCACAGGTGTCCTTACAAGAAGGAGGTCCGAGAGATCCCTGCCTGCCGGCTCTGAAGGTAGAGGGAGCGTGTTTTGGTCGGCCTGGGATGCCGTAACAAAATCCCACACTGGGGTCCTCAACAACGGACGTTTCTTTCTCACCATTCTGGAGGCTGGGAAGTTCAAGATCAAGGTTGTCGCTGACTCAGTTCCCCATGATGGTTCTCTTCTTGACTTGCCGAGAGCTTCCTTCTTTTTATAATTTATTTATTTTTATAGTAACAAATACGCTTTTCATTGATCTCAGATAAAAACTAGCCAAGGAAGGTCAGTCATCGTTTTAGCCCCTAACCTGTTAGAGCCGTACGGTGAGCAGCCTTGAGTACCGGGTTAACTGGTTGTTTTCCCGAATTCCCACCATCCACGGTATTAGAAAACACAAGGCATTGTCTCCGTTTAGGATAAGCATGTGGCCTGGCGACCAAATCCCGTGTATTTTCTTTAGCTCTTCTGTGCTGTTGACGTGAGCTTTCGTGGTATCTTCCTTGGTAGTCCCTTTCAGCTCATTCCAGGCATTACACTTGGCTTTGCCTTTGAAGTCCAACACCCCGGGCTGTTCTGTGTTCATGTCACCCACAGCCGCTTGTTTGTAGCGGCCATAAATGAACAGCACCTCATCGTCTGCTGGCTTGGTCTTAAGGTGCTTAACTTCCTCTGCAGCTTTCTCAAACTCAGCCTGAGACCTCCTGGCCGGCTTGCAAGAACTCCAGGGAGCCCGAGGAGGAGGCCAGGAGCAGGAAGCAATTTATTTTTATTTATTTATTTTTTATTATACTTTAAGTTCTGGGGTATATGTACAGAATGTGCAGGTCTGTTACACAGGTATACACATGCCATGGTGGTTTGCTGAACTCATCAACCTGAGATCTACATTAAGTATTTCTCCTAATCCTATCCCTCCCCAGCCCCCTACCCTGCAACAGGCCCTAGTGTGTGATGTTCCCCTCCCTGTGTCCATGTGTTCTCATTGTTCAACTCCCACTTATGAGTGAGAACACGTGGTGTTTGGTTTTCTGTTCTTGTTTTAGTTTGCTGAGAATGTTGGTTTCCAGCTTCATCCGTGTCCCTGCAAAGGACATGAACTCATCCTTTTTTATGGCTGCATAGTATTCCATGGTGTCTATGTGCCACATTTTCTTTATCCAGCCTATCATTGATGGGCATTTGAGTTGGTTCCAAGTCTTTACTAGTGTTAACAGTGCCGCAATAAACACACATGTGCAGGTGTCTTTAGAGTAGAATGATTTATAATCCTTTGGGTATATACCCAGTAATGGGATTGCTGGGTCAAATGGTACTTCTAGTTCTAGATCTGTGAGGAATCGCCACACTGTTTTCCACAATGGTTGAACTAATTTACACTCCCACCAACAGTGTAAAAGTGTTCCTATTTCTCCACATCCTCTCCAGCATCTGTTGCTTAGAATTGTCTTGGCTATATGGGCTCTTTTTTGGTTCCATATGAAATTTAAAGTAGTTGTTTCTAATTCTGTGAAGAAGGTCGTTGGTAGCTTGATGGGGATAGCATTGAGTCTATAAATTACTTTGGGCAGTGTGGCTGTTTTCATGATACTGATTCTTCCTATCCATGAGCATGGAATGCTTTTCCATCTGTTTGTGTCCTCTCTTATATCCCTGAGCAGTGGTGTGTAGTTCTCCTTGAAGACGTCCTTCGTATCCCTTGTTAGTTGTATTCCTAGGTATTTTATTCTTTGTAGCAATTGTGAATGGGAGTCACTCATGATTTGGCTGTTTGTCTGTTATTGGTGTATAGAAATGCTTGTGATTTTTTGCACACTGATTTTGTATCCTGAGACTTTGCTGAAGTTGCTTATCAGTTTAAGGAAATTTTGGGTTGAGACAATGGGGTTTCTAAATATTTCTGCAACAGAGACAATTTGACTTCCTCCCTTCTTGTCTGAATACCCTTTATTTCTTTCTCTTGCCTGATTGTCCTGGCCAGAACTTCCAATACTATATTGAATAGGAGTGGTGAGAGAGGGCATCCTTGCCTAGTGCCAGTTTTCAAAGGGAATGCTTCCAGTTTTTGCCCATTCAGTATTATATTGGCTGTGGGTTTGTCATAAATAGCTCTTGCTATTTTGGGATATGTTCCATCAATATACAGTTTATTGAGAGTTTTTAGCATAAGGGGTGTTGAATTTTATCAAAGGCCTTTTCTGCATCTATTGAGATAATCACATGGTTTTGTCTTTGGTTCTGTTTATGTTTTGGGTTACGTTTATTCCTTTGCATATGTTAAACCAGCCTTGCATCCCAGGGATGAAGACTTGATCATGGTGGATAAGCTTTTTGATGTGCTGCCGGATTCAGTTTGCCAGTATTTTACTGAGGATTTTCTAATCGATGTTCAGGGATATTGGCCTGAAATTTTCTTTTTTTGTCATGTCTCTGCCAGGTTTTGGTATCAGTGTCTGGCCTCATAAAATGAGTTAGGGAGGACTCCCTCAATGAAGCCAGGGCTGGTTTTTTGAAAAGATCAGCAAAGCCGGGTGCGGTGGCTCACTCCTGTAATCCCAGCACTTTGGGAGGCTGAGGCGGGTGAATCACGAGGTCAGGAGTTTAAGACCAGTGTGGCCAAGATGGTGAAACTCTGTCTCTACTAAAAATACAAAAATTAGGTGGGCATTGTGGCGGGCGCCTGTAATCCCAGCTGCTCGGAAGACTGAGGCAGAGAATTGCTTGAGCCCGGGAGGCAGAGGTTGCAGTGAGCCAAAATCGCACCACTGCACTCCAGCCTGGGCGACAGAGTAAGACGCCATCTCAAACAAAGTGAAAATGAAAGATCGACAAAATAGACCACTAGCCAGAATCAAATAGACTCAATAAAAAATGATAAAGGGAATATCACCACTGATCCCACAGAAATACAGACTACCATCAAGAGAATACAGACTGCCATCAGGCGCACAACACCATGTCTGGCTAATTTTTGTATTTTTTTGGTAGAGACGGGGCTTCACCAGGTTGGCCAGGCTGGTCTTGAACTCCTGACCTCAGGTGATCTGCCTGCCTCGGCCTCCCACCATACCCTACCATACTTTCTGTTTTCTATCCCTCGCAAATCATAGCATGCCATACACACTCTTCTGCACCTTGCTCTTTATCCTTTATCATGTCTCAGAGCGTCAGACTCTCCTATATCAGCCTTCAAAGGGCTCTCACTCTCTCCCCTCTCGCTCTCTCCCCTCCCGTGTTCCTTTGGGCAGAAGCACCAGCACCTGTGTGTCCATTGCTGCCTTTTGCACTGTGTACCTGCAGGGTTCTGTGCAGGAAGAATCCACCTCAGGTGTTTCAAACCGAAAGGGATTTTAACATAAGGAATTAGGAATTCATAAAATCATTGGTAAAGATTCATAGGCTTGAGAGAAACAATCACTGGGAGAGAGGGAAGGTCAAAGCTTTCTGGGGCAAGGCCACGCCTCCACCACAGTCCCTGATCCTCCGCACTCCCACACCCACAAATCAGGCACTGAGATGGCAGAACGGGAAATGCATCCAGTGCCAACCAGTGTTTCTACTGGAACCCACTTTCATACCCATGCAGCTGCAGAAAGACAAGAGCCTATCTTTCTTCTACTTTCCAGTTCCACAAGAATGCGCTGATTTGCAGAGAGAAAGTCATATCCAGAGGGAACCTGGGAAATAGTTTCCAGCTTTCCAACTACTATGGTCTGAACGAACCCCCACCATTCACGTGTTGAATCTGAACTCCAGTGCAATAGTGTTAAGAGGTGGGTCCTTTGGGTGGTGATTAGGTCAGGAGGGCTCCTCCCTCGTGAACGGAATTAAGACCTTTATAAAGAGGCTTTGAAGGCCAGACACGGTGGCTCACGCCTGTCATCCCAGCATTTTGGGAGGCTGAGGCTGGTGAAGTCAGGAGTTCAAGACCAGCCTGGCCAACATGATGAAACCCCATCTCTACTAAAAATACAAAAAATTAGCCAGGCATGGTGGCACATGTCTGTAATGTCAGCTACTTGGGAGGCTGAGGCAGGAGAATTGCTTGAACCTGGGAGGCGGAGGTTGCAGTGAGCTGAGATTGTGCCACTACACTCTAGCCTGGGTGACACAGAGCAAGATTCCGCCTCAAAAAAATAAAAAGAAAGAGGCTTTGTACAGTGTTCAATTCAAAAACCATAGAAGGGATGGTTTTTGCCCTTCCATCCCTTCCTCCATGTGAGGACACGGTGTTTATTCCCTCCCAAAGGTTCAGCACCAAGGCACCATACTGGAAGCAGAGAGCAGCCCTGACCGACACCAAACCTGCCAGCACCGTGGTCTTGGACTTCTCAGACTCCAGAACTGTGAGCAATACACTTCTGTTCTTTGTAAATTACCCACACTAGGTATTTTGCTAGAGCAGCATGAGTAACTAAGACATCAGCCATCTAAACAAAAGCTGGAAGGAGCTGATTCCACTAGCCAGTACCTTGCGGGTCTTCCGCGCCATGACATCTAAAGGAGCAAAAGCTTTCACCTAACACTGTGCAACTGTGCCACACACACACACACACACACACACCCTCTCCACAGAAGGGAAAACCTGATGTTCTGATCAGTCATTCTCCAGCTGTGAGTGGTGTTCACTCCTCTTCTGGGCAGAAATCCCATGAGGCTGATTATAAAGTCGCCTATCCCCAGTGCACCCAGGACCCCCAGAGGCATAGGTATCATTTGCATTATAGACTTTTCCAACAGTGTCCTCTTGGAGCTGTGCAGTGTGCAGCCTGCACAACACTACATGGTGACCCTGTGTCCTATATTTTATGTAGAATAGTAAGGAAAAGAAAGAAGGAAATTAGTTAACATAAACAAAAAGGAACAGAATAAAGGAGGAAAAGTGTATGGTGGTCCTTCACTCTGCCATAGTTGGTATTCACAATTTCCTCCCTCCACCATCTAACCATAGTCCCTCCCCCTCAGCCAGCATCTCATTTGGTCGTGGTTCTACCTCCTCCCAGGGTAACCCCATCTGTATATAATACCCTCTTCCAACCATCACGCTACAGGCCAGGTCGTGAGCCAAGCTTGCAATGGGAGACACCTGTGACACCGCCCTGCCCTTGAGGGGAGGCTCAGGCACTAACAAACACAGGCCACTGGCTGGGCACAGTGGCTCACGCCTATAATCCCAGCACTTTGGGAGGCTGAGGCGGGCGGATCATTTGAGGTCAGGAGTTTGAGACCAGCCTGGCCAACATGGTGAAACCTCATCTCTACAAAAATATAAAAGTTAGCTGGGTGTGCTGGTGTGTGCCTGTGGTCCCAGCTACTTGGGAGGCTGAGGTGGGAGAATTGCTTGAACCCGGGAGGTAGAGGTTGCAGTGAGCTGAGATCATGCCACTGTACTCCAGCCTGGGTGACAGAGTGAGACTGTCTGGGGGAAAAAAAGAAGAAAAAAACACAGGCCTCCAGGGTGACAGAGCAAGACCCTGTCTTTAAAAAATAAAAAAAAGCCAGGCACGGTGGCTCACGCCTGGTAATCCCAGCACTTTGGGAGGTTGAGGCAGGTGGATCACAAGGTCAGGAGATTGATACCAGTGTGGTAGCATGTGCTACTCGGGAGGCTGAGGCTGGGTTCATTACTTGAACCCGGGAGGCAGAGGTTGCAGTGAGCCAAGATCGCACCATTGCACTCCAGCCTGGCGACAGAACGAGCCTCTGTCTCCAAAAAGAAAAGTGATTATCCCTAAAATAAAAAATAAAGGAAAGGAGAGTTGAGGTCTCACTCTGTCACCCAGGCTGGTGTACAGTGGCTCAGTCATCGCTCAGGAGCCCAGGGGACCAGGGCTGCTCAAATTCACTTTGTAGTGGAGAAGGGGGATGCCACACGGAGGCGTGTGACTGTGAAAAGGCCACAGGAGGGGGCTTGAGGTGTTGGAGCAGCTCAGCCTCTGGGCTCTGGTGGTGGACACCAGCCTGGACACAGGGGACAGGGCGATGAACACCAAACACACATCCAGGTGAGTCCAGGCACCGAGGGGAAGCCTGAATCAGGGGAGTGGGTGGTATCAGGGCCAGTGCTGGCCATGAGTTTGGACTGTAGCTTTGGAAAATGCTACAGTCTTTTTTTTTTTTTTTTTTTCCATTGGAGGAAACTGGGCAAATTGTGCGTGAGGTCTTTACTCTTTCTTACAACTGCAGGTGCATCTACGATTCTCTCATAAAAGTTTCGCTGGAAAAATTCATTTCTAATGCCAAAGTTGACTCTGGGGCTTCTCCTCGGTGCTCTGGGCAGCCCAGGCTTATAGCAGGGACTGGGATGGAGCTCTTGTGTGGCACCTCCTGCGGCCGGCCTCCTCTTTCCACCCACCTCCCCTCCCAGTGGCTGCACCCAGGACTGGAGCCTTTGCCAGAGTGCAGCAGATCAGCCAGCCTCTGACTAGACCAATACCCGCTCTGTCTTCTTTCAGTTTATTCTGAGTGAATACCTCCAATCACTTGAATCCCGTTTTTAAAAAAAATGCCGGGCGAGGTGGCTCACGCCTGTAATCATAGCACTTTGGGAGGCCAAGGTGGGTGGATCATCTGAGGTCAGGAGTTCGAGACCACCTGACCAACATGGTGAAATCCTATCTCTACTAAAAATACAAAAATTAGCCGGTCGTGGTGTACATGCCTATAATCCCAGCTACTCAGGAGGCTGAGGCAGGAGAATCCCTTGAACCCGGGAGGGGGAGGTTGCAGTGAGCCGAGATTGCACCAGTGCACTCCAGCCTGGGCGACAGAGCGAGGCTCTGCCTAAAAAAAAAAAAAAAAAAAAAAAAAAATCTGGGGGAAGGGTGAGCTAGAAAATAGTTATAAAGAAACGGGTTGGCTGGTTCAGCTTCCAAAGTCTAGGATTTGGTATCTGACAGTAAAAGTGGAGACCAATGCAGGGGTCTCCAGGCAGGGTCCGGAGTGCCGCGCCAGGTGAATGCTCCTCGCAGCTCTAGGGCAGGACGGCGTGTGGGTGGCTTGCCCAGCAGGGACCAGAGCGAGGGCACCCAGGGCCCGGGCCTGATGGGGTGGGGGCGCGGCGCCCTGCAGCCCAGCGGGCTCAGACGACCTGCGCCCCCCGCCGTTCCCCGGGCAGGAGGGGAGCCCGGGGCGCACAGTGATCGCTGGTGCAGACGCAGCCGCGGCGGCGCGGCCCGGCCTCTCTGCGAGCCCGCGCCCGGCCCGGACTGTCGGGAACTCGGCCCGGCTCCGCTTACTGGAAACGTGCTCCCGAGCGGCGCGAGGCGCGGCGGCTGCAGCCCGGGGCCGCCCTTGGCGGAGGGCAGGGCCGAGCCGGGTTCCCGGGCGCCCCAGGCTGCCGCGCCCTGCTGGGCCGCCCTGGGCGCGTGCCACCCCCGGGGACCCGTCCAGTCGTGGGGGCGCCCAGGGCCTCCCAGCTCCGCGCTCCCCAGGGCGGGCAGGAGGAGGGAGGGAGGGCGGGAGCTGGGGGCAGCCCGGGGAAGCCGTTGGGCGGGTTTTCAGCAGCTGCAAGGCAAACCCGCCTCCCTTCCCGGTATACTCGCGGCCACCCGGTGGAAGGTGGCGCCGCGCCAGGGCCTGGCGGAGCGGGGGAGCGAAGCCCGCAGCCGCGCCCTGCCCAGGGCGCAGGTGGGCTCGGCCGGAGGAGGTGCTGGCGGTGGGTGTGTCTCCTGGCACAGGAAAAGCCCCCGCCTGCCTGCCCCAGTCACAGAAATGTTTACTGAGCACCTACTGTAAGGCGAGGTGCGGCCGCTGCAGTAGGGGTGGGGGCATTTTTCTCCCTTTCGGGGAAAGACTTCAGAGCGTGTATATTTATTTATTTATAAACCATAGGCACTTTATTACTGGGTTTATATATTATGTATCCATAAAAGTTGGGATTTAAAGAGGATGAAATAAAAAATGGAAACAGAGGGGCTGTGTTTCTTTCCATATGCCAGTGAGTTGTCTTGTGCATGCCCCACTTTGGAGACCTGGGTTTAATGGCTGCATCCTGCCGGGCCCCCCCACCCCCAGGCTGGAGAAAACACCCCATGAGGTCCAGGGCTGAGCTGCCTTCAGGTCCCTGGTCAGCAGTGGACGTAGCAGATGGCAGACCAGGGTACTGAGGGTGCTTTGAGATCTGAGCTGCAGTCTTGTATCTGCTGCTCACTGGCCCAGTGACGTCTCGGAGGTCAGGTTTTTCCTCTGTAAAATAAAGGGAGTGGCATCTCCCTCTTACCTGGAGGAGGGCCTGGGGGCTGCAGGCTGTCCCCCTGACCCTGCTCTGGTGCCAGATGGGCACAGAGAGGCCAAGGGATGGACAGTCCTGAGTGAACCCAGAAGGCTAAGTGGTTAGGAACACACCCCAGGGGCCAGGCAGGGTCCTGTAGTGTCCTGCAGATTCAGAGAAAGAACCCATTTATCCTGGTGTCTGGCAGAGATTATGGTTCCGGTAAAGGGTGGTCATTAGCAAAGGCCATGTCACGCGGCCGAGGGCCTGTGGGATACTTAGCGTTCAAGGAAGAGTTAGTGGGAGAGGAGAGTGAGGAATCAGAGGTGGTCAATCAGACGGTAAGTCAACAAACACAAACTAAGTGTCACATCTGTGCCAGGCACGGTTTTAGGCTGTGGACAACCAAGGAGCTTGCTCAGCAGCGCGGGTTGTCCCTGCTCTGGGTGGGCACTGCGTCTCTAAGGAGCAGTGGAGTCACCTGCAGGCCAAGGTGGGGAGACCCTCAGGAGTGTGAGGGAGGCCACCCCCTGAGGTGTGGTCCCCTTCAGTTGGAGAGTGACTCAGGCTCCACCCAGACTCCCCACTGCCTGGGTTTGGTTTGTTTAAGAACAAATTAGTCACGGAGCAGGCAGCTTTCCCGAAAATAAAATGAGAATCCCCAGGAAACAGGGAAAATGGAAGGCAGGCGGTGAGTCAGCACGTGCTGCCCCCGGGGGCTCCGGTTTCCAGCCTCCTGCACTGCTCCTCCTCCTCCTCCTGGGTCTCTCTCTTTAACTTTTCCTCTGGTCCCTTCCTTTTTCCCTCCCGTCCTGATGCCTCTCAGACTCAATGAGTCTCGGTCCCACACATGCACCCACTCACTTCCTGCCCCTTATCCTTTCCATCCCTGCCTCTGTCCATCTGTCCAGCCTCCCTCTGCACGCACGGGCTCCTTTCGCGTTTACAGAGTGCACACCAAGTCCAGGCACTGTGTACCACGGGAGGGAGGAGGAGGCAGAGAAGCCTAGGTCTCCTCTCCTCCCAGAGCTCCTTCTTGTTGGAAAAGGAGACTCCTGCTGGGATGTGGCCAGCCACAGCCACGCCCTGGGCCCCCTTCCCCAACCCCTGCTACTCTGGTGGGTCCCAGGGATGGACAGAGCTGGACCCCCAACAGAGAACAATGCTTGAGGACCTCATTCCAAGCCTGTGCCATCTCTGCCTCCCTCCCAGCTCAGAGCACAAGGCCAAGGGCGAGTGCGTGGTGGAGTCAGAGCTTGGGGAAGCATTTCTCACCCAGCCATATCTCCCTGGCTGGAACAGGCCATTAAGGGGAGTGGAGCTGCAGGCTGTCTTAAATTTAAGGGACAAGTTTGGTTGTCCCTTGTTCTCTGCCTCCCCATTCCAAGCCTCCTGTGGCAGATGGAGGCCAGGCCATACCTTTGGAGAGGATTCTGGCCATGCCCATTTCATCCCAACCGCCTGGGGTCAGCAGGGGTTGGGGGGAGGTGCTCTAGGCTGCAGGGGAGACAGCAAGGGGAAGCCACTGAGGCCCCTTCACATCTGGACAAGTCCCTGGGTGCCAGGGCCCTGTGATTCTCTCCTGTCTCCCTCCTCCCCCATCTCCCAGCTAGAATCCAGGCTCTCCCACCCCATTTAGGACCACCTGGGGCCACTCACTTTCCAGACCCCTCTAATTTGGGCATTGTCCCCTCAGGGGCTGGGGAGGTGGCCACGTGCCCAGGTCATGGGGCTGGGCTGGGGTCTCCTGCCTCTCGGGTCACTGTCCAATCTCTGTCTGCAGCTCTCGATGAATAATTTAGTTGTTCGAATTACAGGAAAGAGCTATTTAGCTTCCCTTCCCAAATCGTTAAGAGCTGATACAAGACGTCTTGGTTCCTTCTAAGGAAAGTCCCTTTCCCAGTGAAACTGAGCCTTGTGGGCGGGGATTTCTCCCCTCCAACTCCCCCACCAATCATTAACCAATATCCAACAGTAATAGGGTTTTTTTTTTAAGCTCAGCAATGTATATTTTAGAGTATATGTCAGTTCTTGGGAGCAGGACAGTATAATTGACCTGAAGGGTGGGGCTGTGCTGCTCTGGAAAGGGCCTTGGGGTAGCTAATGGGGACCCCAAGTCATAATTGCAGGTCCCTGGAGGGGATTTAAGATACAGGAATTAGCTGGGTGAGGTGGCTGACACCTGTAATCCCAGCACTTTGGGAGGCTGAGGTGGGTGGATCACGAGGTCAGGAGTTTGAGACCAGCCCGACCAACATGGTGAAACTCCATCACCACTAAAAATACAAAAATTAGCTGGGTGTGATAGTGCACGCCTGTAATCCCAGCTACTTGGGAGGCTGAGGCAGGAGTAATCGCTTGAACCCCGGAGGTGGAGGTTGCAGTGAGCCGAGAGATGGCGCCATTGCACTCCAGCCTGGGCAACAGAGCAAGACTCCCTCGCAAAAAAAAAAAAAAAAAAAGATACAGGAAGTAGCGCTTTGGGAGCCTGGGAGGAAGAGGCATGGGGTGTAAAACTGTCCAAGTGGTTCATGTGCGTGTGTGCGTGTGAGTATGCATATGTGAGAATGTGAACATGCATATGTATGTGTATGCATGACGGCACACTGCAGAGGCACGCGCATACATGTGTGATTGTGTGTGTGTTGTGCATGTACATATGTGCATGTGTGTGCATGTGGGTGAGTACGTGTTTCTAGGAGCATGTCCGCCTGAGTGGCATGGCTGGAACGTGTGGGGCCGGGGACCAGTTAGGGGTGTGTAGTGCAGGGACAGCACTTCTTATTTTCAGAGCGGGGAGGGTTGAGGTGGGGAATCTGGGTAGGGCTGGCCTCCCAGTCAGGTGACTTGCAGGCAGGGAGGGGAGGGGCTTTAGGAAATTCAGAGAGGGGGAGGGAGGAACAGGGAAGGGCAAGGGTGGGGACCTTGGCTGGAAGATTCAGTGCAGAGTGAGGGACATCCAGGACTTGAGCACTCTGGATGCTAGACCCAGGGATGGCTGGAGGTGGGGCTCCCCTGGGTGAAGGAGCAGGTGCTGTGTGAGCCAAGAGTTAGCTGTGGCTGCTGGAGGAGGGGCCGGAGACCAGGCCACAAGCCTCTACCTGGCTGAAGAGGGCCAGGGGAAGGTGGACACGTAGGGAGAGAAAAAGGCGGGAAGGAATAGGGGGTGAGCCGGCAGGTGCCACACCTTGCAGCTGTGGTGAGGAGGAGAGAGAGAAGAAGGGGACCCGATGCAGTCCAGGCTGGCAGGAGGCTTGGCCGGTGCTCTGGCAGGCACACCCCGCCCCGCTGGACTAACTGGAGGAGTCTGTTCTCTGTGCCTGGCAGAGGGATGGATGTGCATTTCCCATGACGCCACCCACCCCAGAGCCACTTAGCCAGCAGCCTCCCCCTGGTTCCCTGACTTCCCATCTGAGCAGGCCCAGCGGGCCTCCCACATCCACCCAGGTGCCCTCCGCGTGTCTGTGCTCCAGACAGGGACACCCAGCACACGTGCAAGCAGCGTGAGTGGAGGGTGGGAGAGGAGGGTGGTGGAGGCTGCCCCCAGCCTCCTTTCTCCTCCGCGCTCCCACCAGCACCTCAGCCCACCTCTGAAACTCCACCCCAATTTTGAGGAGTCTGTAGATGATGAAGAGGGGAGGTGTTTCCAGAGCCACTCCAGCTGGTCCCAGATGCGTGGGGTGGGGCGGGGGAGCCTGGGAGGCCAGTTCTTAGCCAGCTGCCGAGGGCCCCTGACTCTGGAAGGAAACTCAGAGACAAATAAGGGGCAGACCAGCCCCAGCCCGGGGTTTGCAGATCTGGGCAGAGTGAGGAAAGGGCCAGGAAGGAAAAACCGACCCCTGGAATCCATCTCAGAGAAGAATCTGTCCAGGTAGAGAGGGACCCCAGCCTGGCCCCCACCCTCACCTGTGGGAGAAGCCTGTCAGCTCCCTCTGATGTGGGTGGTGCGTGTCATCCACCGAAGTGTGCTGGGATGGCTGTTGGCACCACCTTCCCCCAGATAGAGGGCCTGGGCAGCCCTGCGAGTGCCCAGGGGTCCCCTGGGAGCCTTCTACGGCCCCAGTCTCCACAGGAGCCATAACCATGCTCTCTGGCTCCTCATCCTCCTTGATGGCTGCTCCTCTCCCCACCAGAAGGCCATGTGGGGCCCAGCTGTGACCTCAGCACCCCTCAGCCAGATGTGGGCCCGCCCAGGCTCCCTCGGGGGGCCGCCCTCAATCTGCTGTGTCAGCATCTCTCTCTGCTCTCTTCACAGAAGAGAGGTGGAGGACTCCATGGGCCTCGCTGGTGGCAGGGGGTGGGGATGTAGCGGGAGAGTGTGGCGGGTGGTTGGAGTTAGGGCAGCGGCCCCTCCCCAAACCCTGAGCCCCGAGCCCCAAGCCTGTCTTGGCTCTATGGGGCAAGGGAGGGGTAGTCAAGCCCCACAGAAAAGAGGCATTCCCCAGTTTCCATGGAGAAGGATGGGGGGGGTGTCCTAATTTGAAGCCTTTGGCGTGTCTGCTGCTCCCGGTAGATACACAGATGGGGCCCTCTCTGTTCCTCCCAGGCCCTCCTCTCCTCCCTGCTTGCCTGGGAGGCTTGGGCAGAAGGGCACCTGGCTGGCAGCCACTGGGCAGAGCCCACCCCTCACATCTTGACCTCTGTCCTCTCCCGGGTGGGAATGGCAGGGCCCTCTTTGGCGTCAAGAGCTGGTGGCCTCTGTGGCCTCTGTCCCACCCACTCCTGACACCTGCTTTCCCATCTCTGCTCCAGCTGCAGTGGAGCCTCTGCCAGGCCCAAAAGTTGTAATCTTTTGCCCGCTGGGTTTTGAATGTGCTTCCCGTAGGCGTGTGGTGGGGACGGGGGCGGGGGGGGCAACAAACTTTCTCTGAAAGGGCCGGGTAGTAAATATTTCAGTCTCTGCTTGGTGAGAAAGCAGCCATGGACCACTCACAAACGAGTGAGCGTGGCTGCGTTCCAGCACAGCTACATGTGCACGCTGAAACTTTCATTCCGTGGAATTGTCTCATCAGGAAATATTCTTTTTCTTTTGCCTTGTTTTTCAGCCACTTAAAAATGTAAATACCAGCAGGCTGCAGTGGCTCATGCCTGTAATCCCAGCACTTTGGGAGGCTGAGGCGGGAAGATCATGACGTCAGGAGTTCAAGACCAGCCTGACCAACATGGTGAAACACCGTCTCTATTAAAAATAAAACAATTAGCCCAGCAGGGTGGTGCATACCTGTAATCCCAGCTATTCAGGAGGCTGAAGCAGGAGAATCGCTTGAATCCAGGAGGCAGAGGTTGTAGTCAGCCAAGATCGCTGTCTCAAAAAAAAAAAGTAAAAACCAGACCAGCACAGTGGTTCACATCTGTAATCCCAGCACTTTGGAAGGCCAAGGCAGGAGGATCACTTGAGCCCAGGAGTTCAAGACCAACCTGGGAACACAGTGGGACTCTGTCTTTACAAAAAATAATTAGTTAGGCATGGTGGTACACACCTGTGGTCCCAGGTACTCAAGGAGGCTGAGGCAAGAGGACCCCTTGGCCTAGGAGGTCGAGGCTGCAGTGAGCCATGATCACACCACTGTGCTCCAGCCTGGGCGACAGAGTAAGAACCTGTCTCAAAAAAATAATAAAAACTAAAATTAAAACATGTAGGCTGGGCGCCATACCTCACATCTGTAATCCCAGCACTTTGGGAGGCCGAGGTAGGCAGACCACTTGAGGCCAGAAGTTTGAGACCAGCCTGGCCAACATGGCAAAACCCCATCTCTACTAAAAATATTAAAAAATTGGCCAGATGTGGTGGCACAGGCCTATAGTCCTAGCTACTTGGGAGGCTGAGGCAGGAGAATCGTTGAACCTAGAGGCAGAGGTTGCGGTGAGCTGAGATCGCACCACTGCACTTCAGCCTGGGCAACAGAGAGAGGCCCTGTCTCAAAAAAGAAAAAAAAAATTAAAACATGTAAAAAGCATTTTTTGTGGGCTGAAGAAAAGCAGGCAGCACGTTGGATTCAGCCTGGGGGCAGTGGTGGAGGTTTGCTGGCCTCTGTGCTAGGCTGGCCCATTGGGGAACTCTGTCTCAAGCTTCAGCAGAAGCCTGCCTTCCCGGACCAGGTGAGATGCCCCACGAGACCTGTACTGCCTGTCTCCTGGCAGGCCGCCTCGCACCCTAGCTGCCCAACCACAGTTTGTTTCGTTTTGAGACAGGGTCTCATTCTGTCGCCCAGGCTGGAGTGCCATGGTGCAACCATGTCTTAGTGCAGGCTTGACCTCCCAGGCCCAAGCAGTCCTCCCTCCCCAGCCTCCCGAGTAGCTGGGACTACAGGCAGGCACCACCACACCTGGCAAACTTTTTCTTTCTTTCTTTTTCTTTTTTTTCTGAAATGGCGTCTTGCTCTGTCACCCAGGCTTAAGTGCAGTGGTGCGATCTTGGCTCACTGCAACCTCTGCCTCCCAGGTTCAAGTGATTCTTCTGCCTCAGCCTTTGCTCAAGTGGCTGGAATTACAGGCACCCACCACCACACCCAGCTAATTTTTGTATTTTTAGTAGAGATGGGGTTTTACTATGTTGGTCTGGCTGGTCTCAAACTCTTGACCTTAGGTGATCCACATGCCTCAGCCTCCCAAAGTGCTGGGATTACAGGTGTGAGCCACCACCCTGGCCCTTATTTTTTCAATTTTTTATAGAGATGAGGTCTCACTTGTTGCCCAGGGTGGTCTTGAATTCCTGGGCTCAAGCAATCCTCCCGCCTCAGCCTCCCAAGGTTCTGGGATTGCAGGTGTGAGCCGCTGCACCTGGCCTGATGGTTTGTTGACAGTTGTTCCTACAATTGCCTTCTTTGATCTTCTCGTCTGAGCAAAGCATAGCAATTATCCTCCCCGCCTTTTTTTTTTTTTTTTTTGAAACAGAGTCTCACTGTGTCAGTTCAGGCTGGAATGCAGTGGTGCCATCTTGGCTCACTGCAACCTCTGCCTCCCAGAATCTCAAGTGATTCTCCTGCCTCAGCCTCCCAAGTAGCTGGGACTACAGGCATGCACCACCACATCCAGCTAATTTTTCTATTTTTAGTAGAGACGGGGTTTCCCTATGTTGGCCAGGCTGGTCTCAAACTCCTGACCTCAGGTGATCCACCCACCTTGGCCTCCCAGAATGCTGGGATTACAGGCATGAGCCCCCGCTCCCGGCCCATTATCCTCATTTTATAGATGAGGTCGTTGAAGCCTAGAGAGGTTAAGTAACTTGTCCAGGGTCACTCAGCTGGCTGAGACAGAGGCACAAAGGGAGCCGGGCACTGTTTTCCAGGCAGCTGGACTCTGCCCACGGAGCCGGGGCTTCAGGGGATGAGACCAGGCTGTTCCAGGGGTCCAGGGAGCCCAGCCTGCCTCCATCCCTGGTCTCAGGCTTGCTTGGGAGCTGATGGGGGCACCCACTGACCTCCAGCCTCCCAAAGGCCCCTGCACCTCTGTGGAGTGGTGTGCTTTATAAGTCATTTCTAGGACTGGGTTCCTGCCTCCTGGTCTTCAGGGCTTGAGTCGTGCCTTCTCAGTCCTCCAGGCCACAGCTAGAGTTAGTGACTCTGAATCTACAGTCCTGGCCCAGCCTTCCTGAGCTTTCCTTCGGAGCCACCACTTAACCCAGCTGAGGGCCGTGCCTGCTGTCTCCCCTGCCCCACCCCCAGCTGTGGACACATCTCCACGGCCTCAGCCTCCGCTCAGTCCTGCCCCTGTCAGCCTCCAGCCGGACCGTCTCCACTAGGCCTTTGTTTCCCCATGGTCAGAGGAGAATGACTGCCCGGCCCCTCCCCCTCCCAGTGCCGGCCTGGGAATCGGGGTGCGCTCCCGGCCCGGCTCCATGTACACGGTGTGCAGTTGTGGGCTGCCTCCCAATCATGGGGCAGCTCAGGAGGTTTCTGAGGTTGGGGATGGGGGCGGCCCCCTCCTTTGGACTTGAGGCAGTGGCCCCAGAACCAGCGGGGTCACCCGGCTCAGCACTCCCTTCCAGTCCTTTCCCACAGAACATCCTGGCTTCAGGGATTCCCGTCACCTCGGCCAGAGTTCATCGGAAGTCCGCTCCCTCATCCCCTGGAGGGAGGCGAGGAGAGAGACCAGGGTCATCTGGCCAAGCTGGAAGAGAAGCCTAGGGTTCTGGGGAGGGGAGCGTGGGCGTGGCGGGGTCTCAGGACAGTTGGCATGGGGGTAGCTGCAGCTGTAGATTTCCACAATGGACCTCACAGCTTTGGGGACCATGAGATGACAATGTCACCAACATCAGCGATCGTTACCTCCCAGCCAGAGGCTGAGGAAGCAGGGTCCAGCCATGGGGAGCCAGGCAGGCTCTGCTGGGGCTACAGGGAGAGGAACTCCAAGGAGCCAGGTGTGGTTCTTTAGAAGAGGCCCCAAAGCCTCTCCTTCTTCTCTCTACTCCCTGTGACTGCAGCTGAACTGCCCAGGGTCTCCAGCCAGGGAGGGCCAATGTGGCCATGC
Organism: Cebus imitator; assembly: GCF_001604975.1. Lineage (NCBI taxonomy): Eukaryota > Metazoa > Chordata > Mammalia > Primates > Cebidae > Cebus > Cebus imitator. The sequence continues at coordinate 4,896,793 of NW_016107351.1, read as the reverse complement.
TGGGCCCCTCCTGAAGGCCTCACTCTAGGGGCAGCAGCAGCACTCTGGTATCAGTCATGTGCAGAGCCACCTGCCAGCTGTCACCAGGACGATGGGGACATGTTTCCTAGGCTGGGTGCAGGGGCAATGCTAACACTTGCAGAGCAAGTAGAAAGGAAAGAGGAAGGGTAAATAGAAGGTAAGAAGGAAGGAAGGAGGGAGGGAGGGAGGGAGGGAGGGAGGGAGGGAGGGAGGATGGATAGAAGGGTAGAAAGTGGGAGGAAGAAAATAAAGAAGGGAGAAAGGAGAGGAAGGAGGGAGGAAGAGGGATGGAAGGGGTGAGGAGGGACGGCCCCGCTTTGTGAGGGACGCAGGCTGAGAGGCACTGTGTGCGTGTTTGCCTATTTATTTGCTCTCCGGTGGAATTTCTTTGTCGCCCTCCCAGGTGCACTTATCTAGCTCCTTGCCATCTCCCTGGCTCTGGCCCCAGATCCAGCTGGGATTGGCAGCCCTGTGCCCGCAGGCCCAGTTGCCTTGGCAACACCCCTTTGTTAGGCACCAGCATCTGAAAATGTCAAACTGTTTCCAGTGGGTCAGACCTGCTTCCCTCCCTTTTTTTCCCCTTCTCCTTTTTCAGTTCCAGTTGCCGCTGCCCGAGTTACAAACTTCCTCTGTCTCCATGGGGATGGAGGAGGGCTGTCTCTCTTTTTCCGTCCCAAACATCTGTCTCTATAAACAGTTGTGTGCGCAGCACCTCCTCCTTCTGGGCCCAGGCTTCGGGGAGGAAATGCTTTGTTGATCTGGAGGGGGTCGGTTTCCTTGCTCCTCTCTCGGGGCTGGCCCCAGAGCTGGGCGGCTGCAGCCCCGGACTCCGGGAGCTCCAGGCTTGGGGCCAGTGCTCACGGCTCCTCCGGGGCCAGTGAGGTTCTGCTCAGTCATCTGGTAGACCTCAGCTCTGCTTTGGTTACTAGGTTTCCTCAGGGAGGTTACTTAAAGTCTTTGCTACCTCTCTGTGCGGCAGGGTTTGTTGAGTGGGTAATGAGATGGTTTACAGAGTGTCAGGAGCAATCCCTGGGTCCTGGAATCAGAAAGCTCTTGTAGTTTATGCCCCCAGTGATTCCACATCCTTTGGTGAAGACACCATGATCACACTAAGAGGGTCTCCCCTTTGGGAGAATGTTCAGACACCAACAGGTTAATTGGCCCCGGGCTTATAGGGACTGGGTGGCAGGGACAAGATTCCACCCAGGAGGTAAGCCCAGGCATCTTCCAATCTACTGGGGCCTCTATGCGAACCCTGGGCTCTCAGTTTGCAAACTGAAAAGCTTAGATTCAGTGACCTCCTTCCAAGCTTGAAACTTCTTTGATTTATTTCAGGGAAAAGGGTGGGGTGAGCTAAGAAGTTAGAAGGGTTTTGCCGAGAGCCAAGGACGGGAATGTATGATGTACGAGCGAGGAGTCAGGGACGGGGACTCCGATCGCCGATGACTCAGATCTGCTTTGCCTGGCTCAGGGAACTGGGCCTCGGGAAGAACACAGGACTGGCCCCAGCCCAGGCCCAGCCCTCGCTTGGCCATGGCGGAGAGCCTGCCCTGGGCCTACCTGGTCCAAGCGTCAGCATCACTGCAGGGGCCTCACCCTGCCTAACTCCCAAGCCCATGTCCGGCGCCTTTTCCTGTCTCCACAGTCCTCATGTGGCCCAAAGACGTGGATCAGTTACTGTTTCCAGATGATCAAAGATGCCACCTAATTAACAACCAAGTTAATGTCCAAGTTAGGGCTTTGGCTTTGGAGCAGGAAGAACTGGATTTGAATTCAGCTCTACTAATTAGTGGCTGGCCTTGAGTGGGTTAATCTCTCGTAGAGTTGGTTATATCATCTGTGAAATGGGCGGCAGGGTAACAGGACCCACTGGAGGTCATGCCTACAAAGCGCTTGGAGTTTTGCATGTTGAGTGGCTCCAGAAACAAAGAAGGTTCCACTGCTGTGATTATTCTGTTGGCTCAGGCAGGTGGAAGCTGTGCTTCCATGCCCAACGGGGCCCTGTGACCCGAGAGAGCAGGACACAAAGGAATTTGCTGTCTCAGTGCAGTGTACAAGGACAGAGGGAGCCAGCATGGGCAGTCAGGCTGCCGGGGTAAGGGGCAAGCTTCTGTTCAAAGCAGAAACCCTGGCTCAGTCTCCTCGGCAGGAAAATGGGTATATCAACAGCCTCAGCTGGTGCTTGCGGGGACCCACAATGGGTGCAGACCCTCAGAGGTGCATGGGGTACGACTCTTCATCTCTGCCCAGACCCCAACAACGGGAGAGGGTGGCAGGTTTTCTGGGTGGTGGGTAGGAAGCCAGCACCTAAGAACCTGTCCCTGGATGGCAGCAGGCCGGGCCACGTGGGAGCCAAGGTTCCAAGCCTCCTGTGCGGGCTCCAGTGTCCATTAGACTCAACTTGCAAATCACAAATTTCAACATGAAATTCAATTTCCAATTTTTATTTTTTTGAGATAGAGCCTTGCGCGGTCATCCAGGCTGGAGTGCAGTGGCATGATTTCAGCTCACTGCAACCTCCGCCTCCCAGGTTCAAGTAATTCTCCTGCCTCAGTCTCCCAAGTAGCTGGGATTATAGGTAACTTCCACCACACCTGGCTAATTTCAGTATTTTTAGTAGAGACAGGGTTTCACCGTGTTAACCAGGCTGATCTCAAACTCCTGACCTCACGTGTGAGCCACCACACCTGGCCATATTTTTCTTTTTCTTTATTTTTAATTTTTTTTTTTATTTTTGAGTTGGAATCTTGCTCTGTCGCCCAGGCTGGAGTGCAGTGGCCCAATCTCAGCTCACCCTCCACTTCCTGGGTTCAAGTGATCCTCCTGCCTCAGCCTCCAAGTAGCTGAGATTACAGGCGCCTGCCACCATGCCCAGCTAATTTTTGTATTTTCAGTAGAGATGGGGTTTCACCATGTTGGCCAGGCTGGTCTTGAACTTCCAGCCTCAAGTGATCCACCTGCCTTGTCCTCCCAAAATGCTGGGATTACAGCTGTGAGCCACAGCACCCAGCCAATTTAAAATTTTTCAAGATAAAATTATTAAGAATTTCAAGCTGACTGCAGACCATTAAACCCCAGGCACTGAGTGTGGGGCTCTGTGTGACAGCCCTGCCCCTGAGTGTCTAATGTGACTGGCTGCTGTCTCCCGGGATGTCCTCCAAGAGACAGAACAACCTGGATCTGAGGATAAATGCCAGGAGGAGGGAGAGCGTGTCCAAGGCTCCCATCTTCATTAGTCAGAGGTGCCCTGCAGTCAGCACCTTCACACCCCATGGCTCACTGTGCCTGGTGGCTCCTCAGTGTTTCCGGCTCAGCAGCAGCAGGGACAGGTGGCCAGATAAAGCCTAGAACCCCCCAGGGCTGGGCCCAGAGGCAGGTAAAGCCAGGAGCACCTTAGGTGGTGCATAAAAAGTGCCCAGTGCACTTGCCTTTCCTGAGGAGATCACTATACTGTGATTCTGTAAGAAAATGGCCTTGTTTTTAGGAAACGCACACTGAGGCCAGGCATGGTGGCTCACACCTGTAATTTCAGCACTTTGGGAGGCCAAGGTGGGAGGATCACTTGAGGTCAGGAGTTTAAAACCACCCTGGCCAAGCTGGTGAAACCCCATCTCTACTAAAAATACAAAAATTAGCCAGGTGTGGTGGTGGGTGCCTGTAATCTCAGCTACGCAGGAGGCTGAGGCAGGAGAATCATTTGAACCCAGGAGGCGGAGGCTGCAGTGAGCTGAGATCACACTACGGCACTCCAGCCTGGGCGACAGAGTGAGACTCTGTCTCAAAAAAGAAAAAAATAATTAGCTGGGCGTGGTGGCACCGGCCTGCAGTCCCAGCTGCTCAGGAGGCTGAGGTGAGAAGGTCATCTGAGCCTGGGAAGTTGAAGCTGCAATGAGCTGTGATCACACCACTGCACACCAGCCTGGGCAACAGGGGCAGACCCCGTCTCAATAGATAAGTAAATAAACACACACATACAAAAGTATTTCGAGGTAAAGAGGCATCATGCCTGCGACTTATGCTCAAATGTCATAGCAAAAACGGGGAGACGGCACCATAGTTCACGCCTGTAATCCCAGCACTTTGAGAGGCTGAGGCAGGAGGACTGTTTGAGACCAGCCTGGGCAGCATAGTAAGACCTCTATACACACACACAAATTAGCTGGCTGTGGTGGTTCACACCCGTGGTCCCAGCTATGAAGAGGCTAAGGTGGGAGGACTGCTTGAGCCCGGGAAGTCGAGGCTACAGTGAGCCTTGATCATGCTACTGTGCTCCAGCCTGCGAGACTCTGTCTAAAAAAAAAAAAAAA
>NW_016107351.1:4888244-4892180 GCF_001604975.1 Cebus imitator | reverse complement strand
AAAATCCGTCCCAAAAAAAAAAAAAAATGGGGAGGAAGGGAGAGAGAAAATTAATCCGAATGTGGTAGAATGTTCGAATTTGGGGAATCTGGGTGAAGGGCACATGAACATTCTTTGTAGTATTTTTGCAACTTTTCTGTAAGCCTGAAATGATTTCAAAATAAAAAGTTGGGGTTTTTGTTTTGTTTTAAGATTGGGATACAACCATTATGGCTGGAGGGAAAAATACCAGCAAAGAACCAGTCCTGCTGGCTGTAGGTGGGTGGGTGCTGCTCAGAGGCCTCTGGGTTCCGCAGGAGGAACGTAGCCCAGGGAAAAGGGAGTACCGGGACCGTGGTGCCAGCTCCCCACTCCTGCCACCATCAGGCTCCAGCTTTCCGGCCTTGTGGCCAGTCTTTCCCTATGGGGGGCCAGTGACTCAGCCACGGGTTCCATGTGGCAGGAAGTGGGCACAGTGACTCATGGGGTGGCTTGGCCCCCTCTCTCGTGGAGGCTGGGATAGCAGCTCCGGTCCCAGGCCAGCCAGTAATGGCCCCTAAGAGAGGCAGATTTGCATCCCACAGTAGCAAGCCCCACGGAGGAATGCCCTAGACGGCGAGGGACCTGGGGCACTCAGCTGGGGTGGGGGCCCCACCTCACCCTCTTGGGGCTGGCAAAACCTGCCCTCTGCCAGCTCTGCCCACAGCCTGCAGAGTTTTCCAGCCACTTGTGGGCATGTGCACAGAGCTGGACACTCTGGAAGAACTCCCCACTGTCTGCAAAGCCAGCAAGAGCTGCCAAGGCCTCTGACCCTGCCGGCTGCCCCTAGCCATGCACCTTCACCGGGGGCCTTGTTAGCACTCAGCAGGCCTGCAGATGGCCCAAAGGCCCCATTCCCTGGGGCCCGGGCGCTTCCAGGCTCTTCAGGCCCAAGCTCCACAGCCTCCCCCGCCTGCCTTAAGGATTGGTGCTAGTGACTTGTCTACTGCCTCATCAGTAGGTTCCAAACCAACACCTTTAGAACAGTTAGCGGATGAGGCCGGCGTGGCAGCTCACACCTGTAATCTCAGCACGTTGGAAGGCTGAGGCAGGGTGGATCAGTTGAGAGCAGGAATTCGAGAGCAGCCTTGTAACTGAAACCTGCTTAGGGTTCAGGACTGTGTCCTTCCTCCAAGACACCCTGACCTCTGCAGACTTCTCTTCTGCAGACTCCAGGAGCACTTAGGGCTGGGGTTGCTCCCTTTGACATGAAGGCTGTGCTCACATTTGGAGGGAGGATGACCCGGTGCTTGTACATCTGCTGTTTCACATCCTCACAACAGAGAAGAAAACCAAGGCTCAGAGAGGTTCAGGAACTTGCCTGAGGTTACATAGCATGAAGTGGTGAAGTCAGGACTTGAACTCAGGCCTTCCCAACTTCCGTGTTTGTCCTGCCCTTATCCTGCCTCATGATGGCCGTGCCATTCATTTTGACAGTTCATGGGCATTCACCATGCTGGATGGCAAATCTGGCAGGCTGGCCAGGAGGGCGGCCTCCTCACTTTCCCTTTTTTCTTTTTTTTTTTTGAGACGGAGTCGGGCTGGAGTGCAGTGGCACAATCTCGGCTCACTGCAACCTCGGTCTCCCGGATTCAAGCGATTCTTCTGCCTCAGCCTCCTGAGTAGCTGGGACTGCAGGTGTGTGCCACCACACCCCGCTAATTTTTTGTATTTTAGTAGAGACGGGGTTTCACCATGGCCAGGATGGTCTCGATCTCCTGACCTCATGATCCACCCACCTCGGCCTCCCAAAGTGCTGGGATTACAGGTGTGAGCGGCCTCCTCACTTTCCAAAGCTTTCCCGGCAGCCCCTGACAGATCATGGGTGTTCAGGTGGACTGAATGTCGGATGGGTTTAAACCTGATGCAGGTGGCTCTGGGCAAAGCACGAGCGTCTGCAGCAAACCTGCCCCATCCCAGCAGAGCCTCCTGCCCCTCCCTACCCCCACGGCTCCGGGTCAGCAAACATTAGGCGGGTGTTTTCCTTCGCTTCCAGGTATGCGCTCCGTCTCCCGGGCTCCCCCCTGCAGGCCTCACTGTCTCTCTCTGGCCTCCCTTTTCCTGATCTGTTCATAACTGCCCCCCCCACCTTTTTTTTTTTTTTTTTTTGGAGACTGAGTCTTGCTCTGTTGCCCAGGCTGGAGTGCAGAGGCGCGATCTTGGCTCACTGCAACCTCCGCCTCCCAGGTTCAAGCGATTCTCCTGCCTCAGCCTCCTGAGTGGCTGAGATTATAGGACCTGCCACCACGCCTGGCTAACGTTTTTGTTGTTTGAAACAGGGATTTGCTCTGTCACCCAAGCTGGAGTACAGTGGCGCCATCTTGGCTTTGTGCAACCTCCGCCTGCCGGGTTCAAGTGAGCCTCGTTTGGGATCATTCATCTTGGCTTCAGCCTCCCAAGGAGGGACTCCAGGTGCGTGCCACCACACCCAGCTGATTATTCTTATTTTGTAGAGTTGTGGTCTCCCTATGTTGCCCAGGCTGGTCTCAAATTTCTGGGGCTCGAGTGATCTGCCCATCTCAGCCTCTCAAAGCGCTGGGATTACTGCCCCCGGCCCTCTTTCTATCTTAAGTTCCCTTTCTGTTCCCCCTTGGCCTTTTCTCTGTCCCCTTCCTCCTCTGTGTTGTCATCAGGCTGCTGCTACGAGTCCAGCGGCGCCCTGCTTCCTGTGTGCCAGTGCTGGGTCCACCCCTACTCACGGTACCTGCAGGACAAGGCGCCCCCTTGGCTGGGTCACTTCCCATTTCCTGTTTCCAGTGAGCCAGGGGGGATCCTGGGGTTGTCCCGTCCAGCGTCCCCAGTGGTACCTCCCGAAGTCCCATGTTCCTGAGTGGACGGCCCAGGGGTTCAGAGTGACTCTTTATCACCTGGTCTGTGTGATGAGGCAGTGAATGCCCCATGGGGGAGGTTCTTTGGAGGCTGGAAAGATGCCCCTCTGAGAATCTGGTACTCCGAGGGCACTTGCGAATGATGTTTTTCCTTTCCATCACTGTACTGAGTTGAAATCTGCCTCCTGGAAAGTTCTCTCCCCTTGTTCTTTTGATCTGGGTAGAGGAAAACCATCTCCCTGACTAGAGGACCGTCACTTGATCATCAACCAGCTGGTGAACCTCATCATGGTCTCATAAATATCCTGGGTTCCATCAGCTGTTCCCATGGCTGTGAACCTCAGACCCCTTTCCCTGACCTTCTGTCCTCCTCAAAGGCCCCCCAATTCTGGGACATCTGGGTCACCTGATTGCTGGACTCAATATTCAATCCTGTTCAATTTCATCTGTGTCGTTCAACCTGTTGGTCTAGCCTATCATCCTTTTGGGGGTTACTGGCCAGTTTTCTCTGAAAATTCCGTCACATTATGGTCTTCATTCAAGTCATTGATAAATATGTTAGGAGGATGTGGTGTAGGTCAGAGCCCTGCGGACACTTCTGGAGGCTTACCTCTAGATGAGCGTCGTTTACTTATCAGCGGCCTTTTGCGTTGTAGTGAATCCTACCTGCTACAGCTGCGTTAACTGTTTTCTCGGCTACTTTGTGTCATGTCTTGTATAAGGCTATCAGGGGAATTTAAATGTTCTGTGAAATCAAGGCATTCTATACCCACAGCATTCTGTGATCTGAAAATCTTGTCAAAGAAAAAAGGAGTTACTTTGGCCAGAGTTGCAAATAGGGTTTTGTTTTGTTTTTACCTTTGAAAAAAGGATGGTTCGGCCGGGCACGGTGGCTCACGCCTGTAATCCCAGCACTTTGGGAGGCCGAGGCGGGTGGATCACGAGGTCAAGAGATCGAGACCATCCTGGTCAACACAGTGAAACCCCGTCTCTACTAAAAATACAAAAAATTAGCTGGGCATGGTGGCGCTTGCCTGTAATCCCAGCTACTCAGGAGGCTGAGGCAGGAGAATTGCCTGAGCCCAGGAGG
>NW_016107351.1:4885462-4887374 GCF_001604975.1 Cebus imitator | reverse complement strand
CTTTTTCTTTCTTTCTTTCTTTTCTTTCTTTCTTTCTTTCTCTTTCTTTCTCTCTCTCTCTTTCTCTCTCTCTCTCTTTCTTTCTTTCCTTTCTTTCTTTCTTTCTTGTTGAGATGGAGTCTTGCTCTGTTGCCCAGGCTGGAGGGCAGTGGCACAATCTCAGCTCACTGCAACCTCCTCCACCTCCCAAGTTCAAGCGATTGTTCTGCCTCAGCCTCCCGAGTAGCTGGGATTACAGGCATGATCACCACATCCAGTTAATTTTTTTTGTATTTTTAGTGGAGGAGTTTCACTGTGTTGGCCAGGATGGTCTTCACACATTCCACTTTTTGTCTCTTGACCTCGTGATCCACCTGCCTTGGCCTCCCAAAGTGCTGGGATTACAAGCATGAGCCACCGCACCCAGCCCATTTCTGGAAATTTCTAAAAGCATATAGAACTACATATACCAAAAACTCATAAAAATGCAATCAGTCTCTCTAAATATTCTTTTGTTATCTGCTTTTTTTCATTTACTCATATGTCATGAATGTCTTCACATGTGGTTGAATGTATGTACAGCCACATAAACTATGTCTGTTGGCTAGGTGGTATTGCATTATGTGGACATATCTGATTTCACAGATCCCGTATTATTGGATTCCACTTTTTGTCTTTAGAAACATTGTGATATATACCTATTATGAACATGTCTGGCTCCGCCCCTGAAATACGTTCAGATGTTATAGTCAGCCTTTTTCTAAGTATTAGAGACCGATTTCTCCCTGGCATCCCTGAAGCATTTTTTAATCTGTGCTTCTCTGCTAAGCATATTTTCCACTGCAGTAATGATATCCTGTCATCTCCCTGCTTGTAGTCACTAAGATCCCTTAGGAAAGAGCCCATCCTAACTTAAGATTGCACCCCTAATCCCTAACACAATAACTTAGAGACACTCCATAAATGTGAGTTGACTAAGGGCATGAATATATGAATTTGTTTAGTGATTCACTGCAGTGTTTTGTTGCTGAGTAACATCACATTCGTTAGTTTCCAGTTTCTCAGTCACTTTCTGCCCCACAGGGGCCTGATTTGCCATCTTCCTGTCCCTCTCCCAATCTCAGGCCAAGGGTTCAAGCTGGCAAGGGTCCTGGGCTGGTATCCACCCAGACAGGGTCTCACTCTGCTGCCCAGCCCACTCTTGAGTCAATGTGGAGCTTCCCAGATCGCCCTCCCTATCTGGGATTTTGGTTCCCTCCTACCTCACCCTGCTTTGTCTCTGAGTTTGACAGTGGTACAGGTAGGACCTGCGGCAGATCTGCATTGCCCTGGAAGGCGCTTCGAAAAGTGGCAGGATCGGCCAGGCACACTGGCTCACGCCCATAATCCCAGCACTTTGGGAAGCCGAGATGGGCAGATCACCTGAGGTCGGCAGTTCGAGACCAGCCTGATCAATGTGGAGAAACTCCATCTCTACTAAAAATACAAAATTAGCTGGGCATGGTGGTATGTGCCTGTAATCCTAGCTACTCAGGAGGCAGAGGCAGGAGAATCGCTTAAACCTGGGAGGCAGAGGTAGCAGTGAGCCAAGATCACACCATTGCACTCCAGCCTGGGCAATCAGAGTGCAACTCAGTCTCAAAAAAAAAAGAAGTGGGTCTTGGCCTCTGAGCTGCTCCCTGGTAGGAAGGAAGCAACAGCTCCTGGTCTGGGTGGGGCAATAGACGGAGTTTTAGGAGATGGACCGGTGTTGGGGGTACAACGGTACACAGTAGGTGCTCAGTAATGGTGGTCTTTATTCTCTCTCCTCATCTGTCATCTTACACAATTCAGTCTTCTCAGCTAAGGACTGCGTCTGTCCTTCGCTTGTTCTTGTAGCCCTCACTACAACCTTCCAAGCCATTTTTGTTTTCTTAGAATTTTTTTTTTTTTT
>NW_016107351.1:4881348-4882749 GCF_001604975.1 Cebus imitator | reverse complement strand
GAAACTCCGTCTCAAAAAAAAAAAAAAAAAAAAAAAAGAATCTCTCGACTAAGATTATTAGAGTTAGAGCTGGAGACTTCACAACCTAAAGTGAAGAAAGACAAACAGGGTAAAACTCTGGATAGTTTTTGTAAAAAGAAATGCAAAACTGTTTGCCTTCCTGTTTCTTCGTCAGGGAGAAGTAATTTTCAGTCTTCCCATTTATTAAACAAATACGTATTAAGAAAGAAAAACCGGCCAAGAACCTACTGCAGGCACAGCTGGGGCTCACAGAGCCCATCTCGGGAGGCTGGCTGTGCCCCTTGAGAAGGTTCAAGGTGAAGGGGACACCAAGGCCAGAGGCGAACGTCCAGCCCTCGCCAGTAGGGATCACGTCGAGTTCCACGCGAGGGGCTCAGGGTTGGGTAATTGAGAGTGGAAAGCTCTGGAAAAACCCTAATCCCCCTGTTGCAACATTCAATGGTGTGTCTATTGAATAAGAGTGAGTCACTGTGGGAAAGTTGGGGCGGTCAGCACTGCGCCACGCTGCTCATCCCCACTCTTTGGCTCCTAGTGATGCTCCTGCCACCCTCTGGGGGCCATGGGGAGGCGGCAGTGACGTTGTGATCCGGAATTTCAACGAAACACATGCAAATGGCCCAGTGGGCTATGAAGGAAGTTCAGAGACAGGAGCACACGGGACAGCTCAGTGCTCTAACCCACAAAGCAGAAGTGAGAATGGGTGAGAATTCCCAGTCGCCTTCCCCTTCTCACTCTACCCCAACCCGACTCCCAGTGTGGGCCCTCTGTCCCTTCCCCGTTCAGAAATGAGACCGCTGGCTGAGTGCAGTGGCTCATGCCTGTAATCCCAGCACTTCAGAAGGCCAAAGTGGGAGGATCGCTTAAGACCAGGAATTTGAGACCAGCCTGGGTAACACAGTGAGACCCCTGTCCCTGCAAAACAAATTAAAAATTAGCCAGGCATGGTGGTGTGCACCTGTGGTCCCAGCTACTTGAGAGGCTGAGGCAGGAGGATCACTTGAACTCAGGGGGTTGAGACTGTAGTGAGCTATGATCACGCCATTGCACTCCAGCCTGGGTGACAAGGTAAGACCCTGTTTTGTTTTGTTTTTTTATGAGATGGAGTCTCACTCTGTCACCCAGGTTAAAGTGCATGTCGCCATCTTGGCTCACTGCAACCTCCACCTCCCGGGTTCAGGCAATTCTCCTGCCTCAGATCTCCCCAGTAGCTGGGACTACAGATGCAAGCCACCACACCCAGCTAATTTTTATAATTTTGGTAGAGATGGGGTTTCGCCATGTTGGCCAGGCTGGTCTTGAACTCCTGAACTCAGGTGATCCACCCACCTCAGCCTCCCAATTTGCTGGGATTACAGGTGTGAGCCACCATACCCAGCCATC
>NW_016107351.1:4875223-4879802 GCF_001604975.1 Cebus imitator | reverse complement strand
TGGAGACGGGGTTTCACCATGTTGACCAGGATGGTCTCGATCTCTTGACCTCGTGATCCACCCGCCTCGGCCTCCCAAAGTGCTGGGATTACAGGCGTGAGCCACCGTGCCCGGCCCAGTCAACTTTTTTTTAACAAAGGAAGGATGACTGGACAGGGTGGCTCACGCCTATAATCTCAGCACTTTGGAAGGCTAAGGCAAGAGGATGGCTTGGGCCCAGGAGTTCGAGACCAGTGTAAGCAACATAGGGAGACCCCCGTCTCTACAAAAAAATAGAAAAATTAGCCGGGTATGATGGCTCATGCCTGTAGTCCCAGCTATTCAGGAGGCTGAGGCAGGAGGATCAATTGAGCCTAAGGGGTAGAGGCTACAGTGAGCTATAATCATGCCACCGCACTCCAGCCTGGGTGACAGAGGGAGACCCTACCTCAAAAGCAAAAGGAAGCTAAGGGGTGTAAACCACCTGAGGAAGACTCCCTGGGGTCACAGAGGGCAGATGACGTATCTGGGGGACATTCTTTGTGGCTAATTGGTCAGGGTGCTGGCCTCGCTGCTCAGCAGGCTTCTTAATGTCTCTAAACCTCAGATTCTTCATTCGAAAACCAGGCAGAGACGCTCACAGGACTGTGGCGTGGACTCTCCCCCCAACCCCAGTCCCAGTGTGGCAGAGTCCTGGCAAGACCAAGTCTACCTAGAGCTGCTCAGAAATGCAGCATCTCACGGCCCACCCGGCCAGATGAACCTGTCTGCATTTTAACAAGATCCAGGTGATTGGCGCTGCTGTGAAAGTTTGAGAGGCCAGGCTAAACAACATGACATATTTAAAACACCTGGCATACAGAGGGCATGGCTGGATGTCGGCTGCCCTCCTCCTCTCTCCCCCAGCATCCTCAGACACCATCCCAGGGAGATCCTTTGCTTGGGAGGGAGAGATGTGAGTTGACCTGCATTCTCATGGTGCGGCAGGTATTTTGTCTCCTTGCAGTTACCGATGTGGGCCAGACTACAAAGTGTGGCCCTCAGGAGTCCAGGGTGCGGTCCTATGGGTTATAGGGTAAACCCAAGGGGACCAGGGCCACGTGTGCAGGTACCCATAGATTCTTCCACCAAGCCACTGCCACCCGTGGATGTGGTCACTCCCTCTGGTGGGGCAAGGGGGCAAGAGGGCAGCTAGACCTCTGGTCATCATAGGGGTTTGCTGGACGGGATGTAAAAAGCCCTGTAGGGGCTGGTGTCCTCAATGTGATGCTGAATGTGATGGTTTCATAGCTTTCATTACACACCCATTTTGGTGGCACCCATCCTGTGTTGGGCACTGCGGATTCAACACTGACCACATGGACACATGGCAGGAGGGGAATTAGAGTGAGGAAGGGCAGGAAAGTAGCACATGGGGACAAGGGCTGCGCCCAGGTCGGCACAGGGTGTTGGGAAGACCACCCTAGAAAGGAACTGAGGGCTGGGCGCAGTGGCTCATGCCTGTACTCCCATCACTTTGGGATGCCAAGGCAGGCGGATCATTTGAGGTCAGGAGTTCCAGACCACCCTACCCTGGTCAACATGATGAAACTCCTTCTCTACTAAAAATACAAAAATTAGCCAGGTGTGGTGATGCACTCCTACAGCCCCAGCTACTAGGGAGGCTGAGGCAGGAGAATCGCTTGAACCAGGGAGGTGGATGTTACTGTGAGCTGAGATCGTCCCACTGCACTCCAGCCTGGGTGACAGAGTGAGACCCTGTCTAAAAAAATAGGAAGGAAGTGGGGCTCAGGGCAAGGCACCTGCCCCGAAGGCACTGGGGGAGGGCACCCAGTGGCCTTAGCCTCTGGACGTTCTCAGCGACCTGGCACTAGGAAATGTTCTTGGCCTAAGGAAGGACCTGGGTCTGGCCGAAAAGGGGAGAGGGCGAAGCGCGGCCTGGGAGGAAGGTGGGGCGCTGGGGATGGGGAGCCCTGCCCTGGTGTGCCCTCTGTCCCGCGCCGCACACCCTGCCGGGAAGCCCGGGGCACAGCTGCTCGGTCGGCCTGGCCCAGAATAGCCTCCCTTCCGGGCAGGGCTGCCCCGGCCCGCAGCGCCAGCGCCCGAAATAGGGCTCGGCCGGGTGGCGGGCGCCAGGGGCCGCCCCAGCTGCAGGACTCACCGCGGAGCCGGGGCCCCGCGCGCCAGGACCGGGAGGGGTTTCGGGGTGCGGGCCGGGCCCTGGGACGCGGGGACCCCCCGGTGGGCGGGGTGGGGCGGGGCGCGGGGCCGGGATCCCGGGCGCGGGGCCAGCCCGAGGCGGGTGGAGCCAGGCGCTGACCTCACACGCGGCCTGCGAGGAAGCCCGTCGGGGCTGATGGAAGGCCTGAGGAATTCGCAGCTGGCGGCGCGGCCGGGCGCGTTCCCTTCCCAGTCCCCGGTCCCCGTGGCCCAGCGAGGGAGCCGCAGCGCAGTGGTTGCCATGGCCACGGGCCGGGCCCGGGGACCAGGGGCCGCGAGGCCTCGAGCAGCTTGTCCCGCCCCAGCCAGGTTGGCATGGACGGGAAGAATCCCGCGGCGGGGTCGGGGAGGCCCCGAGGGACCCCGCTGCCCGGCCTGCGCCCCGATCCCCCAGGGTCCTGCGGAAGTGCGGCGTGCGCCTCTTGCACTCAGACACCCAGCCCCGGGGCTCTGAGCCTCCCAGCCCCACAGGCCGCAGCCGCAGGCCCCGCACTGATGGCCTAGGGGGACACCGGGGCTGAGGGGGAGTTTCCAAGGGGTCTGGCCTCACACCCTGCCCGTCACGGCCGCCACCCCTCACCAGCCCTCCACCCACCCGTCACCTCCTTAACCTCTCCCAGCCTCAATTTCCTCACCTGCTAACCAGGGATTAGTCATATCTACCATACGGGCTTGTATGATTAAAATAGAATAATTATGTAATGTGCCATGTGCACGCCAAACCTGGTCCTCTTTCCCTGTCCCCCAACTCCTTCCTCTTGCATCAGGCCTGGGGAGTGGGGCCTGCCCATGTCACCCGCAGCCCCTGGGCCTGGAGTCCTGGACACATGGACGCCCTTGCCAGAGCCCCCCTCCCGGTGCTTGGGGTTACCTTGAACCCTGCCTCCTGCAAGTGGACGTCCTGCCTGTTGTCAGAACCTGCAGGAATCCCAGGCTGCGGCCCAAGAATATTAGCGGAGGCCCAGCCTGGCTGGGGTGAGTCAGCCTCTCCTCCCGAATTCAGTTGCAGCTTCAGCTGCCCTGCGCAGCTGGGGCTGCGTGGTTGCCAGCGTGAGGGAGCCCCTGGAAATCTCCGGGAAGACCAGCATGTCCTTGGGATGGGATTCAGAGCACAGTGGGGTGTGGGAGGGTTGAGAAGGGGGTCTTGATCCCCCTTGTCTTCCTCGAGGAGAGCCGAGGCTTGGGACCAGGGGAGCAGCGGTACCCCATGTGAGGAAGGGCGGGCCTGACTTACTGTAACTTCCTGGCCGAGAGCCTGATTGTCCTGTGGTTGGGCTGCCCAGCCAGAGAGGCCCCTGGTGTAGGGAGGTCTCAGGGAGAACCGGCCTCCCATTGCCAGGGCCCAGTGTGTGTAATGAGGACTCCAGGGGCTTCTGTCACTGATTTCCTGAGACAGCTAGAAGACCAGATGGGGCTGCCTGGAAGAGGCTCCACTTCCCTAAGCAGGTTGGGCCACTACAAAATGCCAAGTTATTTGCAAGAAAAAAAAAAAAAAGGCTGTCCAGAGGCTCAGCCCCTTCTGGGGGCATCAGAGCCGCCAGTGTTGACTGAGTACTATGTACTAGCCATGTGGGTGTTTGCTCACTGAACTGTCACAACCACCCAAGAAAACAGGAACTGTTATTGTCCCCATTCTACAGATGGGGAGCCAGTTTAGAGTCCTGGGATGCAAGCTGGGATGTGCCTGGCTCCCGAACCCCACTCCATCTGGCCTGTGAGTGTGGGAACCAGTGTGGCCCGGATGAGCGGTGGATGGCCCAGCTGACTGCCCAGGTGCCCCCATCCCCCAACTACATGGGCACGTGGCTTGCTCGGTACTCAGCTGACTTCCTGTCCCTGGAAGAGCAGCTGCCGGTATGCTGGGGCAGGGCGGTCCCCTTCCTGTGGTTCAGGTAAGGGCATAACCCCATGCCTAAGAAGGCATCCTCCCTCTCTCCTTTCCCAGGCTCTGCAGGTCAGACCTGGGTGCCCCTGAGAGCCGCTCTGGGAAAGATGTTTGCCAGCTGCCGAGAGCTAGGGCTGCAGGCCCTTATTGGCGAGACTTGGGGAGGATCTGAGAACCTTCCCTTCAGCTACTGAAGACCAGATGGAGCTTTCTGTATCATGCTGCCTGACGATGATGAGGGTACAGTGACCAAGGGTGCAGATGAAAGGCCCAGCTCTCAGGTGCAGTGGTTCACGCCTGTAATCCCAGCAGTTTGGGAGGCCAAGGCAGGTGAATCACAAGGTCAGGAGTTTGAGACCAGCCTGATCAACACGATGAAACGCCGTCTCTACTAAAAATACAAAAATTAGCTGGGTGTTTGGGGCGCACCTGTAATCCCAGCTACTCAGGAGGCTAAGGAAGGAGAATCGCTTGAACCCAGGAGGCAGAGGCTGC
>NW_016107351.1:4856880-4875118 GCF_001604975.1 Cebus imitator | reverse complement strand
AAAAAAAAAAAAAAAAAAAAAGGAAAGGAGCTTCTGAGAGATGGGTCTCCACCTCACTGTCAGATACTCCAGGGCTTTGGAAAGAGCTGGCTGGCTGTTGGGCCTCACCTCAACTTTTCCCTGACTGGCATTGCCAGGGAACTGTGGCACTATCCCTACTTCCTATGCCCAGCTCCATGGCTCCACCTCCCCACTCCCCTTGCCTGTGAAAGCTCAAAATAAGCTTTCTAGAGGATGATGCTTCTTGTATGAGGGGTCATCTGAGGTTGCTAAGACTGAAGCTCTTCACCAGAGAAACACAGGAAGCATCCTGCAGCTAAGTGAGGCAATGTCTGGGACATGCCAGGCCATGCCAGGTAGGCTCAGAGGGGAGGGACGCCCCTGGCTCTGCAGCCCGCCTCTGAGCCCTGCTGGTGGCCAGGCCATCTGCCGGGCTCCCTCCCTGGGCATCTTTCCAGCCTGTCATCAGTGCTCAGGGCGTCTTTACCAGAGCATAAAGTGGCATTTCACTTGTCCCTCTGCCCAACAGCAAGGAAGTGGACATCTCAGGCTCTTCTTAGAAGATGCAAGGAAAGAAAGGATGTGGTTAATCTGAGATCCCACAGGACCACTGTACTGGGTAGAATTGTGTCACCCCAAATTCATGTCCATGTGGAACCTACAAATGTGACCTTATTTGGAAAGAAGGCCTTTGCATATGTAGTTAAGATGTATTCCACAGGCCTGGGGAGGTCAAGGCCAACAGCATGCTGTATAAGGGTGGTCCCAATTCAATGAGCAATGCCCTTATACCAGGGAAATCTGGACACAGACACACAGAGGGGGCCGCATGGTGGTGGAGGCAGAGATGGGAGGGATGTGACTACAAGCCAAGGAGTGCTGGCCACCACCAGAAGCTGGTAGGGGTGAGGAAGTCATTCTTCCATGGAGGCTTCAGAGGGAGCACGGTCCCAGTACACCTGAGTGTTGGCCTCCTGGCCTCCAGAGCTGTGGGAGAATCCATTTCGGTTGTTTGAAGTCACTCAGCTTGTGACCTTTTGTTATGGCCATCCCAGGAAAGAAATACAATCACCAAATGTCAAACACGGGGCAGCTAGGGAAAACAAGAAGGAAATGCATGAGGCGCATAAAGAAAAGACTTGGAAGAGACCAAAGAGGGACAGGAAGGAACACTTCCTCAGCTTCCTCCTTGCACCCTGACAGGAAGCCAGGGACCTGGTGGCTGAGCCTTGGAAGAAGTGACTACTTTCCCCCCCAGCAAGAGCGGGTGAGCCTGGACGTCGGGTGAATGAGAAGGGTCTGAATCTCGCCAGGTCCCAGGGAGACCTGTTAACAACAAAAGACTCATGACCTGATCTTGTCTCATCCTCACAGCAGAGCCCGAAGCAGGTTTTATTGAAATCCCCATGTATAGATTAGAAACAAGCCAGGGCAGTTGGGTGCCTGCCCAGGGTCATGTGCCAGCAGCAGTGATGTGGAACACGTGCCCAGCTTTCCCACACACTGCCCTCACCACTTGTCCTCTCCTGGTCCAGGACTCCTGTGCCCATGTCCAGTGCCTTGGTAGGGCTGGGCCAACAGGCACAGCGAGCCCCCTGGCCACAGGCAGGGGCGTTGGAGCCCTGCTGCCTGGGTTTGGATCCCAGCTCTACTCCTGGTGAGCTGTGTGACCTTGGGCAAGTTACATTACATCTCTGTTTTGCAGTTTCCTCCACTGAGAAAATAGGGACAAGGATAGTATGCGACTCATGGGGTTGCTGGAGACCTCCATGAGTCAGTATGTTTCAAGTGCTTGGAATAGTGCTTTGGCACATTGGAAGCACGGCCAGAAAAGTGTGAGATAAATAAAACCCTCTGGGCAAGAGCTCTTTCCTTCCCAGCTGGGGCCAAGGAGAGGGCTTCAGGATGGTGACCTGTCTCATTCTCACTCCACAGACATAGAGCAATCAGGGCCAACAGCATTCTCATGCCATTCTCTTCTGTTTCCCACAGAACCCCCACAACCAGCAAGGAGGGTGCCTGGGAGCAGGCAGCAGAATTGGGCCCACACCCTGGGCAGGCTGACTCAGTTGCTTGAATCCTGCCTCTAGGGTCAAGGTCACCGTTTGATCCTGGTCTGGGCCAGCTTGGTCCTCCTGGAGGAAAGCTTGGAACCTTGAATCCTGGTTGGTCGTCCGCTGGTTAGTGTTTTGCTCACGGTGGGAACCTGGACTGGGGTGATTCACTAACGCTCATCACTCCATGGAAAGATAGCGCCCGGCACACATCCCCAGGATAGTGCCACCCGTCCCCTTTACGCATGGAACTCAGAATGTGCAGAGCGGTGTGTGCTTCTGGCAACGTTTATACCCCGTGCATGTCCGGGAAGTCCTCCAGTCACCTCTGGCAGAGGGTCCTGCAGCCTCTACCTGGCCTTTGGCTCTTTATTTATTTAGCTAGTTATTTAGTTTAGACGGAGTCTTGCTTTGTCGCCAGGCTGGAATGCACTGGTGTGATCTCGGCTCACTACAACCCTCGCCTCCTGGGTTCAAGCAATTCTCTTGCCTCAGCCTCCCAAGTAGCTGGGACTACAGGTGTGTGCCACCATGACCAGTTAATTTTTTTGTAGTTTTAGTAGAGATGGGGTTTCACCATGTTGGCCAGGCTGGTCTCAAACTCCTGACCTCAGGTGATCTGCTTGCCTCGGCCTCCCAAAGTGCTGGGATTCCAGGCGTGCCTCTTTTAATTAACTCCTCTCCAGGCCTGTCTCTTTCCAGCCACCGAGCCTGGCCTGATGGTCCCAGGGCCCCAGGTGGAGGCCTCTCCCTCCCCCACTCAGGTCTGAGCAGCTCTATCTCCGTCCTGGTGTGGACACAAGCTCTCTGCTGCAGCTGGGCCGGCTGGCTGACCTTTTCACCTCCCTCTCTTAGACTGGAGAGGCCTGGAAAGGTGCCCAAGGGAGGGTCTGGGCTGCTCTCCTGGGCTCCTCCCCTCCACTCCAGGGCTCTGGCTGGAGCCTGGTCAGGGTCCTTACTGAGTTATCAGCCAAGCCCTAGCCCTGTGATGGCCTGAGGAGTCCAGTGGGGAAGCCCCGAAGTGAAGCCAGCGCTCCATAGCCTTTCACTGTCTCTCCCGCAGCCCTGGGCAATGCCGGAGGTCTCCAAAGGTCTTCTGGGTAGCCTTCCTGCCACACCCTCTTGCCTACTTTCACCAGGTGGCTGAGGGACACTAAAAAAGGCAGTGAATAGCTAGGGGACCTCTCCTAAAAGTCAGCCTGCCTCCTCCCAGTGCCAGCTCCTCTCCCTCCAGCCTCCTTTTCATAGAATTCTATGACAGGAGGAAATAGGTCCTCTCCTCCACCTTCACCAAGTTTCCAGAAAGGATGGATGAGAGGGATTCAGTGTTCTCTGAGGCTTCAGGCCAAACCTTGGGCGCTGGGCTGGCCAGAGGTCTTGCTGGGGTTTCCTTGGGAATTGTATATCCATTGGGAGCACTAGCCCTAAACACCTGCGAGGAACTGGGAGGACTCTGGGGTTCCCTGCAATCCCCCAGGGTCTAGGTGACCTGAATGGCAGCCTAGGACTGTTCCCCAGGCTGACCTGGACCCTGATGAGAGCCAAGAGTGGACCTAGCTGTCATTTAGATCCCTGGGGAGCCTTCACAGTAGCTGCTAAGGGGAGGTCCTGGCAATGGAGACGGTTCTCACACGTAGGAGGGCCAGTACTTCAGCAAGTAGCACCGGAAAGGGCACTGGATTTGACGTCAGGTGAGAGCAGCTCCGTTTCTGCCTCTGCCACTTCTTATCTGTGATCTGAGGCAAGCCTAAACTCCTTACCCCTTAGTTCGCTCATCTGGAAAGTGTGGTAGATGTTCTTTTACCTGCCTTACTTATGTCTAAGGCATGGAGGGAGGATGGAATGAGATCACCTATTAAAATGCATTTTGAAAAAACAAAAGTGCTATTTATGCAAACACATGGTACTAAAAATAAAAGATGCCTGTTTGCTTCCAGAAGTGAAAGCTGTGAATGAATTAAGTGATATTTTAATGACTCCAGGAACCCCATGATTTAAGGAACATCTCGTCTTTTGCACAGCCACAGAGCCAGTGTTTGATGCGTTCCCAGCAACCATCACCCAGTCTGCTAGATTTTGTGAGGAACATAATAAAGCAGAAGATACAGGGCCTGGCACAGAGTCGGCATTCAGTTAATAGTCACTGGGCCGGGTGCGGTCGACCACACCTGTACTCCCAGCACTTGGGGAGGCTGAGGTGGGGGGATCACCTGAGGCCAGGAGTTTGAGAGCAGCCTGGCCAACTTGGTGAAACCTCGTCTCTACTAAAAATACAAAAATGAGCCGGGCGTGGTGGTGCATGCCTGTCGTCCCAGCTACTCAGGAGGCTGAGGCAGGAGAATCACTTGAGCCTGGGCGGCAGAGGTTGCAGTGAGTCGAGATCGTGCCACTGGACTCTAGCCTGGGCAACAGAATGAAACTCTGTCTCAAATGTATATACGTATGATGTATGCATACGTATATATAGGTATATACGTATGTATATATATGTATATATGTGTATGTGTATATAAAATATGTATATATATAAATGTGTATGTATATATACACATACATACTTTATATACTTTTTTATATATACATATGTATACATATATATACACATATATATATACTTTTTTATATATACATACATATGTATACATATATACACATATTTTTATATATATATACATTTTTTATATTTACATACATATATGTGTATATATAAAATCAGTGAATGGATAGAAGTGAATTTCTTCCGTCTGAGAGTTCACAGTCCAGTCTGGAAGGAGACAACGCAATACTGTGACGTGGTGATGAAGGAGTGGCACACATGGCATACATTTGGAGGGATGAGAGGCCTCCAGGGGTGTCTCAGGGAGGAGACAAGAAAGGAGAAAACCTCAACAGAGAGGGAGAACTAGAAGAAATAAGTGGAAGGGCTGGCTGGGAAGGAAGGCTAACCCCAACATGGGCTCCCAAACCCAAGTGAGCTGGGAAGTGATGGGTGTGGTGGCCGGGGGAGAAGACCACCGTCATGGCAAGAAGTTTGCCTCCTAGTGTGGAGCAGAACGGGGACAGAGGAAACTTCCCATTGGGGCTGTAGCTGAAGGGTTTTCGAAACCCAGCTTAGTGGAAAATGCCACGGGGAACCAGCATCGATCCCACGGGGACAGGCTGCCTGTGTACGTGACATCATGAAAGCAATATTTTTAGAAGATGAGTCTGGCATGGATGTGCCGATGGGGACATACCAAACTTCTTGAAGTTCCCCAAAGTTTCTCTTTTCCAGGCTACTTCTCTGTTTCTGAGAATGCCCCATTCTCCCAAGCCTGTGGAAGTAACACCTGCTGTTTCGCCTTAACTCACACGTCACCTCTTCTGGGAAGCCACTAGAGGTCATTTCCTCCTGGGCACTCCCAACTCTGCCCTGTATACCACTTTATTTTTACACCCATTCCTTCCTAAGATCCTTCTTGGTTTTCACATCTGCTTCCCCTTTCAGACTGTGAGTCTTTTGAAGCCTGAATATTTCCTGGTGGTTACTGACATCCAGTAACAGGCATCGTGGCCAGAACCGTGTTTCCACCTATGTTGGTATCACCTGGGGCACTTGGGTCCCAGATGATACCTGGGTCAGGCAAGCACCAGGTGCTGCTGATGCACCCTAAAGTTTAGGAACACTGCAGCCTCACCCCTCTCACACAGCCTCATAGGACACCATCTACAAGAGCATATTATGATACGAACAGTGCCCCCTGGAGTTGTGCAGCACAGAGACCTCCTGGAGGACCCAGGTCCTCATGGATTTACTCTTTTTTTCCTTTGTTTTTTTCTTCTCCTCCCTCCCTTCCTCCCTCCCTCGCTCCCTTCCTTCCTTTCTTCTTTCTGTCTCTCTTTTTCTTTTTTTTTAGAGTGTGTCACTCTGTCACCCAGGCTGGAGTGCAGTGGCGCAATATGGACTCTGCAACTTCCACCTTCTGGCTTCAAATGATTCTCCTGCCTCAGCCTCCTGAGTAGCTGGGATTACAGGCACCTGCCTCCACACCTGGCTAATTTTTGTATTTTTTGTAGAGACAGGGTTTTGCCATGTTGGCTAGGCTGGTCTCAAACTCCTGACCTCATGCTCCACCCACCTCAGCCTCCCAAAGTGCTCCTGAGCCGCCACACTGGGCCAGATTTAATTTTTTATGTCTATATCTTCAACATCCTGTACATTATAGGCGCTAAATAACATTTTCTGTAGGAAAATACTATGATTGGAGATTTGGGGGAGGGCAGGTGAGAGAAGAAATACATCTTCTTGTGTAATGTAAACAAAGAACTTGAACTCTGTTTTTTATTTTACTTTTTTTTTTTTTTAATCCTGGGTTTGCAGTCTTTTCCTGAGGCTGGACCTGCATACCAGCAGTGCAGTGTTAACCGAAGAGCCCAAAGTCTTAGCATTCAGAACCCTGATTTCTTTTCCGAAAAAAAGCCTGAAGCCTACAGCGCAGCCTTCCAGCCTACAGCCCAGCCTTCCAGGCCACTACTCTTGCTTAAGGCTGTGCTGCAATCAGAGCGCTCAGGAGTGGGAAGTCCAGAGTTCTACCCGCTTCTGGGAACAGCCTCCATCCCCCTCCCGGCACCAGCTTCCACAGGCAAGTCCTTATGACAGTGGGTCAGGCTCACCCGAGGATTTCACAAACGCCTGGCCTGTTCCCAGCACAGCACAGCTGGGAGGGCTCAGCGCTGTGGGGAAGGAGCATCCTCCTCCTCCCTGGCCCTGCCGTCCTCCAGCTCAGGGAGAGGGAAGGGCTGCGCTTGTCCATGCTTGCCGCCCCACAGGCCGGCGGTCCCGGAGCCTTCCCTCCCTGCTGATTTCCCAGCTTCGGCTTAGTCAAGGTACAAGGAGGAAATACACTGCCCCAGGAAGAAAGGAGCATCCAGGCTTGTCTGCCCAGAAGGCGGCAGCAAGCGGTCTCTGGGTGGGGGGGGGGGTGGGGGTTGATTATTCAGATCCAGGGCTATCTTCAGGTTTTAAAGTCAGAAGAGCTGGGTGGCAGTCCAGGAGTCAGCAGTTTCATCCACACCCTGGGGGGCTGGCGGTAGGTGGTCCTCTGTGCTTGCAGAGGCCTTGAGGGGCAGAGACCTGGAGCTCTGGGAAGCGAAAAGAATTTAGCCCATAGAACCCAGGATTCTAAATTAGGGCCGCCAGCTCTCTCTCTAGCCCTGTGACAATGGAAGAGCTGTCCTTGGGTTTGGGGCCTCAGTTTCTCCATCTCTGAAATGGACGTGCTCCGAGCTGAGGGTACAGAGACCAACTATCCTAGTTTGCCAGACTTTCAGGGCTAAACTGGGACAAGCTGGCCACCCCACTGAGAGTGGGAGGGTGGATGCCTGCTGCAATGGGAATGCGATTTCAAGATGCGTCTTCCAGGCACGAATAGTCTGTATTTATTTATTTTATATATTTACTCGTATTGTCTGGTTGCTCCCACTCAACCTCTGGAGGGCAGGGTGAGCAGGGCCTCGTCTTGCCGGACATAAAACAGTCCCTGACCGTGGGATGTGTTCCATAGATTTGCTGAATGAATGAATGAGTGACCAGAAGGGGAGAGGGCTGAGACTCCAAGGACAGCCTCCCGGAGTGGAGCGTGTGTTGGGGGTGGGTTTGCTCCGCTGGCCTGAAGGGGGATCTCGGACAAGAAAACTTGATCCGCTCACGGCCGGGAAAGAGTCCGGGCTTTCTGAGCAGCCGCCCCTCCGAGGGGTCAGTGACCCCCGGTGACGAACGCCTGACTCCCCCTCCCCCACGCGCCCAGGGCGGCCCGGTCCACCCTCTCTCCTCCCTCTCCCGCCCCCCACCCCAGGGAGGTGCGCCTGGCAGCCTCCCGGCCGAATTTCCTGGCACTGGGCTGAGAATAAACAGCGCTCTCCGCCCGTAATCCCGTTGCCCCGGCGACCGCGCTCCGCGGGCGGGGGGCGTGGCGAGGGCGTGGCAGGCGGGCGGGGCCGGGGGCGGGGCCGTGCCCGGGGCGCACGCTCTGCTGGGCGCTGCGGCGGCGGCGGCGGCGGCGGCGCGCGGGCCCGGGAGGTGCCACCCCCCGTGCTCGGCGCGAACATTCTTCGCATAGCTCCGCC
The DNA here is from genome assembly GCF_001604975.1 of Cebus imitator. Classification (NCBI taxonomy): domain Eukaryota; kingdom Metazoa; phylum Chordata; class Mammalia; order Primates; family Cebidae; genus Cebus; species Cebus imitator. Next base: position 4,866,959 of record NW_016107351.1, on the reverse strand, counting down.
AGGGCTCCCGCGGTGTCCGGGAAGTGACTCTTCCTGGCAGAGGGCGGCCTCGGGGCGACGCGCCCGCCTGCCCGCCAGCCCGGCGGCCGCCAGATCGGGAGCAGGGTGGGGCGGGGCGCAGGAAGGTGCTCCCCGCTCGGGGGCTCCGGCCACCTTCGGCCTCCACCGTCCCTTTCGCTCCCCGCGCTCCTGGGACCAGAGCCCCCCCCCTTAGGCTCTCGACTGCCTCTTCGCCCAGCCCCCGCCCGGTACCGCCGCGGTGCCCCCTCCCAAACATCCTTACTCATTCCTAAGACTAGGACACGTCTTGCGGGCTGAGTTTCCATCCCTGGCTCCCCCTGCCTGAGGCCTCCTTCCCTCCCTCCCCCAGAGCAGGCCTTAGATTTCCCATTCTTGGCTCGAGCCTCAGGAGGCCTGCCCTAAAACAGCACCACCGGAGAGAGGAGAGGGCCTCCTGGGGTGGAGTCTGACAACTCTAGAAGCAAGGTAATAGGGCACAGGCCTCGGAACGGGAGTTTCTCCCCTTTCTGTTGGCCGGGGACCCTCCTCCGTGTTTTTAACCCGGCCGAGGCACGGGGTGCCTGTTCCAGCCAGGAGGAAGCCACCCACTGCCTGCGGGTCACTTCTCGGCACATCTGGGAGCCAGGAGCACCCCTCCTCCCACAGCCAGGCCGGAGGTCCCCCCCACCCACCCACTAAGTCCCTTAGAGGAGGGTATCTTCCCTTCTGAGGATTGGAAAGTACAGAAAGACTTCTGTTGTGGGGTATGGGATGAGAAAAGAAGGGAGCCCGCGCTGAGCAGAGCCATCGAGGGAGAGATTCTTTACTGGCATTGCCACCAGTTTGTTATGTGGGCTTGAGCTCCCCTTCTCTGGGCCTCAGTTTCCCTGTCTGCAAACCCAAAAGGTTGGTCCGGTGTGATCTGAAATGGAGACACATGCCAGCTGTGGTGCTCTCCCATGTACTCCCAGCTCTTTAGAAGGATGGGTGGGCAGATTGCTTGAGTTGGGGCATTAGAGATCAGCCTGGGTAACATAGCAAGATCTCGTCTCTACAAATAGTACAAAAATTAGCCAAGTGTGGTGGTGTGTGCCTGTAGTCCCACCCACTCAAGAGGCTGAGGTGGGAGGATTGCTTGTCCTCGGGGACTAGAGGCAGCAGTGAGCTGTGACCCTGCCACTGTACTGCAGCCTGGGTGACAGAGCAAGACCCTATCTCAAAATAAAAATAAATAATAAGAGAGACAGAGGAAGGTTGGGATGGGCAATGGTCTTCTTGCCTCTGCAACGCCACAAAACCAAGGTTCAACCTTCCTGGGGTGGGCAGGGAATATTACGTCCTCCCTGGCCAGAGAAGGTCAAATTCTTTTGCTAGCATTCAATGAACACTGGACACCCTAGCTAAACAGCTGCCTTCTGGGTCAAGGACAGGGACCCACTGGTCGGGCACAGTGGCTCATGCCTGTAATCCCACCACTTTGGGAGGCTGAGGCTGGTGGATCGCTTGAGTTCAGGAGTTCGAGACCAGCCTGTCTCGACAAAATATACAAAAACAAAAAAATAGCTGGCTGGTTGTGGTGGCATGTGCCTGTAGTCCCAGCTACTCGGGAGATTGAGGTGGGAGGATTACTCAAACCTGGGGGTTCAAAGCTACATCAAGCTATCATCACGCCACTGCACTCCAGCCTGGGTGACAGAGTGAGACCCTGTCTCAAAAAAAAGTACAGGGACCCCAGGTTCACGCTTCCCTCATGGCTGTTATTCCTGTGGAAGGGAGCTCTGTGGAGCTGACGGTGGTGATGGCTGACAGCAGACTCCAAGGCAAGGAAGACCCATCATCCTCCTGGAAGGCAATGGGGAGCCACGCCCCCCTGCACCCCCTTTCCTACGCTTGTGCTTTGGGAAGGTGGCCCTACCTGGGTGTGCATTCTCAGTCTGGAGTTCCTTTCCGATGCCTCTGTTGTGGCTCCCACATGCTCTGTCCCTTCAGCTTTCTCTTGCCTGGCCTGACCCCTTCTTGTCACTTTAGGTCATTTTCTCCAAAAGTCCAGGAAATAGGAAAGAAAAATGACTTTGTTTATTTATGCTCTGTTGCCTTTTGGACACCAATTCCTGGAGCAGTATGTTGAGTGCAAAGGGGCCTGGAAGAGGCTCTGGCATCTGTGTCATCTGAGACAGATGAGGGCCCCTGACTTGGGGCTAACACTCACTTCCCAGGTGTCAGGTGGTGGTTCCAGGTGGTGGCGGGGAGGGGGGTTGGAGGAGAAGGAAGCACGAAAGGAGAATACCTCAGAGAAGGTGTTTTTGTTTTGGTTTTTTAAAATTGAGACAGGGTCTCTCTATATTGCCCAGGCTGGTCTTGAATTTCTGGGTTCCAGCCATCAGCCCACCTCAGCCTCCCGAAGTGCTGGAATGACGGAGAGATGTTTTTTGCTATTAGAGGAACCCTAGCGCCGAAACGCCAGAGTTGGGGGGAAGGGTACTAACCTCTTGGCTTTTGAGAAGGGACTCATCCCAGGGAAGCGCAGGTACATGCCGAGTGTATAGAGAGGCAGAGGGGCATGGGCTTTGGAAATCAAATGCTTCTGGGTTCCAATCCTCTTTTCCCTTTATTACTAAGTGGTGTGCCCTTGGACAGGTTGCTTAACCTCCCTGAACCTGAGTTGCTGCCCCTACTTGGTTGACAAATATTTACTGAGCACCAATCTAGGCACCAGGAGTGACCAGTCCAAATCCAGGCTGGAATGGGGCACACGGCCGTGTCTGAGAATATGGGGATGAGAATGCCGGCCCTGTGGGACCAGGTGGTTATCCAGGTAACCTCCAAATGCCCCTTAGCGGTTAAGTGAGAGTGACTAAAAATAGATGGGCTGAGGAGAGGATCCCTTGAGCCCCGGAGTTGGAGACCAGCCTGGGCAACATAGTGAGACCCTGTGTCAGAAAAATATAGAGAGATGGACAGATGGGTGCTTTTTGGGAGGAGGGTGATTCTATCCGGTGCTCAGGTTGGGGCACCTAGGAATGGGGAAGGGAAGCAGGCAGTGGCCAGGAAGCCCCTGAATGCCCACCCCCCGGGGGTGCTCCACCTGCTTGCAAGATTTGCTTCAGGACCACCCCTCCCCCACCTCCAGTGATCTGGCTAGGCTGAGGTCATAGGTCACAACCAGGACCCCTTGTCTGGGCGTTCTCGGAACGACTCTCTGCCAAGGAGCCCGAGCTCCTCTAATAGCCTGGAGCCTCTAAAAGCTTTGACCACAGCTCAGCTTGCTCCCTGCAAGCCCTTTGAAGCGCTTCCTTCGAACTTGCTTTGCATATTCTGGTCAGATCTGAATCAGACTTGCAGGAATTACCCCTCTCAGTAACAGTCTAGGTGGCTGCCTTAGCTTGTCAGTGACACACGGGGCGGGCGTGCTGACGTAAGGCTGAGACGTATTTGATTCCAGCGAGGGGGCAGAGCCGCCACCCTCAGCACCTCACCCTCCTCTCCGATGCAGAGTGTGGGTGTGGGTGAAAGAGAAAGCAAGGCAGGGGGGTGGGAGGTGGAGAAAAGGCTCAAGTCATGTTTTTCATTAAAAAATAGTGCTCTTTATTATAAATTACTGAAATGTTTCTTTTCTGAATATAAATATAAATATGTGCAAAGTTTGACTTGGACTGGGATTTTGTTGAGTTCTTCAAGCATCTCCTAGTAGCCTCGAGGGCCTGAGTAGGGGGAGGAGAGAGGACTGGAGGTGGGATCTCTATAAAAGACAGAGTGATTGAGGCAGATTGTAAACATTGTTAAAAAACAAGAAACGAACAAAAAAGTCGAGAAAAAAAACCACCCCAAACACAGCTGCCCTGTCCAGCCCAATACCTGACACAGAAAACTTTGTGTTTGTTTCCTTGCTGCCCCACCCCCCCCCAAAAAAAAAACAGTTCCAGGTAATTCCGTCGCTGCTACATTCCTGTAAGTTGTCACTGATCAGTGCTATGGCAGAGCGGGAGCACCTGGCGTGGGAGCAGTCCAGCCTCTCCGATGACCTCCAGCCCACCCAGGCAGGAGGGAGGGCTGTGCAGGGCTGGGGGAAGTGGGCCTGGTGGCTCTGCTCTGACCAGGAGGCGCCTGACTGGCCAATACTTACTGGGCTAACACTCCCAGTGCTCAGCTGGAAGGCATGGGTTTCTGCCCCCTCCCACTTCCCTGGCTGTGGGCTGGCTGGGTGCCCTCCGGTGAGTCCCTCGGCCTCTCCACAAATCCAGGCTGAGTGTGTGGCTTTCCTATGCTGGGTCCCTCTCCATGGGACAGGGAGCATTTAAGGCGAATCTCTCAGCCAGACGTAGTCAGGAGGCATAGAGTAGGATCCCCTGTCTTCTCTACCAGGATCCTGGGGTGAAAAACGTCCTGTCTCCTCCGTCCTCCTCCTCGATCCACCCAGGTGCAGGAAGGTATAGTATGAGCAGGAAAAGGAGACCAGCTGAGCAGCCCACCATCCCCTTCAAATGCTGCTTCCCCCTTAAAACGGAGGAAGGGCCCTGGGCTCTCAGGTACCAGGTAGACTTTGGAACCTGTGTTTTCTATGGCTGTCCCAGGGGAGCGGATGTGGGGCACCAGTATGGTTCCCTTCAGGTCACTCCAAGTCCTTCTCCCTGGAGCCAGGGGGAGGAGCATGACACCTTGCTCCTTGCCTGGGGTGGGCGGGGTGTGTGGCCGTTTCCTTACCCAGCCTGGAGCCCTGGGGCCCTCAGGACCCCTCTCTCTTCCACCTTTCCCAGGCTCCACAACCAGCTCAGGTTTAAACCAAATCAAAGAGCAAACAAGTTCTGCTGGAAAGTTTGAAGATTCCCTGGCAGTTCTTATTAGTTCAGCCTTCCCGAAGTGTCCCGTTTGGAAGCGGAGGGGAAGTTGAGGAATCGGAGAAGAATCCACTTGGGGTTGCTATGGCCCCACCGGGCCAGCTGGCGCCTCCGGAGAAGCTGGAGTGGCAGGGAGCACACCGGTGGCACTCCCCCTTCCCTCCAAGACATTCCAGGTCCAACTGCCCCATTCTGCAGGGGGAGGGCAAAGGGAGGGACCTGTCCGCCCCCTTTCCCCCCAGAGCTACAGGACTCTCTCCTGGCTGGCTTCTTGTGCTTGTGCCATGTGCCACGGAGGAGAGGGGATGTAGGCCCCTCTCCCGACCCATGCCCTTTGCGCCCTTTGCTCCTTAAAGCGGGGCATCGTACTGGTCCAGGAACTCCCGAATGGGCCCAGGCAGCTGGGTGACTTTCTCATAGGAGTCCAGGTGGCCATTGACAGTCTTCCGACAGAGATGCTGAAGACTGGCCACGTTGGAGGAGAGAGGCCGGCTCAACACCAGCGGGATCTTCTCGCCCCCGGAGTAGATGTAATAGGCTCTACTGGGCGGACTCCCAGGGAGGGGCTGGGCAGACGGCTGCTCGGGCACTTCGGAGGAGGGTTCAGTAGGTGGTGAGGGGAAGGAGGGGGCTCCAGGGGGTGGCATGTAGTGGTGCACCAGCTTGAGCACGCAGTCGAAACGGGGCACGGGCTGCGTGCTCCGGGGGTCGCTCTGCAGAGAGAAGCTGCCCCCCTCGCACTGGATGCGCAGGTTCTTGGTCCCAGACTGGGTCTTGACGCTGAGCGTGAAGAAGTGGCGCTGGTCCGAGCTGTCGCGGATCAGAAAGGTGCCGGCGGGCTCCGCGCTGAGCAGCAGGTTCGCCTCGCCGCCGGTCACTGCGCTCCAGTAGAAGCCGCTCTCCTGCAGCTTGCGCACTGCGTTCACCACCAGCTGGTACTCGCTCTTGGAGCTGAAGGTCTTGAGGCGCAGGCTGGTGTCCAGGGGGCGGCTCATCCCGGCGGCGGGAAACTTGCTGTGGGTGACCATGGCGCACGGAGCCAGCGTGGGTCTGAGCGGCGGCGGCTGCAGCTGCTTCGCGGCCTCCGCACAGCGGCCGCTACTGCATCCCGGGGGGCTGCGGATTGGAAGGCGCACAGCGTGAGTGCCCGGAACCCTCCAGCGCGCCAGGCCCGCCCCGGCTCCCTTGTCTCCGCCGAGCGACTGGGGCACTCACTGGCCCGGAGGCCCTCGCCTGGGTCCGCGCTCGGATCCCGGCGTCCCGCGGAGCCCGCACGACTCCCGCCCCTGCCGGCAGGGTGGCCCCGGGCAGCCCCTTCCCCGGCGCGCACGGCCAGGGCGCAGCGTGGGAAACTCGCGCGCGGAAGTTGGGTCTCCAGGAGTGCGGCCGGGTGGGGAGCGAGAGAAGGGCCCCCGGGACTGTCTGGGCGCCGCTCAGTCCGGTGGCCACGGGCGGTGTGGACGGAGGGAGAAACCCGAGGCACAGGGATGGGGAGGGGACCGGAGAAGCCCGAGGGCCGGGCCGGAGTATTCCGGGAACCCGGGATCTCCGGCTTCCATCCGCTCTGCCCCTACCTCGTCCCCTCCCAGACGGGAAAGACCCGGGAAGGGGAGGGGAAACCGGGAAAAGCTCCCGGGACTGAGCGAGCAACCTCCCCACGCCGTGCTCCTCCTTCCTACCTGGTCCCGAATCGAAGTCTCCGTCCTTGGGGCTGAGCCCCCTGCGGCCCCCAAGGCGAGGCGGCGGCGCGGCGGCCAGCGGTGGCCCGCGCTGTGCCCAGATGTTGGCGGCCGTGAAGTCCACAAAGGAGCCTTGGCGTGCGCGTCCCTCGAGCTTCCCCGGGGCGCCCGCCCTGCCCCCTGCGCACTCCGGGGCCGACCGGGCGGGGACGAGGCGAGGGGCCGCGGCGGGAGCTGGGCCGGGCGGGCGGCGGGCAGCGCGCGGGGCCCGAGCGGCGGCGGCGGCGCGGGGAGTCCGAGTCGGAGCCGCCGCGGAGGCCGCGCTCGCGGGTATATAGGCGGCCGCCGCGCCCCGCCCCCCGATTCCTGGAACTGCGCGGCCGGCCTTCTTGTAATGTTTAGTCACTACTCGCAGCAGAGAAAGGCTGAGCGCGGAGGGCGGGGAGAGGCCGCGGGCGCCGAGGGCGGGCCGCGAGCAGGGGCAGGGACCGGGAGGGACGCGCGCGGAGACAAAGCGCGACGGGAGGCGGCCGAGGCGGCCGGTGGGCGCGGCGCCAGCCCCGGCGGCGCGTTCCTGGCAGCGGCCCCTCCCCGCCGCGCGCTCCGCCCCCAACTTCTCATTCACACTTTCCCCTCACGCCCCTCCCTTCTAAGAAGGCCAATTTCTGGCAGAGGCGGGGGCGCCGCTTCGGGAGCGAGGGCAGTTCTAGGAGGCCGACCTGGAGAACCTCCCGGTTCCCCTTCCCCTTTTCTCGGACCCCGCGGGGACACCCCCTCGCCGCGACCTGGGCCTCCCCGAAGGCCCGATGGCGGGTCCAGGCGGCCCGGCCCAGCCAAAAGGGAAGTGGGGCTACCCCACAGCCAGGCCGCGGGGCCGGGGGCAGACCGGGAGCGGGAGGTTGGAGGCGTGCGACCGTCACCTGCGGGCAGGTTCCGGGGGGGAGACCCGGGGCTGCAGGGGACGCCCTTGCGTGGCAGCTACCTGGCCTTGGCGCACTGCCAGGTTCTTTGCCGACCCTGACGCGGGTGTTGAGCCCCCTCTATGAAAGCGCTTTCATGCATTGGATTCTGCAAACCCACTTGGTCCGGTGTGGGTAAGGCCAGGTGCTCTCCGCGCGGCTGGAGAGCTGGAGGGGGAACGAAGGCCCCAACCCGCGTCTCGCGTCCGCCAGAGGGCGCCCTGGGGTCTCCTAGGGGACTGCAGATTGGAGCTGCGCGCCCCAGGCCCTGGAACAGGCTCGCCAGGGGTCTGCGGGAGTGACTGGCTCCGGAGTAGGAGACGTGGCGGAGAACCGGGAATTCACGCCCCTGGCTGGGGTCAGACCTGGGAATACAATTCTAGCAGGAGAGGATTTCTGGAAAGCAGTTTTCAGGGGTTCAAGCTACTGCCCAATGGCCCTCACCCTCTGGGATGTGCCCCCTTGCCTCTCTTGGGGTGCGGGGAGGATCTAATCACTGGCGGGGAGGGGGCAGAAGGGGGGAGAGGAGGTGATTGAGGTGACAGATTGGTTTGCTGTTGGTCACGTTGGCACTGATGTAGATAGTTTGGGCTTGGAGACCCGGGGCCAGCTTTATGAAGGATGGCACGTTTTGTCATCTTGTCCCCATATGGGCAGTGCGGTGTGGTAGACACCCGGGAACTGCCTCAGTGGCACTTAGATCTTCGCCTCCGGATGCAGGGGCTGTGGGCCTGGGGCCCTGCGCTCTTCCCAGATACCAGGATAATGAGTTGCTGAAAGGGAAGGAAGAGACTGCTGCCAGGGACTGGGAGCTTGGGATTCCAGAGCCCAGAGCCGGCCCTTCAGGGGTCGGGGAATTGATAGGTGTGTACTGTCTTTGCCACTGTATCCTCAGTCTGTGCCATCACCTCTCTCCAGCATGTCTTGGGGACTAAACGAGATTTGGACAAGACACACAGCTTCTCTGGGCTTCGGTTTTGCCATCTGTAAAATAGGAGCCAGAACCTTTTCCTTACCTTTGGCAGGCCAAGGCCGGGTGATCACTTGAGCATAGGAGTTAAAGAGCAGCCTGGGCAGCAACGTGAGCACCCTTGTCTCTACAAAAAATAGAAAAAATTAGCCAGGAATGGTGGCCTGTGCCTGTAGTCCCACCTACTCAGGAGGCTGAGGTGAGAGGATGGCTTGAGCCCAGGAGGTCAAGACTGCAGTCAGCCATGCACTCCAGTCTGGGCAACAGAGTGAGACCCTGTTTAAAAAAAAAAAAGGCAGGGCTCGGTGGCTCACACCTTTAATCCCAGCAGTTTGGGAGGCCGAGGCAGGTGGATCATAAGGTTAAGAGATTGAGACCATTGTGGCCAATGTGGTGAAACCCCATCTCTACTTAAAATATAAATATTAGTAGGGCGTGGTGGTGTGCACCTGTAGTCCCAGCTACTCAGGAGGCTGAGGCAGGAGAATCACTTGAACCCAGGAAGCAGAAGTTGCAGTGAGCCAGAGATCGTGCCACTGCACTCCACCCTGGCAACAGAGTGAGACTCTGTCTCAAAAAAAGGGAAGGAAGAAAGAAAAAGAACTTTTTCCCATGAGAGATTTGAAATTTAAAAAAATTGAAAAGACTCTGCCCATCATAGTGTCATAGAAATAGAAGTAATCCCGTCCGACTCTCCCTCCAGCCTACGAGGAGAGCAGAGGAGGAAAGTGGCTTATTCAACACTTTTCACAAACATGGAGCTCCATGCACCAGGCAAGGCACTGGGCATTGATATAGAATGATGAGTAGGACCTGGTTTTGCCGTCACAATGCTTGCAGGGTAATGAAATGGATTCTCCCTCTCTCTGTAATCCGTTCGTTCTTTTTCTCATCCATTCAGTGTTACGTGGCTGAATGACCATATACTTCTGGGCAGAGCCCAGTGGAAGGCAAGGAAGACTCAAGGAATAGCCCGTGAGGTAATGGACGAGAAAGTGCTTTGTAAATTACAGTGCTCTGACACAAGTCAAGTTCATTCATCCATTCCACAAACCCTTGCTGAGAACCTGCTTTTGCCAGGCACAGGGCAAAGCGCTGGAAGACAGACATGCTGGGTAAATCCTGCAGGGGGAGATGGCTGGGGCAACTGATGAGGGCCCCCCAACCTTGAGTGAGGTGGTAGGTGGGGGGCTCCCTGCCTGCTGACTCAGGAGATCAAACTGCTGTTCAGGCTCTATCACCTGGTAGTTATGTGACTTTAGGCAACCTGACTTGCCAGCTGTGCCTCGGTTTCCTCATTTGTAAACTGGTTAGAGAGTAGATCCTACCTTAGGGAGTTGTCTGGAGCTCACAGAGGCAAAATGCTGGGCGTAGTGCTTTGCACATGGGAAGTGCTCACTGCGTGTTAACTGTCATGATGTTGAAGGCACTGGGGAGGTTTTGAGGAGGGGGAGGAGTGAGCTGAGCTGCTGCAGCTTTGGTTCCTACGGTCGGCTATGGATGCAGGCTGCCTGGTTTGGGGGAAGCACGCATCTCCTGTGGAAGATACATCCCAGAGAGCTGCTTGTCTTGAAACAGGTCCGCCAGCCACCAAGCTTCTCTTTTGCCTTCTTTTCTTCTTTTTCTTTTCTTTTCT